>NC_135617.1:60651153-60960576 GCF_053574225.1 Canis aureus
CCACACACAAGCAGCAATGTGTGCCCAGCACCGCGCGCTGGTCTCACTCCATGCCAGGGGACAGCCTCGTTTCACAAACTGAGGCTCAGCAGGGGTGAAATAACTTGGAAGATTCTGAGGAACACAGCATTTGCTCCCAGAGCACTAAGGCCCAGGCCCTCTCAAACTCCCATCTCCACCCCCATCTCAGCAGTGGCTTCTGCCCAAACCAAACAGAAATGTGAGGATCCGTACTGGCCAGCAGCTTCGGGAGGCCCTCTCTGCTCCTACAGACCCCACTAGCTTTGGGCCTGAGGCTAGAGTTTGCCTGCTGAGGTGAGGAGGCCGTCAGGTGGGCCTAATCCCCTCTCCATATTCTTAGGGCCAACTGCCACCCCCACCTTCCTGCATGGGATCCCAAAATTGAGCGCCTCTCTCCCTTCCTGTTCCAGAAATACCAGCCCTGGTGACAGTGGCAGAGTTGACGGACTTGAGAGGAGACATGCATGCAAAGGAAAGGCAAAGCAGAAAGGGGGAGTTAAGGCAGGAGGACAGAGTGAGGTATAAAAACCCAAGCTAGAGGAGTCCTAAGGAGGCAGGGCTAGCATCACAGGGAGGGTGTTCTGCTCACATCAGCGAACTTGTGGTTGCGGAAGTGGGACTTGTTGCACTTGAGGAGCTGCACAGCCAGGTTGCAGTCCAGCCGGTACCGCTCCTGCACACAGAGGCGAGGGTCACCAGCCTCCCCCTCACTCACCCTGGCAGCAGGGCCAGGCCAGGGCACAGCCAGCAGCAGGCACGGGCCCCCCCATGGCACACGTACATTGAGCTCCTCCAGCTTGTTGATGGTGTTCTTGGCGTCTAGCAGCTTATTGGTCAGCTCCACGATCTCCCAGTCCAGTGTCTTCCTATCCATCTCGGCCTTCTTAATCTGAGGCACAAAACTTGTGTGAACCTCACCCACACCCCAGCCGACCTTCCTCCCCTCCACTTCCTCCCAGCCCAGAGACACAGGAAGCCACGGGTGCTGGGGCAGCCAAGGCAGACAGAATAGACAGACAATGGACAGACAGAAGGAGGCCAGCCACCTCTCCTGTTTTCTGGGCTGGTGGTGGGGTGGGGGCTTTTCTGAACATGACCTGCCACCACCTAAGACAGAGGCGATACGAGAGCTGCCCACCCAGAGGCTCTACATAGCAGGCCAGGCAGCTGGACCTGAGGAGGAGTAAGTGTGCAAACCCAGGGGCTGAGGGCTTTGAGTGGAGTACTTTCCAGGCTCAAGCTAGAAGAGGGAGGAGGGGTGAGGCCAAGTGGTAGCTGGGGGCACCTGTGAGATCATCTAGTGGAACCAGGAAGGAGCAACAGGCTCATGGCTCTTCAGTTGAGAGACTGGGGCTCCCCTCCCCCTACTCGGCTTGGGCTTGTTGCCACCGCAGCTGAGAAGCTGTGAGTATTCAGCAGTGACATCAACCTGTACCTCTGCCTGAGCCGAGGGCAGGCTCTGCAACTGTGCCCTGGGAGGGAGGCACGTACCTAACGTGCCATGCCTCATGTAAGGAAGAGGACAGCAGTGGGCAGAGGGAAAGGGCTGGGGCCCCAGCAGCCCCAGATCCCAGCTGAGGAGGAGGCCAGGGTAAGGGAGAAAACACACAAACTCAGACGCAACTGCAAAGATCCAGCTGTGGCTAAGAGAGGCCTGACAGGAGAGGGCGGCAACGGCGGCAGCAGCGTGAGGGGAAGACAGGAGAGAAGAGAAACAGTGTGAGCACTAAGACAGTCCTGACTGTGTGGCACACTGCGGTCCCCTGCCCCCTCCCCAAGCCCCAGGGGCGCGGTGGCACTCCCAGGGCAAGTCCCCACCCCCTGCTACACTGGGAGCACAGTGCCAGCCCAACCGCCCCCCACCCCTGACAGATTACCAGCGTGTGCAGCTTGTCCTCCAGCTCCTGGTTGGTCCTCTGAGAGGCCGTGTAGCTATTCTGAAGCCTGGGGAGGAACACCCAGCAGATCCCTGGGTCATGATCTGCTCTCCTGCCCCTCCTTAGCCCTATCTCAGCCCTCCCCAACCCTCCCCAACCCAGGTGCCACCTGGGGTGGGGTGCGGAGGCAGGTCATCCTCCTCCCAGAGCTTTCATTCCCCCATCAGAATCAGATGATCTCTGAGGCCCCTTCCGGCTAACCTCCTAGGAACAGGGGGACGTGTGCCTGTGTAACTGGCCCCTTGTTTCCACACCTGCGGAACTTGTCCTTAAACTTGTCCAGCTCCTCGCGGCTCTGACCCAGCTCCAGCTCCAAGCAGTCCTGCCCAATCTCCAGCTCGCGCTCCAGGGCCTCAGTGCGTCTGGTGGCCGAGGCCAGGCGCCTGCGGAGCTCCTCATTCTCCTGTTGCAAAAGCCTGGGGGTGGGGGAGGATCAAGGGCAGAGGGGCATCAGAGTGAAGACGGGCCAGCCCTGGGACCCCAGGCTGGCCTCAGGAAGGAGGAGGGAATGACATGAACACAAACAACTGGGGGGCAAGGGACTCCCTGAGAAGGAGCCAGAATCTGGGGCAGCAGATTCCATGAGCCTAACAGCCTAACTTGGTGGGGGTGGGGGTGGGGAGAGCAAAGGGGACAGGAGAATCCACCCCCACCCCCACCCCCCAAAAGAATGAGAAAACAACTGCTGTGGGGGGTAAGACTTCCCAGGCTGTCTCTGGTTACAGCCTAAAGCAGCCGGCCACCAGGCCCTCTAGCTCCTGTTTCCCCACTGCACAATCAGGCTGCTCCATTATTAATCTCTTGGAAATCCAGCCCAGCGCTGCCCTCCTCTCCAAAGGCCTCCTGTGGCTGACAGAAAGGGGCACAGGGAGGCAGGCAGCACAGGAGGGCCAGAGCTGGGGAAGGGCTCTTTGACAAGGGCAGGCCTCTCAGAGCACCTACCTCCTTGGTTCCAGGTTCTCTTGGAGCCCATGGAACAAAAACTCTCTCCAGAAGGAATATCCACATCAAGCCTCCCCCCAGAGTCCCTATACCCCAACCCAACTTTTACTTCTACCTAATACAATGAAAAGCCCAACTGTACCAACAGCCTTGCCTGAAGCTAAGAGGGAGTACTGAGGCAAGGCAGGGCAGGCTCTTGTCAGCAAATACTCACTTCATCCTCTCCGCATCAGTCAGGGGCTCCTGGGCATAAAAAGAATGGAAGCTTGAGGCTCAGCCCTAAACCGACCCCTGGCCCACCCTGCCTGCCCGCCCTCCAAAAAAGCCCTGGAAAGGGCCATGTCTGATGCCCAAACAATGTCATGGAAGTGGGCCCTGTAGAGATGGAGGCAATCCAGTAACGCCTGGACAAGCCTAGATTACTCTCCCATGCCAACCAGAAGGTTCGAGAATCCCTTCTAACATTAACCTTTACCCACACCACTTCCAACCCTTCTCATAATTCTAGAGCAAGTTGCAAATGAGTTCTGGTACCCATGCTCCATCTCCCAGGGGTAAAGAAAGCCTCTCAGCTGTTCACTGGGCTCCTAGTGGGCCCTGTAGACATGGCAGAGACTTCCAGAGAAGTGAAGTCATCAAGCAAGCTACAGTAGGGTTCTGAGCTCTAACAAAGTTCTCCTGGTCCCAGGAGGAAAGATGGGTCAGAATCAGGCGTTACAGAGCCTCAGAAGGAACAAGAATATGGATGAAGGAGAGCCTCTGGACTAGTCTGGACTGTGAGGAGTGACCTGTCTTAGCCTTGTCCTGCTGTGAACCTCCCACCCCGTCCTGCTCAAGCCCCCACACTGGTCATGGTCCAAGAGCCACAAAGCAGGGAAATGTCAAGAGGCCCACTCCAAATGGAGCCAACTGCTTCAGAATGCCAATCACAGGCAGGAAAATGAGGTGGGTGGCCCAGACTAGGACTCTGGAACCAGTGACACCTGGATCTGCTCCCATCCTACCACACTCTGCTCATACTAACCTTGCTGAACCTTAGTGTCCTCATCTACAAAACCAAGGGAATGCCCCCCAGGGTGACACCAGCACAATACCTGGCCTTTTTATTGACTATTCAGTTCCCTGAACTGAAAATGGGCAAGTCACGGCATTCCTGCCCTGAATTGGACCAAAGCAGGCCATGGTAAGCCTGATGCTCAGCAGGCACAGAGGATCTCTCAATTTCTGTAAACATGCAGTGTGTGTGGCAACACAGTGGGGACACAGCAGCCAGGTCAACTACAACACTCGTTTCCTCCTGAGATGAAGCCGAATGGGGGAGGACAGCCAATTTGGAGAATCTTTTTTTTTTTTTTTTTTTTAAGATTTCTATTTATCTGACAGAGAGAACACAAGTGGGGAGAGTGGGAGAGGCAGAAGCAGGTGCCCCACTGAGCAGGGAGCCAGACTTGGTGCTTGATCCCAGGACCCCAGGATCATGACCTGAGCCAAAGGCAGACACTAACCAACTGAGCCACCCAGGCACCCCTGGAGAATCTTTCAGTTGCCTGAAAAAGACCTCCTAAGAACCTAACACAGTTCCTGGCAGGGAGCATGCACTTAATAAACATTAGCCCAAAATAAACAAACAAACAAACAAACATTAGCCCAACAAGGCAAAGCTGGAGGAAGGGCTAGACTTCCAGGGACAGCAAAGAACAACTGGTCTAGTAGGAAGAAGCCGGAGCACCACTTCCTCCACAGAATCCTGGGCTCCAGAATGAGGACCCCTCAGCCTGGTGGGCTGCCTCTTGCAGGAAGAACAATACTGCCTGGGGTCATTTCTGTTGAGCTGTGAAGACTCTGGGGTTCCCTGCCATAGGAATATGTGCTCACAGCTGTCCTATAAACAAACCTACATTGGCCTGGCCAGCAGTGCTGCAGCCAGGAGATCCCAAGCATCTATGAGAATGCCAGCATCTGGCCCAGAAGTCCCCTCAGATGAGAAGAGTCAGTCAGACACCCGGCCTCAGGGGCCTGCATCTACCAGCCAGGGTAAGAGTAGGGGTCTTCTGACCTCCTGCTCCAGCCGGGATCCTGGAACCTCCAGCCGCAACTCCCGATGCTCAGGTGGTGCCTTACGGTATGGTTTCTTAGCCGAGGCTGCACTGGTCATTCTGGGAGGTGAGAGCTCCTCAGCCTGCTGTGGGGAGCAAGGAAGGAGGAGGTTCAGAGACATGGGCAAGAGGCCTTTGGCCTTAGGGAAAAAGGACAGTAAAAAGGATATACGTAGGAGCCACTGGGACACACACAGGCCTGGGCCATTGCTGGGGTCATTAGAAACCTGGACCCTGGTATATCAGCACTCACTGTCAGGGGAGTGTGGAAGGGGACAAGGACCCAATGTGACCAGGTGGGTGGGAAAGGCAGGACCCATGGCCTGAGTACCAAGAAGAATGGACACAGCCTAGGAGTGGGACAAGGTATTTGAGAGCAGCCCACTGCTCGCCTTTGTGGGCTTACAAAAATGCCTCAGAGGGAAAAACTGTTCCATCTGCATCAGTTTCTTCAACTCCAAACTGGGGATGAAAAGAGCACCAATTTCATAGACCTACTGCAAAGATTACATAAGCCACTAACCTCAGTTACCTGGCACTGAGGAAACGTTCCATAAGCGTAAGCTCAAGAAAACCCCCACAATAAATAAACCAGTAACCAGAAAGTAAGGGTCTGAGGATGCTTCCTCAGCCCAGGCTCCACGTGGGGAACGCCAAGCCTCCCTGGCCTCCACCACTCTCTTTTCATCAGCCCCCACCAAAAGGGGCCACCTGCCTGCCCCTCACCTGCCAGCCTCTCTGGAAGGGAGCCAAGGCGGGGTGCAGGCCTCACAGGGACATACCATCTGACTGTCGGCAGCTCTCTCTGTTCCGCTGTCCTGGAGTTAGCCCTCGGCTCTCCGCATCCCACAGCCCCTCCACTTCCTCTAGCCGATAGCTCCTGAAACCAGAGAAGGGAAGAAAGTGGAAACCAGGTTGTCAGCTGCGGGTCCGTCAGTGCCACAGGCCAGCCTACCCAGTCCAAGAAGTGGAAGGTCCCCCAGGGAGAGATAGGCAGAAAAGCCATGGAGCAGGGGATCTCGGGTAAGCAGTGGAGGCGGGAGAGGACAGAAAGCACTGGGCTCCTTTCTCCATGAAAGCACTGTCACAGGCCCAGAGAACACACGTGTGTATTGTATGTGTTCATGGTCTCCACTTACCACATGCCTGATTCTGGAATAGGTCTGGTCTTGTCTTATCCCTATCCTACCCCACATCTGTCCTATTCATCACCCAGGCCTCTCAGAGTCTGGAAACTAAAAGATTTGGGGAACACAGCTTGCAGAAGAGAACACCAGAAAAAGGCCTAATAGAGACTGAGAAGATGCTGGGAGAGAATCCTAGCAATGTTTCCAGGAGCCAAAGAGGACTACTGTGTGTAATGGTTGTAAACCATTTGCAATGAGGAAGGGTAGGACCAAGAGAGTAAAATCTGAAAAAGCAGCAGAGGAATGACTGAACAATCTCAACAAGCTTGATTCTGTAGCCCCCACCTCCCTCACTTGCCCCCTTCCAGATACCTGCCCATGTATGAATGGCTGTTACAATGGTGGGAAGAGCTAGTGGTATCTAGTGGCTAGAGGCCGGGGATGCTATTAAACATCCCATCACGCACAGGACAGCCCCCGCAACAATGAATTAGCAGCATACAATGTTGACTGCACCCAGGCTAAGAAAGCCTGAGTCTGGGGAGCTGAGACACTGGGCTCTATCTAGCCTATGCTACTTCTGACACACTGTGTGGCCCAGGCTAAGTCCTGCACTGGTTACTCTTTGACACAGAGGTGCCTGGATTGAGTGACCTGCGAGATCCCCTGCAGGTTCTTGGGAGCGCTGAGCTCTGCCCCCACCTGTAATAAGCTTGGCTGCAGCATGGGGGCAGCAGTCACCACAGGGACCAATGGAAGCAGTAACCTTAGGTGGCTTGGGCATAAACAATCCTGCCCCTGCCGCCGCCGCCGCCGCCGCCACCACCACCACCACCATCCTCCTAATAGAACTGGGGGCTGAGGGAAGCCTTGCGGGCTAAAGCATGTGTACCCGCTGTCGGGACATGCCCTAGCCACGACTCCTGTCACATTCCAACAGAGCCTGAGGCAGGAAGAATGGTGAGGGGGTAGGGAGGGCGGGGAAGCAGGAGTGGCCTCCCTCCTGTCTGGGCAGCCTGGTCTCTGGCTTGGAGTTCTGGGGGGAGCTGGGGCATGGCAGCAGGCACGAGCCGCCAACCTCCACCCCTTTGATGGTGAGGCGGACATGTCCCCACAGGGCACATGCGGCGTGCTGTGTGGAGCTGACTCCCTGCACAGGAATCCGGGCGGGCCCAAAAGGACAGCACATTCCTGGGGTGTGGGGGAGCAAACAAGTCACCCCCGCAGGTTCCCTGGGGCTACCCCTCCTGAGGGCCCCAGGGTGGGAGCTCCCATGGCCTGGGGGAGAGAAAGTCCCAGAAAGTCCCAAGCCAGCCTGGATAGCTGGATGCTGATACTCAGAGGCTGTAAGTACAGAGTATATGAGTTAGAAAAGGGGACAGCGAGGGACTCAAAGTAAGACACACAGGCAGTCAAGAACCGCTGCAAAACCCAGGGGTGCTCCCGAGTTGAGCCTGCTCCCTTCCCCTTCTCCTCCCCCCATTAGTCCCCTCTCCCTGCAAGCCCTGTTTTGGACCCCCTTGACTGCCAGCCTCTTTTCTTCCTCAGCCCTATCCTGCCAATACCCACTCTGTCCTCTAGGCACCAGGACAGCTGAATGGGTGGCAGGAGGGCGGGCAGAGAGCATCCTGACGTGCTCAGGTATCAGGATCCTCCCTGGAAGGAGAGTGGCCTTCGCCCCATGCCCCGCAGCCCTAGCTCTACTTGTCACACATCCTGCCTCATCTTGATCTCAAGTCTCCACTCCCTGGCCTCACAGCACATACTCCCAGGGCTTTCCTGGCCAGAGAGCCTGGCCTGCTGAGGGGACAGTGTGGAAGTGGCTGGCAGGGAGACAGGGGAAGTACTACAAACACGGACGCTCCAGGATGAATGGTGCTGGCAATGGCAGGCAGTTATCTTTCCTGGCCAGAGTCTACTCTTTTCATATACATCAGAGCCGCAAGGAGGGGAGCCACTCCCAACTGGGGAAGCAGAAGGCGGTGCCTACTAGGGAGAGTCTGCTAGGGAGCCTGCAATGTCCTCAACACAAGCCCGTGAAGGGCAGTGAAGGGCAGTCCGTCTCACTCTACTCCCTGCCCCACGTCCATAAATACTAGTACATGTTGAGGCCCTAGCTCCAACTCCTGAAATCTGCTAAGTGCCCTAGATCCAGCTCATGATGATGTGATTGGGGGTGGGGGGGGAGAGTGGCACCCAATTCTAGCACTACATAGGAATGCAATGGGCCTGACAGGCCACTGTCCTTGACTGGAAGTTCAGCAGGGAAGGACAGACCCTGGAGTGTGAGAGCAATGCCAGGTGCACTGGAGAACAAAGCAAGAAGCAGCAGGATGCCAGGCCCACAGCCAGGAGAAGATAAAAGGTGAGCTGCAAGACAGCAGAGCAGTCCCACTGGGAAGACCTAGCCACCAGGTGCGGCCTCCACTGGCCACGTCTCCTTCACCCAGAGATTCCCACGTTGCATTGGAGTGTTTCAGCCCAAGGGGACTCCCAACCCGATGTCAAGAAGAGGAAGTCCCCGGGGAAAAGCAGCTGGATAACTCAGAATGGGATATGGGCTATGATAAGCAAGCGAGCAGCCTTTGGGGTCTCTTGGCCTCTTGCTGCTGAGCTGGCTCCAAGGCACCTCCAAGAAAATGGTCTTTTGGGAGGTCTACAAATTGACAGAGAAGAATCCCAGACTCCAAGAGCTTCAAGGAACTGGGGCTTGAAGAAAGCTCAGGATGTGGTCATGTGCACTACCAGAACAGCTGTGCGCTGGGAGCCAAGGCTGAGGCCCAGGTGAAAACCTCTGGCTAACCCAGTCTGGTCCGGGGCCCTTCAGGCACTGCTGAAGGAGACACCCCAACAGCAGTGAGAAGGGAAAGTGCTCTCCTCAAGGCCCCTACCCCACTGAGCCCCGCCTCCCGCCTCCCACTTCCTGCTCGGCATAGCATTCATTCCTCACTCACTCAAACTCCGTGAGGAGAGCCTCAGCCAGCTCTGCTGGGGTAGAGGGAGAGGGGGGTGAGAGCTTCCTAATTGCCATGTTGCAATCCGCCAGTCAGTGCAGGCCGCCTGTTGCCGCCTGCCTTGTATGAAATACCTTCCCCTGATTACAGCCCA
Organism: Canis aureus; assembly: GCF_053574225.1. NCBI lineage: Eukaryota > Metazoa > Chordata > Mammalia > Carnivora > Canidae > Canis > Canis aureus. Next base: position 60,660,385 of record NC_135617.1, read on the forward strand.
TGGGGCACGATTAGCTGCCTCCAGAGAACAAAGTCTACTTTCATTAGAAATGGGACTCAGCACGCACAGCAAACCTGCACCGTGAACCCACTGAACAGCTGAGCAGAGGATGGTCAGAGGCAGATATAAGGAAAAATGTGTGCTAGACATTGACTGGGCAGTCGCCTTTAATCAGAGGACCAAAAATTTGCCCAGCCTCCCTCTTTAACCAGGAGATTGGACTCACACCTGCTCCCTTCTGTGGCTAAAGCCCGGATGTGACCAGGGCCTTCCACCATGGTCAGGGGTCACCGTTGCTAGAGATGGAGCAGGATAAGGAGAAACCTTCAGAATCCTGATTTTCTCCAAACCATATCCTTCCTCCCACTCTCTGCAACACCCGAAGGTAGGTAACAGCAAGAAGGTTCAAGCCCAAGAGCCAGGGCGCCCTCTCACTTCCTTCTGCCATCTTTTCTGTTGGTCTGTCCAAGGGCAAAGTCAAAGGTGCAAGAGAGGAAGGGAAGTCTGAGCACCCAGCTCTCCCCCAGCTGAAGGAGACAGGAGTGTGGCTCTTTGACTTTTCAGACTTCAGCCTACCCCAAGGAAGGTCTCCTTCAGCTGCCCCAGTTCTGCACTACTACCTCACTCCACCCTCCCCAGTTCACTTGCCTTGCCCTAGGAAGACCAAATGCTTCCCCTGCTCCCCACATCACTCACACTCTGTAAGAAATGATGGCCCCAATAGTGTAGGTGAGTTCAGACCATTTCTGAACCTACTGACAGGCCTTTCTACTCAGAGCTATCACTGACTCAAGCAAGTGAGGGACCGTCAGGGATGGGCCACACATCACCACAAAAATCATTAAGGCTCTCCTTCATAATTCACCTGAAGAAGGTCAAATAGAATCACTCAATTAGCAATCACTACTGCTTCGAGAATGAAAGGAAACCAGCCCTTTTCCAGAACACTCCAGCTGTGTTTTATGCTGCCTTAATGCACCCCCCCCCCACCCCGTGGAACTCAGCAAGACACAAGTAACAAAAACAAACACAGGCCCTTCCTAAAGCCTCAATGCTAAAACATGAATGTCTGATCACACAGGGACCAGTGCCTCCTCTGAGCTCATCCTCAGCTCTAAGCCCTAGATAAAGAGTCTGAATTCTACGGGTCTGGAAGAAGCAGCGCTTCGTGGGGGCAGGGCACCCTTCTGCCATACAAATCTGGCTGCTTCTCAAGCTTCTGAAATTCAGGGTCTGCATCCAATTGAGGCCAAAGAAACACAAACTACCACCCTGCAAAGGCCAGTCCTTTAGCCAGGTAATCCAGTGGAGGCCCCAGAGATTGTCCACAAGGACCTCCACCCCCCATTAATACAGCTCCTCTCCACCTTGAGTCCTTCAGCACATCCAGCCCATCCCACCCAAGCTGGCTGGGTTCAGCCCTGCCCACATCGCCCCCCACCCAATGCCCCTCCTGCTTTGCTACCAGCCCCCAGTTTCCGGCATGCAGCTGTTCCTGAGGTACATGAGCAAAGCCCTTAGCAATCCTGGGCGCGTGGCAGGCAGGCAGCCAGCAGAGCATGGGGTGGGGCCTGAGCAGGCTCTGCTCTGGGCCGATGACTAGGCTGGAAGATGCCAGTCTGTGCCCAGACCAGCCCTGCTGCCCCTCCAACAGCCATGCCTACTACCCCCCTCTGGGCAAATACAACCTCACCCTCTTGGGACAAGCTGCCTGCGGCCCTGACCTGGCCTTCTGCCTGCTCTAAGCGGAATCCACTGACAGGTTTTTAAAAACCAAAGTGGCTAGGAATTATTCTGCCCCAGAGTAATCCTGAGGACTCCCAAGCTAGTGCTGGGGACCTACGAGAGCTCATCTGGCTCCCACCTGAGCAAATATCCGAAGACTATGCAGCTGGCCTCTCACTCAAGCAAACACTGGACAGGAACAAAGGGGCTAAAGACAACAATTGATGATGATCCAAGCAACCTCCCCCTAAACAAAGGGAGGGCCAGAAAGTCCCCAGGATCAACCAGCACTTGACAGCAGTCCCTATGCCCTTACCGAAGGCAGGGCAATGTAGGGGGTGGCCCGGAGCCAGCTCTCCCTCCACTCCAGGCCCTTTTTGTTTTCCTGGTCAGAGCCCAGTAACCAAGGACTCCAGCTTGCTATTCCCGACTCAGGGTCCCTACACATCCATGCAGCCCCTACACCCTCTCACTTTTACACATTCCCACCCCAGACTAGCAGGAAGCTCCCTGTGTCTTCCTCCTGGTCCAAGAGAAACAAAGCCCACCCAGAGGGCTCTCAAGTCCCAAGTTCCCCCACCCAGCCTACCCTGTATGCACTGCCTCCAGAGGCTGGAGCCAGAAGGGTGGCTAAGGAGTTACCTGTGCAGAACACCAGCAAGCCCCGAGCAATTGGCCTTCCTGCTATCCCCAAAGCCCCCTTCTCCTATCCAACCCTGGAAGAAGATGGGAGTCTGGTGGGAGCTTCTCCATGGTAGGCTGTTCACCAGGCTCCCAATCTGAGACCAAGGCCTCTCCCAGGCTCACTGGGGAGTCCAAAGCTGGGTCCTCCCTGCTCTGACTGAGGTTGCCCTTCCAGGTCTTCTCGGCTAAAGTCCACCTGAAGCTCCACACGTGGAAGGCGTTGGGGGGCCAAACTCCACCCACTCCACTTACTGGAGCAACAGGTGCCATGAGCTATATCTCGGGTGAATACCTGGTTCTGGACTATAGCTTTCAGCTTCACTCTCTGTCCAGGGAGCTTCTCACAGCCAGGCCACAGTTTTCCTCAAACCCCCTACCTTGAAGAGAACCTTGCAGTTGATCCTAAATTATTATCCTGGAGTGAGAATAATGGGAACACCATTCAATCTTCCCCACGTGACAAAAGGAAGCAACTATCCAGTTGAGAAGAAAACTCCCCTCCCACTCTAGCTCCATCTGCCTCAGAGGTGTGAAACAGAGCATGGAAACTGCAAAATATTCTCACACTCTATAATGCTTGAAGAAGACTGAACAGAACCTCTATCCAACTGTTTTAAGGGATGAGGCAGCTGAGGGATAGAGAATGAGATACTGACTGAGGGGAGTGTGGAGTTGGCAGAAGCCAGCAGCAGGCTGGCAGATGGGCAGGTGTCTGTGTACAGGAAATCCCCTCCCCTTGCCTTAGAGGGGGCACATTCCCTCCTGCCCGCCCCCCCCACCACCACCCCAGCAAGGAGATGGGAAAATGGACAGACAGCAGTAAGGACAAGAGCACAGAGGAGGCATGAGGTAAGCTAAGGGGAGGAGGCAGCCAGGCTGGGGGTAAGGGCGTGTGTGACAGAGGCACTGCTGGTGGTACCGCCAGGGCAAGTTAGCTGGCCCACATCAGACTCACAGGGTTAGTGTCTTCTCCCCAACCAGCCAGCTCTCCTGGTTAGCACGGTTAGCGTTAGCGACAGACTCATGGCAGATGCCCTCCAGCCACTCCATATAAACAGACAGCTTGGTTGAGAGCAGCCCAGCTCTGGAGCTGCAAAGAGAGAGCAGAAGGAATGCCAAACTGCAAGATGCCTGAGGGAACACACTGCACTCTTCAGAAGGGGAAGCTCCTCCAGACTTATCACTAGACACCTCTGGGGCTTTCTCCCATCCAAAAATCATGCCAGGTGGAAGTGCAGCATACCCCCTGCCAACCAGCAAGGCCAGCTGGCTGACCCCAGGGAATAGGGCTCTCTGGTTGGTCAACCAAAAGAGAGGAGAGCTGTGGTGGAAGGAGGCACTGCTGCCAGGTGCAGCTCTCCTGTCTTGCCTTTTCCCTGGACACTGCTGCCAGGCTGCACCATAGCTCCAAAAGCTGGGTTGTCAGAACAAAGCCAGCCACAGCTGCAGCTGCCACCCATCCCATGTCTGTGCCAGTAAAGTCCACCCCACCACCTCCCACAGACTCCAAGGCAAGGGGCCGGGAGAGAACTGGCCCAGGGATCAGAGGCTGCAACAAGAACTGCATCGAAGGCACAATACAATGGGGCAGTGTATGACCTGGCCCAGAGCTGGGCCAGCCAAGGGAAGGGGTGGCACACTGCCACCTTTCAGTTTCTGAAAGGCCAGGGGGATGGTGCTTCCCAGGGAGCTAGCCCCAGAGGAACCCAAAGAGCAAGGATAAAGGAAAGCCATGCTGCAGCCAGGCTCCTCAGACTCTGGCAGCGACTACTCCACTCAAAATGAGCAATGCCCAGAGAGGCTAGCGTTCCCATCACAGCAAGCCCAGGAAACAGCAGAAAAAATCTTTCCTGTCACTTCCAGAACCACTCTAGGGGAAATGACAACCTCTAGCTTAGAAATCTCAAGGCAAATGGAGCCACAGTAGTGAAGTCCAGAAACACCACAAGATGTGACCCCTAGAGCAGAGGAGCTACAGCAAACGTTGCAGCAAATACTGCTTGTGCTTATAGAGAAGGGCAGCATGTGGGCAAGGAAAAAAAAAATTCCTCTTTTGTCTGGAAAGCCCCGTGGATAATGAGATGACTCAGGGCAGAGGGAAGAGAACAGAGACCACCCTGGCACCACATATGGGCCTGGCCATTCTTCCAAACCTAGGTTAATCATTCCCAATTGCCTACTCCTGGGGCTCCCCGTATTACTGACAACAGCCCCAGAGCTCAAAAGGCCAAGGCCTGACTAAGGAGGGGGATATAACCACCTAGAAGAGAGAACAACTCTTCTATAGGCTCTGACCTCTTCCCTAGATTGGTAAGAAGGCAAGGCCATTGACAGGCTACCTTCAGAATCCTCGCCCACAAATAAAACTGAAAAACACCAGCCAGGTCTGGTTTGCTTTCAAAACACGGCAGCAAGTAACCTAGGTAATCCAAGGTTTCAGAAATCAGGGACTGTCTCTGCATTGAAACAGAAGTTGAAGTTGAGAAATCAGGTACGTTTACTCTCTTCCCAGCCATAGATAACAGAAGGGTGGAGGGAGAAATGCATGAGGTGAAGCAATGATGCCCACACCGTGTTTATAACCATCCCAATTCCCAGTCAGGGCACTCCTGCCAGACAACTTCATCTCAGGATGAAGAACCATCCCTCAGAGATAACCAGCATGTCTGCCGTTATCTTCACTTCTAGTAAAGATTCTGCATCCCTCCCAAGAAGCCAGCCCCAGAGGAAGCCTCTAAGCTGGGAAGGAGGCTCCAATCGGGGCTACTTGACCTGACTTGTTAGGTGAACAGAGCAAGCTGAAGAACAGCATGAACCACTACTGAGTTGTGTTTATTTTACAAGAACTACATAATTAGGAATGTCTAGAAGCACAGAAAAATGATTCGAAGGATACAGGGTAGTTCTCTGTCTCTGGGAAAGGGGCTTACACAGGAGCAGTGGGGGAAGAAAGGGAGGGTGTTTTTACTTTTTCTTTTGTGTATGTTTCTGTATGCCTAGTCTCTCATGCAAGGACATAGATCATACTTATGATGAAAACAGAATTCCTGGACAAACAGGACAAAATCCTTCCATCTGCACTGTGCTTTACCATCCCGGAAGTCATTTCCCTTCCACTTGTATGTCCTTTGATCCTTGTGGCCTCATGAGGCCCACAGAATAGGTGGAGTTCTCCCATTCTGAAAGGAGAAGACAAGTGACTTGCTCAAGAGCACAGAGAGAACTGGGATAGAACCCTGTTTCCGATCCCACTGCAAAGCATGGAAGACGGCCTCCTCTAGCAAGCCAAAGGAAAGCCCTGACGATTCTGCCCTGATGTAAAGACCCTCAAAGGTTTCTGAGACTGAAGTCCCCATGGGCTTACCCGGGAATGCACAGAGGCCACTGTTCAGTACCCCAAATGATAAATTCAGCTATCCTACCATTAGTTGAGTGAAGCTAGCTGAATGAAGCACACAGCGAGGCTAGTGCAATCTAGACTGACTTCCCAACAGGCAGGTCACTTCCCCCACAGTTCACTGGGAAAGCACAGAAGCTCTTCACGAATAGGGGGCCATGTCCTTTACAGCTTCCAAACGTCACCTCACAAACGGCTGGCGCTTATGAGATAGTAACCAACAAAGAAGAGGTCCCACTTTCACACTCATGGCCAGTCCGGAAGACTCAGCCCCTTTGAAGCCTAAGCATACACAACACAACCCAGTCCTGCTGGCTCACCCAATCTCCTCTCAAATCTGCTGAACATACAATGCCGCTCACCAGCCCTGCCAAGATGCCATCGGTGAAGATATGCCACATTGCAATGTGCGCTCCCACACTGAGGGACAAGGGGTAGAACCCAGGGAGAACTCCATCACGTCACTTTCAGTCACCAGTCTCATCCTTTTGATTTGTCTAGGCATTAACTACTAGGGTTGTAGTAGTTCCTGGCTGTGAGCATGGAGTACACCTAGAAAGAAATGAGCAAAACAGCCAGAAAAGCAAGCAGGTTGTGGGGCACTGAAAGGAACTTAATGAGTAACAAAGAGGATGCTAGCATCCAGACTTTGTAGAAGATGGTGATTAGCAAGAAAATATACCGGTGTGTACTTCACTTCTGCTTTTAACCTCTTCTGCTGACTCAGGGATATGTTACAAGAACATAAGAAGGCTAAAAAGGGAGAGAGCTAAAGCCAAGCACCTGGAAGATCATTTAACCACATTAACTCAACTCTAGACAATAATTGGTAATGCTATTGCTAATACTATCATCTTTTGTTTATGCAGGACCTTGCTTCCTAAGAGTTCAAAGGATTTTGCCAGATAGATCCTATCTGCTTTCATTTTTCAAGAAGGAAGGACCAGTTTGGGTCACACAGTAACCAGGATAGCTCAGCACCTGCCACGGAGAGCCCCTAAGAAGGTTTCAGAGATAAAAGATCTTGCCCTGCGTAGGGGAGGGACAGGTTAACAGCCATCTGCATTACAGTTTGGGACATGTTTTCAGAGCCTAGAGGAGAGGCACCTGGCTGGGGCAGGGGTTCAAGGACCCGACAAGGAGGCTGCCCTCTGAAAAACTCAAACATATCTTCCTCATCTGGACTGTAAACTCAAACTGGCATTTGAGCACCACTGGCATTATACAATTAAGAGGTCTAGACTTCTAGAAACACATTCCAAACACATTTCATTGGTGTTTTGGGGGAACTGGTGCTCTATCAACTACACTAAAAACAAAAAGGCAAAGAATGGACAGTGAACCCCCAGCTACCAGCCCTATTTCTGGGGAACATCTGAGTTAAGTCCATTCTGTGACACAAGATCTTTAAAGTCCTTAAGAAAACTAGGGGAACATGAATCCTCAAACACCCCCATCCAGTCATCCACAGCTTTAACTTCATTACAAATCTACCACCTATACACCCCCACCTATATCCACCAAGGTCACCACCACCAATCTCATATAAAGGTGATCCATCAGACAAGTCATTACAACACAAAAGATGGGGAGAAACATCAACTCTTTGCATAGGCTACTCAGGGATGATGTCCCTGACCTCATCTTTTATGTTGCTTCATTATAAGAAGATTCTCCCAATTTTACTCCCACCTCAAAAAGGCTTCTGGCTACCTGGCAGAAACTAAAAGGCTTATTCCAGCTTGAAAACAACAAAGCCTTTTCTTATCCATTGTGTTTTCCAGAATAGCATTCATTTATTAAACAAACATTAACTGAGTATCCTTCACGTAACTGTTACCATGCTACACGCCATGAACTCATTATCTCAAATGCTCAAAACTCCTACAAAAAAGATATTGTCACCCTCATTTTATAAGGGACAAGACCAAAAGTCCTACTAGTTAAGTAATTTGTCCAAAGTCACACAGCTGGTAAGAGGCAGAACCAAGATTTCAGCCAGCTTGGCCTCGCTCCAAAATCATACTCTATCACACTGCTCACCTTACTGTGAACTCCCCACACCCTCATCTCATGATTAGGCAGGGTCCCTCTTCAGGAGAGGGTCAGTCAGCTCAGTGAAAGAGGCCAAGAAGTAAACAGAGAAACTGCCATATAATATGGTAAGTGCTGGAACTGAGGTTGCCCCCACAAAGTGCTGGGGGGGCCGAGAGGAGGAAAGGAAAGCAGGGAAGACTCCTTACTGGAGGTGACAGATTGAGCTGAGTCCTAGGGGATAAGCAGAGTTTCAGAGACAGGTGAGCATCATGGAGAGGGAAATGCACAAGCAAAAAAGAATAAAGTAAATAGATGGCCCTAAAGGTTCAGGAGTAGTGGGAAATTCAGGAGCAATGAAGCACAGAGCAGATGAAGTAGAGTGACAGTAACTCAGGCTAGAAGGTTGAGTTTGGGCCAGAGTATAAACAACCTTTCTGCATGCTGAGCTAGAGTGTAGACTCTCCTGAACAGGGGAGAAGCCAAGGCATTTTTTAAAAAGATTTTATTTATTTGAGAGGGAGAGGGAGAGAGAGAGAATAAGCAAGGGCACAAGAGCAGGGGGAGGGAGAAGCAGACTTCCCGCTGAGCAGGGAGCCAGAAACAGGGCTGGAGCTCAGGAGCCTGGGATCATGATCCAAGCCAAAGGCAGACGCTTAACTGACTGAACCACTCAGGCACCCCAAGCATGAAACTCTTGATCTTGGGGTTGTGGCTCAAGCCCCACACTGGGTGTAGAGATTAGTTAAAAATAAAATCTTACAAAGAAATAAAGAAAGGACAAAGAGGGAGGTAAAGGGTGAAGGAGAGAGTGCATTCCAGACAGCACGGCTGGTATGTGTAAAGGCCCAGAAACCAGAGAATAAGTTCGCAGAGCTGTTAAGAGGTTGAATCCAGGTGAGAAACCACGGCCTAGTTTCCCAGAGGTCCTTGGCACTCAAAATATGGTGGTGAGGAAATGGTGAAGGGATTAGATACAAAGATTACACATAAATAAGGGGTGTTAAAAGAAGAAATGGAGGGATGCCTGGGTGGTTCAGTGGTTGAGCGTTTGCCTTTGGCTCAGAATATGATCCCGATGTTCCAGGATCTAGATCTGCATCAGGCTCCTTGTGGGGAGCCTGCTTCTCCCTCTGCCTATGTCTCTGCCTCTCTCTCTATCTCTCATGAATAAATAAATACAGAAATCTTTTTTAAAAAAGAAAGAAAGAGAGAAGAAATGGACTTCAAAAACAACAAAACCAGAACAGTAAAGGCAGAGAACCACCTCCAAATCCATCAGCCTTCACCCTGCAGTTCAATCATTTGCTAAAAGGAGGCCAGAATCCAGGAAGTCTAAGGACTTGTACCAAAACACAAAGGTGTACTCTGTGGAGATTACACGTTCCAGCATGCTGACTGCAGCACAAATCGAAATAAAATACATTATCCTGACATATATCGCTCCTCAGTTAATGGTGGAGGGGAACAGCCACTGACAGAGACTAACTCTCAAAATCTCATATATGCCACAATAAGTAGAAAAAGGTGATCCAAGAGCTAGGTCGGAATTCCCAGAAAAAGCCCTAAGTCTTGAGCTCCCTATTCCTCTGAATTCTGGTCAGACATCAGGCAGACATCAGGCGCGTGCCTACTCAGTTGGCCAGGCAGTCAGTTACTAAAGAAAAAGATGGGCCCTGAGGGCGTGTTAAATAGACAGGACGTGACTCAGAAGGAGGGGAAGAGTGATTCTTAAGTGCAGGGCAAAGGAAAGCCAGTCAATCAAACCAAGGGCACACCTCTGCCCCAAGGCTGCACACACAGGCCTCCAGCTTTGCTAAAGAGACAGCGCACTGCGTCAGGACCTTCCTCTACCACAGGAGCTTCAGCAGAAGCACATCAGTTTTCCACTTTCCTCTGAAGCTGAGGGGCTGGCACTGTTTAAAATGCCACCTATTGTTTTCTCTGTAGTAGTTTGCTACCTACTATTTTTAAAACTAAGATGGGTAAATAAATAAATAAATAAATAAATATAAAACTAAGATGACATCCAGATTAAATTGCCTATGAATTTAACACTATGGCTACTTCAACTGCTCCTGTCCGTAATCAAAGTCAGAGATGAGCCTTTTACTTCTGTCTACACTGATACACACACCCTTTTAAGGTATGCTAAGAGTGGACCCTCAGGTCAGCCTGCTCACCCAACCCAGGTCCAAGGTTTTCCAAAGGGCAGTTACCAAGCTGAATCATGAAGAAAGAGTCCAGATTTGGCTAACGTGGCAGAGGGCTCCCTCCCACAGTCCCTAAACCAGTTTTTCTCTCAGAAGGAGACAGCTGTGAAGATCTCAGCTCCTAAAACATGTTTGAAATAACTCAAAAAAGTTTACTACTACCTAACCATCATGACAAACAAGAGATGCAAATTGCCACTAGGCATATTTAATAAAGGGTTAACTTCATACCAAGTCAAAAAAAAAAAAAAAAAAAAGCTCAATTGCTGAAGCCAGATCGTCTGGTTTCAAATCCCAGCTCTGCCCTTTACCTTGAGCAAATTAACTTCTCTGCACCCTTATTTACTCATCTGTAAAATGAGGACAATAAAAGTATTTGCTTCACAGGGTCGTTATAAAAATTAAATTAGTTAATACATTTAAAGCACTTACAACAGTGCCAGACACACAGAATGTGCTCAATAAGTACTATTATTGTTATAGCTCAACAGCAAAGATAATTCTAAAACTTCACAACTTCAAACGGGAAATCATGGGCATTTTAACATCACTTTAAGTAGTTTCATGAAGATGTTCTCACTATATGCAACATCTCTACTATCCAAAAGCTGTGCCTCATCTCTCTAACATCACGACAGCAGCTCAAACCAGTACAGGGTCTCCATAGAGAGACACCAGGTTCAATCGTGAAGCAGAAGTTTGTACTGAGACCTGATCAACAACAAATACGTATGGAGTGTCAGTCACTGTTCTAAATACATTAATATATTAACTTATTTAACCCTCACAACAACTTTATGAGATGAGTACTCTTACCATCTCCATTTGATTAGAAAGCTGAGGCACAGAGAACTCTACAATTTCCAAAGGTCACAAAGCTACAAAGGGCAAAGCCAGGATTTGAACTAGGAATTCTGGCTCCAGAGTCAGTATCTTAACTTCTCTGTGTGCTCCCCACACTGTCCTTGCTGATCACAACTCTAAGGAGTATCCACAAATGATCAGAAAGAGAAAGCTCAGGCAGCCTGGATGGTTCAGCAGTTTGGTGCCGCCTTTGGCCCAGGGCGTGATCCTGAAGACCTGGGATCGAGTCCCACGTCTGGCTCCCCACATGGAGCCTGCTTCTCCCTCTGCCTCTCTCTGTGTCTCTCATGAATAAATAAATAAAATCTTAAAAAAAAAAAAAAAGGAAGGAAGAAAGAGAAAGCTCCCAACCTTTTATTAGAGTCACAGCTAAATAACATCAGTTCTTCAGATACCTGAAGGTATTGAAGCTGGCCTAGTAATGGTGATTTGGGTTGGTTGTCTACAGCAAGCCTTTTGTAGGGAGACAGACATGGTTAGTGAGGAGTCTTGGATCAAACTAGACCTCCCAATCTAATCATGGAGCAGATGTCAGTCATGAAATGAGCTTCTGTAAAAAGCCTGCCCCCAACTCTGGCTTGGGATGCTATAGGAACTCTGGAAAGGCATCAAAGGAAGTGAGGACCATATTCACTGTACTTTGTGGCTCCAGACCCCTTCCCTTTTCTCTAACCTCAAATCCACTATCTCTTAAGACATGCTTAGTCTGGCTAGTGAAACTGATTTTCTTTAAATGTGGTTTGATGGGGGGAATACATGGGAAAAGAAGAAAGCTATCAGAAAAGTTCTACAATTCTTTCCTTCCATCACCACACTGATCCAGACTGTAAAACAGTTCTCACATATCAGGGATCTCAAGTACAGACAGTGATACAATAAATAATCCCAGAGCTTTACACCAGACAACTCGACCCCTTACTGATAAACTGACTTGGGTTTCTTCTCCCTAACCTCAACCTGCTTTTCCTCCTCCACTGACCCCACCTACCCACCAAATCCACAAACCCAAAGGAATACATGAGCTTTTCTTACCCAAAGAAAGATCAAAAGAAGTAGACCTGTGCAAGAGTAAATTCAGGAGTTGGTGTCAGAACACAATGAGACTTTTTCCTCATGACTCCCCCTCCGATCTGTCACCCACCAATCTCTACTTCAGGTAGGATGCCAAACTTAAGATATGATGGGGAGATCAGAAAAGATACAGTGAGCATGTAGGAAACTGCTTGTGACAGGGATGTGTTAAAGTACTTTCAGCCTGATCTCTAGGTCCTTGACCATGTTCACTTGCACAGGTGAAGGCATACAAGGTTCAATGCTACACCCAATTCTTAAAAATCAGTGTACAATCTAAACAGAACACTAACAGACCACAGGCAAAGGGCAACCTCCATAGAAAAGAGCCCTTTTCATACTACTTGACTCTCGGTATCACTCTGAGCCCATGCATACTGCTTGCCGGGAGCATGCCAGCCTGTCACTGGAGCCACCTTACCCGCTCTGGGGTTGAGAGCTCGGGCAAATCGCTACCTCTTCTTCTTTCCAAGCAGGCACTGTGATTTCTTCCAGTCCCCGGGGCCCCTGAGTCTTCAGCTGAAATTGGGGCAGATGCTATAGGAACTCTGGAAAGGCTGACGTAAGTCTGGAGAACTGGCTTTATAGTTCCCTCCATACCAAGCCTGTCCAGCATTCTCCAGGTCTCTCTTCCCCACTCTCCTCCTCTACGGGAAAGACCTCTTTCCTACCGGCCCAGTACACTCGGGCCTCGGCCACAAGCTCCAGGTTTCTTTACTTTCGGCTTAGAAATTCCCCTCCAATTTGTGACTGCTTCTCCCGGGTCCGCACACCTACTTCTGCTTGCCCCGCCCCGGACCCCTCCCCAAGGCCGCCGCCGGATCCTAGGCCCCCTCCCCTCCGCTCTGCTCCATCTCCCTCTTTTTTTCTCTCCGCCTCCAAATTCCAACATCCCATTTCCTCTTCTTAACCCCGGAGCTAGTCCCTCCTCCCCGCCCCTACTCTGCGTTAGTGTCCCCACGATCCCCCCCAAACTCTAGTCTCCCGGCCCGACTACTCCAATCCCGCAACAAACTTTCTGCCGCTGCCCGCTGCCTTCACGCCGCCATCTTGCCGCGGGGCAGGCCGGGTAGTGGCCAGGGCCGCGGGAATCCCCACGCACCGGGCGCCGCGCGTCATCGGGGGCGTGGCTAGGGGGCGTGGTTTCGGGTTGGGGAATTAGGGCACTGGGTGATGAGGAAAGATGGGGATGTCCTAAGAAGCAGGGTTTGGAGGCCTGGCGGTTGGAGAAGGAAGGAGGTGGCAGGGGCAGGGCAATAGAGGGAAGGCTGAGAAAAGATTCTGGTACTAAAACAAAACAAAACAACCACAACAAAAACCCAACCATATACACACAAAAATATAGTGGAATAGTGCTAGCACTTGTTCCCCATCATCCAAAGGATAAAAACAGTTTTTCGGTTTGCACGGGTAAGTCCGAATGACTTACCGAATTCGGACTTTTCTAAGTCCGAATGACTCACCCTCTTCCACCTTCACCAGACTAATTTTCCACCTCTCTTGGAGATTTCAGATTCCTAATTGTCCTGTATATTCAGGCCATCAACCCTCAAAATGTCCATGTCCAAGCCCTCTCCTCCCCTTTTATAATAAATTCTCTGCCTCCTTCAGCCCTCAGCTCAAATTGTCACCTCCTCCGGAAAGTCTTCCCCAGGACCCAAGACTGGACTTGGTGCTTCTTTTGCTGGGCATCTCTAGTCCAATCTTGCACATAACTTCATTGCTGGGCATCTCTAGCATCACTTGCACATAACTTCATTGTAGCTACTCTATGCTATATATATTTTTAAAGATTTATTTATTTATTCATGAGAGACACGGGGGGCGGGGGAGAGAGACACAGGCAGAGGGAGAAGGAAAAGCAGGCCCCATGCAGGGAGCCCGACGCGGGACTCGATCTCAGGTCTCCAGGATCACGCCCCGGGCTGAAGGCGGCGCTAAACCGCTAAGACACCGGGGCTGCCCTGCTATAATTATTTAAATGGTTCATCCCTCATTAAGCTGCTGCTCCTTCAGGGCAAAAACTGTGTCTGATTGCATGTTCATATTCCCTAGGAGGTGCCTGGCACACAATAAATGCTTAATGAATAAATAGCCTGGCACCTTCCAATGCACTAAGCATACTCAGGGCTTTTAGGGTTGCTTTTCCCTGTGCCTGGAATGTTCCTCCACCTATTCACTTCCATTAGAGTCTCTGCTCAATGTCACAGCCTTAGAGAAGCCTTCCCTGGCCACTATAAAACAGCATCCCCAGTAACTCACTCTTACCCTGCTTTAATGTTTCCTTTTACAGCACTCACCACTATCTGATAGTTGCTTATTACCATTTCCCACCTATAGTGGAAACTCCAGAGATCTAGGACTTTTTCTCATTCATCACTGTATCCCCAGTGTCTAAAACAATGGAAGGCATAGTAGGTGCTTAATAAACATTTATTCAACGAATAAATGGCACGGAGATGAGTGATAGAATTTTGAATATAGTGGTGGGGGGGAGAGGTTGAAAACACTACAAAATAGGGGAATGCATAGGTGGAAGTTACAGGTCCCCAAGGTCACAGTTGACCCTATCAGGAATGGTAGCAAAGACGGAAGCCACGCTCAAAAAGGAAGGAGTAGCCTTTCCAACTAGGGCCCGGCAGAATGCTCCTGCAAAGAAGGGTGGCGAGAAGAAGAAGGGCCGTTCTGCAATCAACGAGGTAGTGACCAGAGAATACACCATCAACATTCACAAACGTATCCATGGAGTGGGTTTCAAGAAGCGTGCCCCTCGGGCACTCAAAGAGATCCAGAAATTTGCCATGAAGGAGACGGGAACTCCAGATGTGCACATTGACACCAGGCTCAACAAAGCTGTCTGGGCCAAAGGAATAAGGAGTGTTCCATACTGTATCCGTGTGCGGTTGTCCAGAAAACGTAATGAGGATGAAGATTCACCAAACAAGCTCTACATGCTGGTTACCTACGTACCTGTCACCACTTTCAAAAATCTACAGACTGTTAATGTGGATGAGAACTAATCACTGATTGTCAAATAAAGGTATAAAACTGCAAAAAAAAAAAAAAAAAAAAAAAGGAAGGAAGGAAGGAATAGAATAAGAGCCAAGTGGAACTCTGAGGTGGGTACTCAGGAAGCAGAGCCCTCCTGGGAAAGCCACAATTCAGGCAGAGGGGATTGGAACAGGGGGCTGGAGGCCAAAGTTTACTCAGATCTAAAAGACAACATCCACCCCTAGCCCAGGCCTCTCTTTTGGCCAGATGGTTCCAGAGAAGCCTTAGCATCTGTTCCTCTGTAAATTATCCAATGCTCCCTCCTGCTTGTCCTCTCTGGTGACAGCTGGAACAATTGTCCAGGAATTCCATCTGCTCGACTGTCCTTCTCCCCTCCACAGCTCATCAACATTTCAGAATGGAGAGGTATCCCATTTCCCTGGGCCTAGGGATGGGAGCAGGGTCTGTCCCTTGGTGGAGCTGGCCTCAAGCCTTCACTTCTCCACCAGAACACACAAATTAAACCTTTACAGAGAGTCTCAGGGTCAGTCATTTTTATTTACCATCCCGTCCATGTGTTTCAATCCCATACAACTTTTTTTTAATTGTTGATGTAATAAAATTACATTAAATGAATGAATCATATTGATTCTTGCAGAGCTTAAAATAAGGCCTCCCAATTATTATACATCTCTACATGATTCCTTTTAAGTCGCCCATAGAGTATTTTCAAAATGTGACATTCATTAGGCTGTAAGAGCACAAGCTCAGGGATGCCTGGGTGGCTCAGCGGTTGAGTTTCTGCCTTTGGCTCAGGGTGTGATCCCTGAGTCCCGGGATCAAGTCCTACATGGGGCCTCCTGATGGAGCCTGCTTCTCCCTCTGCCTATGTCTCTGCCTCTCTCTGTGTGTCTTTCATGAATAAATAAAATGTTATTTTTAAAAAATAGAGCACAAGCTCAGATTTCTTTGAAATATGATTTTACCATTTACTAAAAGAAATTTGTGTGAAGAAAGAAATGTGGAAGATGGCTTTCTTTTCTAAATAGGTACAATCTTCAGATCCACTCCCTACATTTCCAGAAATTGTTTTGGGATCCACAGCAGGAGGGAGGCCTGTGAATTTTCAGTTAGAAAAACTTGTGGTATATAAATTTGAAAAGTGATCTGATTTTATATTTTTTAAACAGAAAAACTATCAGTAAGCATAAACATACCTTTTTTTTTTAAAGAGAGAATTGTTTTTTAATTTACAGAGAGACAGAGAGTGGGGAAGGGTAGAAGGAGAGGGAAAGAGACAGCATGTTAAGCAGGCTCCATGCTCAAGTGAAGCACAAGGCAGGGCTTGATCTCACGACCCTGAGATCATGACCAGAGTCGAAATCAAGAGTTGGAAGCTTAACCCAACTGAGCCACCCAGGTGCCCCAAAATAAACATACCATGTTTTGGGATCCCTGGTGGCGCAGCGGTTTGGCGCCTGCCTTTGGCCCAGGGCGTGATCCTGGAGACCCGGGATCGAATCCCACATCGGGCTCCCGGTGCATGGAGCCTGCTTCTCCCTCTGCCTGTGTCTCTGCCTCTCTCTCTCTCTCTCTCTGTAACTATCATAAATAAATAAAAATTAAAAAAAAAACATACCATGTTTTAAACATACCATAAACATACATAAACATGAAAAGAAAGGGAGCCACAGTCCTCCAGAGTTTTATGCTCTTAGGATATGTGAGATTAAGTTCTTTTTACTATGAAGAGGCTGGTTTACCTCCTCACTCCTCGCTCTGTGGATGTAAAAATACACATAGGTAAGCCTATATATTTATTAGGCCACAATTTCATCATTGTTCACGATCACTAAGAGACCTCTGAGGAAGGGATGAAAATTAAAGACTCCTTCTCTTGGGGTACCTGGGTGGCTCAGTCGATTGAGCATCTAACTCTTGATTTTGGCTCAGGTTGTGATCTCGGGGTCCTGGGATGGAGCTGTGCTCTTCCAAGAGTCTGCTTCTCTCCCTCACCCTCTGCCCCTCCCAGTGCATGCTCTCTCTCTCTCTCTCTCTCTCTCTCACACACACACACACACAAATAAAGAAATAAATCATTTAAATAAATAAATACCCCTTCTAGGCTTTCAGAGTTTTACAAAGTAGATACAATTTGCAGAAGTCAGGTTCACTACATCTTGATGATGGTTTTCATATGGTTGTACCTTGATGTCCATGGGGCTGTGAGGCTGCAGGGCACACCTATACAAGCATGCTCAATTATTTCCCAGTACACAATCCATCTCAATCCAAGACAGTTCTTTCTTCCGATTTCATTTATGTAGACCCAGTCACCCAGCTGGCATGGATGTGTTAGTGTGGAGTCCAGGATTGGCCTGACAGACTGTATAGACAGAAGACAGGCTTAGACTAGAGGTGCCATCTTGGATGAAGATAGCAATCTGAGCTCCAGGTATTGGAGGAAACAGCTGGGGAAAGACTGGAAACTGTCCTGTGCTTAGCCCCAGAGTATTTTGAACTGTTCATTATGATAGCTAGAAGGGCCATTAGCCATATGCAGCCTCTTTGGTTGCAATTAACATTATGTACTAATAGTTTGAGGCCATGAGGCTGCCTATATTCTTATTTATGACCCTGGTTCGTCATGCTGAACCTTATTACATGGTTCTTTGGAGAATGATTTCAAAACTTCAAGAAGTGATAACTTAGTCTGCTTCCTAGATTTAAGTTATACACATTTCCTAATTCCTCTATTAATAGAAATCCACAGCTGCCACCCTTTTGGATAAACTTTTATTGTCTGTCAATGTCTTTTTCCTAACTCAGGATGTTGAATTTGATGGGAGCCTAAGAAATACCATTTTGAATATATGGAAACTTGGTGGAATCTTGCATTCTTTAATATTTTTTTTGCATTCTTTAATATTCTTAAAGCCATTTCACTCTTGGAAAATACTTAATAAAGGCAGGAATTCAAATAAACATTTCTACACCCATATGTGCAATAATACTATTCCTAGCAGCATTATTACAACAGCCAAAATGTGAAAGCAATCCAAGTGTCCATCAATGGATAAATGTATCAACAAAATGTAGTATATGCATACATGGAATCTTTTACAGCCATAAAAAAGAAGGAAATTCTGACACATGCTACCACATAAATTAATCTTAAGGACATTATGCTAAGTGCAATAAGCCAATTAAAAAAGAGCAAGTACTGTATGATTCCTCTTATATGAGATAGAACTTAGAATGGTCAAATTCTTAGAGACCGAAAGTAGAATGGGTAGTTGCCAAGTGGTGGGGCAAGGGGGGAATAGAGAGTTAGTGGTTTTTTTTTATTTTTATTTTTATTTATTTATGATAGTCACACACAGAGAGAGAGAGAGGCAGAGACATAGGCAGAGGGAGAAGCAGGCTCCATGCACCGGGAGCCCGATGTGGGATTCGATCCCGGGTCTCCAGGATCGCGCCCTGGGCCGAAGGCAGGCGCTAAACCGCTGCGCCACCCAGGGATCCCAAGAGAGTTAGTGTTTAATGAGTATAGAGTTTCCGTTTGGAAAGATGGAAAAGTTCTGGAGCTGGGTAGTAGTGACAGTTGCCCAAAAACGTGAATGTCAATGTCAATGCCACTGAATTGTACACTTATTTTCGTAGATTTATTTGTTTGTTAGAGAGAGAGAGAGAGAGAGCGGGAGCAAGGGGAGGAGCAGAGGGAGAAGGAGAAGCAGACTTTGCTTTGAGCATGGAGGCTGACATGGAGCTTGATCCCAGGACCCTGAGATCATGACCTGAGCAGAAATCAAGAGTCAAATACTCAACCAATTGAGCTACCCAGGCACCCCTGAACTGTACACTTAAAAATTATTCAAATGGTGGGGTATCTGGGTGGCTCAGTCTTGTTGTCTAGCTTTTGGTGGTGTCTCATGTCTCCCAACTCTAAGGCGAGGACTCCCTGGGGCAGACTTTGGGTCTCTCTCTTCAGACTTGGGTATCTTGAGGTAAAAGCCTGTGCCTCCCCTCTTAGGCTTCAATTCTGAGTCCTGAGGAAGCTCAGAAAGTACAGAAGAAACAGCTTATCTCTGTCTTCTGGAGGATACTGGGACCTGTTTGTAAGGCCCTGCTTCACTCTGAGCCAGTATGGGCTGGATAGTTCTGCAGGCCTTGGTTTCTTTGTTAAATCTGTGCCTGGAACTTGGTCTTGAATGTATGTGCTGTCCCATAGACTAAGCTACTGCTTACACATCAAAGGTTCAGAGAAGAGGCCCAGGTTCTAGAAGCCTCAAATAAATCTCCTTTAGCAACTGCTGGAAGGGCTGGAGCATGACCTGCCTGGGATATGGATGCCTCTATCACCCCATTGTGGGCACTGGGTGGTTCCAGGGTAGCAGGGACTTTACAAGCATGAGAACATGTGGGACTGTTATGCTTGACACTCATAGTTCCAGATATGGGTGAACCTCTTGCCTTTCCAGGCCTGTGCACATGTGTCTGCACACTCTCATGGATCCAAATAGACATTTTCCCTTTCATGATGTTTTGGACTCAAGCTACATGACTACACACTCGGTTCACCAGTAGGCAAAGCATCCCCTCCCTGCCACTTCTCAACTAACCCCAAGGCACACAGTCAGTGCCTACCTTGCCAAGCTTCTTCCTTTTTCATAAGCATGTATCTCCAGATGCCCCAAGCATGGCATCCAGGAGCCTGAGATATAATACTCCAGCCCCTGAGGCACACAACAGGCCCTGCCAAAACTTACACATGCGTACGCGCACACACACACACACACAGTCACATATAGCCAAAAGGTGGGGCACAATGGTTGGTTTGGATTTCAGCCCTTGAGCAATTGGTTCCAACTCCTTCTATGAGGTAGGAGTGAGGGTGGAGGACAGGAAATGGAAATGGCCAGTGGAGAGGACATTGGTTTCAGGACCCAAAAGCCCTGCTCTGGCAGAAAGTCTCAGTGGAGCATGGCCTACCTGGATATGCTTGACTTCCTCTCTGTACCAACTCACCTCCCAGTTGCAGCCTCCAGTTGGGCTGGCCAGACTGGCTTGGAGAGATGCAGGATGACAAAGCTAGCAGGTAGGGGATTAGCCCCTAGCTGGTGAGGACTAGGGCCAGGCCTGCATGTTCCTGGGTCTCCATGAAGTCCAGGGCCCTTGAGTGTGTATGGTCCCCCTTAATTTGGAGTGAATGACAGTTGAATGGGTGTGCCTGCCCTACTAGACTATAAGCTGCTTGAAGTCAAGGGCCTAGTTCTTTTTTTCATTCATATTAATTCATTCACTCTTTCAACTAATGCTTATTAAGCTTCTGGGGTCTCCTTCTAACCTCTGACCACAATGCTTATGATCACGCTAGGCTCTGACAAGAATGATGAGAGATATATGTTAGTGGGTTAATGAATGAGCGCCTCTCCTTGCTCCCCAGCTTCTTGTCTCTGCACTCTTATTTTGTTTTTGTTTTTTAAGATTTTCTTTATTTATTCATAAGAGACACAGAAAGAGAGAGAGAAGCAGAGACATAGGCAGAGGGAGAAGCAGGCTCCATGCAGGGAGCCCGATGTGGGACTTGATCCCGGGTCTCCAGGATCAGGCCCTGGGCTGAAGGCGGCACCAAACCACTGAGCCACCCGGGCTGCCCTGCACTCTCATTTTGTACTGGTAATACACAAAACTCATTGTTTGGAAAGGAGGCTAGGGAGACTGGAGGGTAACTTAAGAACCCACCCCTCAGGTGAGCAGCAGAAAGGCCAAGAAAGATGAATCCAGATGTCTGGGGGCCCTGGAGGAGGGATTTATTGGCAGATACTCAGGAAAGAAATGCTAGGAAAGTGGGGAACCCCCACAAGCTTGGGAGAATGGGTGCTCTAGAGCACTAGTTACTGTTCAGGTCTGGATCAAAGTCAGAAATGAACCTCGTATGTCTATCAGCACTGCCCACAAAACAGAGGCCACTATTGAAGTAGGCTTGGGAGGACTCTAAAGTCACCAGGCTTCCTGCCCAATCCACTACCAAAGTCCTCCCTAAATTGTGCTTTGAAGCAAAAATTAAAGCTAAGAGTTGGCTACCATCAGCCAGGGAGCTCACACCACCATACAGCCCAGTCACTTCTCCCAAGGGTAGGACAGTGGTTAAGAGCAGGGTCTC
This sequence comes from Canis aureus, assembly GCF_053574225.1. Classification (NCBI taxonomy): domain Eukaryota; kingdom Metazoa; phylum Chordata; class Mammalia; order Carnivora; family Canidae; genus Canis; species Canis aureus. The sequence continues at coordinate 60,681,530 of NC_135617.1, forward strand.
TGAAGCAGACTGCCTGGGTTCATATCTTGGCTCCATCACTTAACTAGCTGCATGAACATAGGCAAATGACTGAAGCTCTCTGTGCTTCAGTTTTCCTATCTATAAAATGGATTGAGCATAGTACCTACCTCATAGTGTTTTTGGGAGACTCAAATGTGTTCATGCATGTAGAGTGCTTAAAACACTGCCTGGTGCACAGGATACCCATCTATTTACTAGCAAGGACCTTGGGGCTCAGAAAATCTAGCTGTCTCCCAAAGGTTACCCAGCCATGGATGATAGGGCTAGGATTTGAAACAGCTTGTGGTACTCTTGCCTTGACATCGCACAGCCTGGAGAGCAGTAGGAGTGATCCTGGGCCCCTCTGAGCCAGGGAGTGAGTTGACAAGGATGGGATGAGAACATGTATGCTCAAGGCACCTTGTACAATGGATGCAGGGGAGAAGTAGGGGTGGGGCTGGACCTGAGAGACCACATAGGAAATGCTTGTCATGAGTCTGGTTAGTGAGGAAGGTGTTGACAAGGCCTGAGGGAGTGGGATAGAATGAACCCAGGACCACAGGAGAAGGAGGACCCAACAATATTTGGCAAATGGTCAGAACAGGGGAATGGGAAAGAAAGGAGTCAAGGATGGCTTTAAAGTTTCAAGCTTCCATTGCCCAAAGAATAGCAAGAGCTCTACCAGAAACAGGTCCTAGGGGTTCTAGGAAATCCAAGCAGTGAGACAAGCCCTCTTTTCCTGGGTGATTGTTAAATGGCGGAAGGAGTGTGTGTTAGAAACAGTTTTGCAGGGACTAAACGCTGCTTTTTATGCAAAGGGGTTTGCACCCCTAGTGGTGGATGGATTCTCAAAGATACTGGATCAAGGGCGCCCGGGTCGCTCAGTTGATTAAGTGTCTGACTCTAGATTTCCATTCAGGTCATGATCTCAGGGCCCTGGGATCTGGGCTCTGGCTCTGAGCTCAGCGTAAGGTCTGCTTGTCCCTCTCCCACTGCTCCTCCTCCCATTCTCTTTCTGTTTTTCAGATAACTAAATAAAATCTTTATTAAAAAAAAAAAAAAAAGGTACTGGTGGGGGCAATCCGGGTGGCTCAGTGGTTTAGCACCTCAGCCCAGGGCATGATCCTGGAGACCCAGGATCGAGTCCCACGTCAGCTTCCCTGCGTGGAGCCTGCTTCTCCCTCAGCCTGTGTCTCTGCCTCTCTCTGTCTCTATTTATGAATAAATAAATAAAATCTTTAAGAAAAAAAAAGGTACTGGTGGATCAGAGGAGTGTCTTTCCAGCTCAGATGGAGAAGCATACAACTCTTAATCTCAAGGTCGTGAGTTTGAACCCCACTTTGGATGTAGAGATCACTTAAATAAAAAAGCTTAAAAAAAAAAAAGATACTGGATCAGAAACAGTTGCTAAGAGACAAGCCGAGCACAGTTCAGAATAGCTCAGTTCAACTTCCCATCATTGATCTTGTTGCCAACTGCCTCCCTACTCCAGGGTAGGAAACTGACTTTACCAGGGAACACCAAAGCCTCAGCAACCCCAGGCCCCACTCTCCTGCCTCCAGTTCACATACCTGCATTTTCACACACACCATCTCATTCCATCCTTAGAGCCTCCTGGTTGGACAGTAAGGCTAGGATTATTCTCTCCATTTTACAGATGAGGAATCTGAGGCCCAAAAATATTATGAGACTTTCTCAGAGATCACACAGCCAATGTCAACAGTGACCAGATTCTAAATCCTGTTAATTTTACTCCAATACACCACATCTCTACTTCAAGGTATCTCAAGCAGACTGGGGCCAGAGACGCCCACCTCTTTTTCCCCAGAAGGTCCAGGGACATACCTTGGCATCCAAGGGCATTAGCTTTCTTTCTGGGAGTGATGGAATGGTGGGATAATGACCTGGTGTTAAGGAGGCAGTAAAAATGGACAGTTGGGGATGTAGTAACATTATGGATAAGCACTAAACATCAGAGCTAGAACCAGTCTTAGAGACCACAGAGTTAAAGCTTACTGTGTACAAAGGAAACTGGCCCAGAAAGGGACTTGTGCACTGAATACTTCTGACATCTTGTCTTCCCTTTGTTCCAGTTATTTATCATTGCAAATAAACAAATTACCTCAAAACTTAATGTCTTAAGATAACAATAAATTTTTCTTGATTTTTAAATTTAAATTCAGTTGATTAACATATGATATATTATTGGTTTCAGAGGTAAAATTCAGTGATTCATCAGTTTCATATAACACCCAGTGCTCCTTACATCATGTGCCCTCCTTAATGCCCATCACCCACTTAACCCATCCCCCCACTTTCCTCCCCTCCAGCAACCCTCAGTTTGTTTCCTATGATTAAGAGTCTCTTATGGTTTGGGGCAACAAACATTTTTTATCTCCCAGATTCCCATGGGTCAAGGATTTAGGAAGGGCTGAGCTGGGCAGTTCTTTTTTTTTTTTTTTTTTAAGATTTATTTATTTAGTTAAAGAGAGAGAGCAGGTGTACATGCATGAGCACAGAAAGGGACAGAGGAAGAGAGAGAGAATCTCGTGCAGGCTCCAGGCTGAGTGTGGAACTGAATGCGAGGCTCAAACTCATGACCCTGAGATCATGACCTGAGTTGAAACCAAGAGTCAGACATTTAACCCACTGAGCCACCCAGGCACCCCTCAATTGGTCAGTTCTGACTTTGCCTTTCATGAATACAACTGCAGTTAGTCAGTGGCTGGAGCTTAAACAGTAGGAGCTAGAGCACTCACCAGCTGCCTGGGCCTGTCTCTTTCTCCACATAGTCTCAGGTCTTCTCGCGTGGTCTCTCCACTGGAGCTAGTTTGGGCTTCCTCATGGGGACCTGAGGCCAATCACACAGATCATATGGCAGCTCGGGTCTCCAGAGGCAAGTGTCTCAAGAGAATCATATCAAACCTGGATCATCTTTTGTGACCCTCACAGAGCATCCTTTCCACCACAGTTACAAGCCTGCCTGAAGTCAAGAGAAGGGAACACAGAACCTACCTCTCAACGGGAGGAGTGTCAAAGTCACATTAGAAGAAGAGCATGTGGGGTGGGAGATCTGTGGCAGCTATCTTTGGAAAATTCAATCTCCCACCCCCATGCACAATAGCTTAGATCAAGAGCCACAGCAGGGAAGCAAGCAAGCCTGGATCTGAACCCTGGCTTCATCATTTGCTGGCTCTGTGGCCTCAGGGAAGTCACTAAGCCCTTGTTCTCTTCTCTTCCCTCATCTATAAAACCGAAATGACGGTAATGTTTGTCTTGCAGGTTTATGGTGAGGATGCAAAGGAAGGCCTGGCCCAGAGAAAGTTTGTTTTTTCTTCTTCCAGGTTATGGGAAAGCAGAGAGTACACCATCAATCTAAATCCTTCCTCCTGCCATGAAACAGACTCAAATCTCAATAAAGACAGAAACTAAGACAAATAAGAGTATAAATTCAGTGCCAAACAGTACAAGATGTGGCATGATAAATCAAGAGCTGTGTATAGCAAGCAGTAAACAAAACAAAGCCAGGGGCCCTAGCTGGCTTAGTCAAAAAAAACATGCAGCTCTTGATTTCAGGGTAGTGAGTTTGAGCCCCATGCTGACTGTAGAGATTACTTAAATAAATAAATAAATAAATAAATAAATAAATAAATAAATACTTTTAAAACAAGCAAACAAATAAATATTTAAAAGAATCTTAAAGAAATAAACAAAGCCCTTGCCTTCATAGAATGAAGGGAACCTATCAATATATAAATATATGCTAATAGATATGTATGTCAGATGAAGGAAAGTGCTGTAAAGAAAAATAAAGTAGGATAAGGGAAATATGCCAGGGTGGGGGTGGGATTATTATATAGGGTGATCAGGGAGGGCCTCTTTACTATAATGAAACTTGAGCAGAGAACTGAATGAAATAAGTGAGTGGGCTATGAAAAGATCTGGGTCAGAGCATTCTAGCCAAAGGAAACAGCTAGTGCAAAGGTCCTGAGGCAGGGGACATGCTTTATGTGTTCAATAACCAACACAGAGGCCAGTTTGGCTGGAGTAGAATGGGGAAAGTATAGAGGATAAAGCCAGATGGGATCCACTGGAAGGTTTTGAGGAGAGATGTGACATAATTTAACTTCCATCTTTAAGTGCTTGCTTTGGCAGCACATATACTAAAATTCCATCTTTAAACTTTTTATTTTCGAATAATTTTAGATTCACAATAAAGCTGCAAAGATAATAAAGACAGTTCCCATATGTCATCCACCCAGATTCCTCTAGTGTTAACATTAGACATCACTGTGGCACATTTGTCAAACTGAAGAAGCCAACAGTGGTGCCTTAGTGTAAACTAAACTTCAGACTTTATTCCGACTTCACCTGTTTTTTTTCACTAATGATCTTCTTCTGTTATAGAATCTGATTTAAGGGACACCTGGGTGGCTCAGTGGTTGAGCATCTGCTTTCGGCTCAGGTCGTGATCCCGGGATCCTGGGATCGAGTCCCTCATCAGGCTCCCCACAGGAAGCCTGCTGCTTCCTCAGCCTATGTCTCTGCCTCTCTCTGTGTCTCTCATGAATAAATAAATAAAATATATTTTTAAAAATCTGATTTAGGATACATCACATGTACACACATACGCACACACATACACACACAGGATACCACATCACATTTCAATTGCTTCTTATTTTATCAGGATAACCCCAGCTACTATACGATAATAAAAGACCCATTAAGAAGCTGTTGCAAGAGCACCTGGGTGGCTCAGTCGGTTAAGCATCTGCCTTTGGCTCAGGTTGTGATCTTGGGATCCTGGGATCAAGTCCATGTTGGGCTCTTTGCTCAGCGGGGAGCCTGCTTCTCCCTCTGCCTGCTACTTCCCTGCTTGTGCATGTTCTCTCTCTCTCAAATAAATAAATTTTTTAAAACTTGGGGATCCTTGGGTGGCTCAGCGGTTTGGCCCCTGCCTTCAGCCTAGGGTGTGATCCTGGAGTCCCAGGATCAAGTCCCACGTTGGACTCCTTGTGTGGAGCCTGCTTCTCCCTCTGCCTGTGTCTCGCTTCTCTCTCTCTCTCTCTGTCTCTCTGTCTCTAATAAATAAATAAATAAATAAATAAATAAATAAATAAATAAACAAATAAATATTTTAAAAAATAAAATAAAATTTTAAAAACTATTTAAAAAAAAGAAGCTGTTGCAGTAGGGCAGTCAGTTAAGCATCTGACTCTTGACTTCGGCTCAGGTCATGATCTCAGGATCATGGGATCGAGTCCCCCACTGGGGTCTGTGCTCAGTGAGGAGTCTGCTTGTTTCTCTTCCTCTGCTCCTTTCCCTCTGCACTCTCTCTCAAATAAATAAGTAAATAAATAAACAAATAAATAAATATTTAAAAAAGAAGAAAAAGAAGCCATTGTAGTAGTCCAGGCAACAGATTATGGAGCTTGGATCAGATATCAGAGGTCAGAGGTCAGATTGTGAAATATGGTCATGTTCTGGATGAACTTGCAGGTAATAGAATTTGCAGGATGTGGGATGCGAGAGCAACAGGAGAGTTAAGTGGGCACTTGGGTGACTTAGTTAAGCATCTGCCTTCAGCTCAGGTCATGATCCCAGTGTCCTGGGATGGACTCCCTGTCTGCTCCCTGATTCCTGAAGAGTCTGCTTCTCCCTGTGCCCCTCCCCTCTGTTTGTGCTCTCTCAAGCTGCTCTCTCAAATAGATAAAATCTTTTAAAAAAGAGAGAGAGGTAAGTACAATGCCAAGGACTTTGGTCTCAAACACTGAATAGATGGAATATTCATTTACTGATCTTGTGGTCTGACATAGGAAGCCTGTTTGAAGCTGGAAGTCAGGAGTTTCTATTTGGACATGCTAAGTTCGAGTTGCCGGTTGGGCAATCCAAGTGGAGGCGTCAAGTAGGCAGTTAGGTACTTGAGTCTGGATTTCAAGGAGAAATCCTGGCTGGAAATATAAACTCAGGAAATATGAACTTAGCTTCTATTTTGGACTTGTTAGGACTCCATTAGTCTGGGTGAGATCATGATGGGAGTGAATGAAGGTAGAAAAGAGAAGAAGTCTCAGGGTCAAGCCCCTGAGCTGCGGAAGAAATTGGAAAGACCAAGAAAAAGCAAAGGAGAGCAAAGAGGGAAGCTGTTGAAGTCAGTGGAAAAACCAGGGAGAGGGATCCTAGAAGCCCAGGTGACAGCTGTATCAGATGAACTTGATGGAGTCACTGAGACGAGGAATGAGAAGTCATTGTTGGATCTGACAATGGTGAGGGCACTGGCAACCTTGACAAGAGTTATTCCTGTGGCATGGTGGGGTGAGGGGGTTCAAGAGAAAATGAGAGAAGGTAAAGATAGCAAGCACAGACAAATATGTTTGAAGAGTTTTCAGTAAAGGGGAATAGAAAAATGTAGCCGGAAGAGAATATGGGATTGGAGAAGTGCATCTATTTATTTTAAGATGGGAGAGAGGTTGCTGGAAATGATCCCATAGCGGACTGACGATGCACCAGAGACGGGGAGAATGAGGAAGCCCTGTGGTTACACAGGGAGAAGGATTGGAAATAGTGCCCACGTGGAGGGGTTCACCTCCTTAAGAACTAAGAACGCAGGCAGTGCATCTATGGTAACAGGAGGGAGGGCAGAGTATATGGAAACAGCTGCATGTAGGCGATAGAAGCATGTGGAAATTCTCTTTCAGACAGCTTCTATTTTCTCCATGAAGTTGGAAGCAAGACCACCAGCAGAGTGAGGAGAAAGAAGGAGTGGTTGGAGGAAGGAGAGATGAGAAGGTAAAAACAGCTTTCAGTGAGGGCCAGAGAGTGCACAGAACAGAGGAAATGCAGGAGGACCTTTGAGGGGTGTGAATTTAAGTAAGACCAATTAGCCTGGAGACTCTTTTTTTTCCAGCCACATTCAGCTGCTTGGGTGCAGGCTGAGAAGTCACAGGGATGGGGTTTTGCTAGATGAATATGATGGGAGAGAAAGGCCAAGAAGTTTGTGTTGTGCAAGGGACAGATGATAGTAATAAATCATGGAATCATACCCAGAGCTGGGTAAGGAGGGAAGCCTGGGTGTGATGGGGATAGGGGACAACCAAAAGGAGGTAGTATCAGTGGAGAAGAGACAAAGCCAATTTATCCACAGGAGGCATCGAAACTTAGGCTCACGATATTTTTAGGGGCCCACAAGATGTTTTCATTTTAATTTATTTTAAAATCAGAAAAAAAAAAGTGAATATAATAAAAATGAGTACATAGTCACAAATTCAGCCTGGATTATATTCATCTTTATACCAATGCAATTGTAAAAAATACCTTTTTAAATAACTGATTTATTTTTATTTTTTCTTTTTTAAGTAGGCTCCATGCCCAACGTGAGGCTTGAACTTATGACCCTGAGAGCAAAAGTCATATGCTCTACCAATTAAGCCAGTCAGGGATCCCATAAAATATAATTTTTAATATCCTTTTGCAGAGGGGCAAATGAAGATGAAGTGCCTTAGAGCCCACAAAAATTGTAATGTGACCCCTATGAGTGATGAGTGATCCCAGTGGATCCAATTCAATATTTGTCAAATGTATTTATAATGGGCAAAAAATTAAACACAATCTAAATATCTAGGATTGTTTGAGTCCAGGCACTAAAGGGCATGGTCTGAAAACATAAGAGCTGGTAATAAGAAAGTATAACACTTAAAATTGAAATTATGGGACGCCGGTGTGGCTCAGCGGTTTGGCGCCTGCCTTGGGTTCAGGGTGTGATCCTGGAGTACTGGGATTGAGTCCCATGTCAGGTTCCCTGAGGTGAGCCTACTTCTCCCTCTGCCTGTGTCTCTGCCTCTCTCTTTCTCTATGTCTCTCATGAATAAATAAATAAAATCTTTTAAAAAAATTGAAATTATGAAGGGTGTGAAGCTACTGATAGTCACAAGGTTTTGGTGACCATCATTCCCATTGGTAGAAAAGAAGAAATCAAGAAAATGGGAAGCTAGTTTTATCAGTTATCTATTGCCATATTAACAACTACTCCTAAATTTAGTGGCTTAAAACAACTACCATTCATCTGCTCTTGATTTGGTAATATGGGCAAGGCTCTGCTCAGCAGTTCTTTTGCTGGTCTTGCCCAGGCTCATTATGTGGCCACGGTCATCTGGAAGCTTGACTGGGGCTGGGTAATATGACCTCACATGTCTCATGGTTGTTGGCCAGGGCACCTCAGCTCTCCTCCATGGGGCTTCTCATCTTAAAGTAGGCCAGAAAAGACATCTTTACATCATGAGTTTTCTGATAGGCAAAGAGGCAAGCTGCAAAGGTCTCTTGTGGTCCAGACTTTGGGGACACACGCAATGTCATTTCCGCCACATTCTGTTAGTCAAAGTAAGTCATAAGGCCAGCCCAGATTCAAGGGGTTAAAGAAACAGACTCCACTTCCTGCTAGGAAGAGCAGCAAAATCACTGCAAAGGGTGACGTGGGATAGGAGCTGGTGTAGCAGCCATCTTTGTAAATAAACTTATCACGCTTATTGGAAGAATTGCCTTTGTGATACCAAATCATGAAGAATCACTAAGAATTTGATGCAGAAAGAGTGACAATAAGCCAGGCGCTAAAATCTTCAAAGCATGAGGGAGTGGAGACTGATATAATTTGATGCCATCAGCTTCCAAAGCTTCAAATATCTGTACTGTCTCATCAGTTAAGGTCAATGAATTTCATTAAGGAAAATAAACTATTTGTTTTTCACAACTGCTTTGACTCAGCCACTCATCAATTTAGACTCTATCTTAAAAAAGGAATCTAGGGCAGCCCTGGTGGCCCAGCGGTTTAGTGCCGCCTGCAGCCCGGGGTTTGATCCTGGGGACCCTGGATCAAGTCCCACATCGGGCTCCCTGCATGGAGCCTGCTTCTCCCTCTTCCTGTGTTTTGCCTCTCTCTCTCTCTGTGCCTGTCATGAATAAATAAATAAAATCTTTAAAAAAAAGAGAATCTAAACCATGGAAAAAACTATATGCATGAAAATCTATGGCGCTACTATTTATCTGGGGGCCATATCCTCAGAGCCTACGATGATGTCTGGTGCATAGTACTAGCACAGGGGTGCTTTAGTAAATACTTGTTCAATGAATCTATAATGGCATAAAACATAAACAACCTGAATATCCAGTGATGAAGGCTAGCTTAAATAAAAATGATGGTATATCTATTCAATGGAATGTTATGTAGCCATAAAAAAATATGCTTTTGAGGACCATCAAATAAAGGACAAAGAGTTAAAAAAAAAAAAAAAAAAAGCACAGGATGCAGCACCTGGGTAGCTCAGGTAGTTAAGCATCTGACTCTTGATCTCAGCTCAGGTCTTGATCTCAGAGTGTGAGTTCAAGCCCTGCATTGGGCTCCATGCTGAGCACAGTGCCTACTTAAAAAAAGGGAAAAAAGACAGCTTACAACACTATAGATACTGTGTAGAAACACTTGGACAGAAAAAGAGTTCAAAACAACAATAGTGATTTTATCATGCCAGGAGGCTCATGAGTGATTTTATTTTCTTTTTACTTTATCCTAAAAAAATTTTTATTTTTTTATTTTTTAAAAGTTATTTATTTATTTTTATTTTTTAAAGATTTTAATTATTTATTCAAAGACACAGAGAGAGAGAGAGAGAGGCAGAGACACAGGCAGAGGGAGAAGCAGGCTCCATGCAGGGAACCCAATGTGGGTCTCGATTCTGGTCTCCAAGATAACGCCCTGGGTGGAAGGGGGCGCTAAACCGCTGAGCCAAAAATTTTTTAACATTATTGAATTTCTTTTATTATTTTTAAGATTTTTTTTTTTTTTAATTTGAGAGAGAGGGCAGCCCCGGTGGCGTAGCAGTTTAGCGCCGCCTGCAGCCTAGGGTGTGATCCTGGAGGCCCTGGATCCAGTCCCACGTCCGGCTGGGCTGGATTGCAGGATTCTGGACCATCTGAGTGGAAGGCAGACTCTTAACACCCAGGCACCCCTAAATTTCTTTTACAGTAATAAAAAAAGTTGTGCACATTCATTGTGGAAAAGGGGGAAATGGTGAAAATCATCAGTAAGAAAAAAATAGAAGCTCAGTTGGTTTGGCATCAGACTCTCCTTTCCACTCAGATCATGATCTCAGGGAACCCGACCCCCCACAGCTTCCACTTTGCACTCTAAGGATTCTCTCCATCTCTGTCTGCCCCTCCCACCATTCCCATTCTCTCTCTCAAATAAATAAATAAATAAATAAATAAATAAATAAATAAATCTTTTAAAAAAACAATAAAATGGGCCCCTGGGTGACTCAGTCAATTAAGCATCTGCCTTCTGCTCGGGTCATGATCCCAGAGTCCTGGGATTTAGTTCCAAGAGGTGGGGCTCCCTTGCTCAGCAGGGAGTCTACTTCTCCCTCTGCCCCTCCCCCCTTCATGCTCTCCTCTCTCTTCCTCAAATAAATAAAATATCTTAAAAAATTAAAAAATAACCTAGAACTCCATCATTCAGAAAAAATAAATCACTGCCAACATTGAGATGGGTTTTAATTTGTTCTTGCTCCCTTCCACACACTTAACATATATTCTTAGCTCATTGGCCATCTTCAGACTTCAAAAGGTGATTTTTAGTCAAATAGTGTTTACATACCATAATCTATTTGGCCTATTTGGACAGTATAGGTCGTTTGCAATTTTTCACACACACACAAAAATCCTTAAATTCAGAAAGTTTTTCAGAAAAGAGGGATCCCTGGGTGGCGCAGCGGTTTGGCGCCTGCCTTTGGCCCAGGGCACGATCCTGGAGACCCGGAATCGAGTCCCACATCGGGCTCCCGGTGCATGGAGCCTGCTTCTCCCTCTGCCTGTGTCTCTGCCTCTCTCTGTCTCTGTGTGACTATCATAAATAAATAAAGAAAAAAATATTAAAAAAAAAAGAAAAGAGGTGATTAGAGTTTTGGGGAAGTTGGCTAGAGAGATGGGGTGGGTGTGGGTGTTATGTTCAATGGAGGCTACAAGAAAAATTAGTCCAGGGGCTCCTCCTTTATGTGTGTTGGAGGTGTCTGTAGGCAGCTGCTCTGCATGAGCTAGGGACCCATCCTATCCAATGTATTGAAATTAAAGATGGTGAAATCTTCATCTGAAGGACTAGAAGATGGGCAGTGGGGTTCCTGCCCTCTGCCCTCTTGCCCTGTGAGAACAATAAATAGTTTGCTGTCCTTGCCTTGCACAGGTGTCTCTGAGCCATTAGCCTGGAGGAGTAGTCCTCCCCCACTCCCCCCAGCCCCAACTCTATATGTCTGAGCTCTGGGTTTGGGCAGTTGACAATTAGCCTGAGATGAAGAACGGTTGTGATCGGAGTACAGAAGTGGGAAACTGGGAGGCACATCTACAGAGTCAGGGGCGTTCCCAGCCCAGGGAGGCTTCCCAGTAGTGGTCGCAGAAAGGAATGGAGTGGGGAAATATACAGTCTTGACGGAGCGGGGCGGGGGGGGGGGGGACGGGGGGCGGTGCGAGAGGCAGATCCTTAGATAGGCATGGGTCGATCCTGGAAGGCTGGGAATGGCAACGAAGAAAGAAGAGGAGGGCGTGGAGGAGGAGGAGAGCACACACACGAAAGCAGGTGATGTAGGATTTACAAACGGAGGAGGCGTGGGCTGGTGACAGGAGGAGGGCCTGGAGCCGCAAGGGTGCCCGGAGCGTGCATGGGATTTAACAGAGAAGCGTGATGGGAAGCTGACTGGCGAGAGCAGAGGTGGGGCACAGGATGAGGGGCGCGGGTCAGGACGGCAAGGGATGCAAGATGGGAGAATAGCGGCTGTGCACATTTGGCTGGCACTTGGCAGTCTTCTTCCTTTTTGATTCCCCTAATTTCCTCTTTTCGCTGAAGAAAGCGAGGTTCGGAAGGGCTAGGTGGCAGCGAAGGCGGGGGCCCCGGGGGGCGCGGGGCGAGGTGTGAGCCCTGCGTCGCGGGGGGTGGGCGCCGGACGCCCGCGGGTGGGGGGCGGGAGCTCCGGGAGGGGGGGCGGGAGCTCCGGGAGGGGGGGCGGGCTCCGCCGGCACACGCCGCCCCTGGCAGGCCGCCTGAGCGCGCGCGAGGAGCCGCCGCCGCCGCCGCCGCTCGGGGTCGCCTTGAGCCCCAGATTTGCGAGCGCTCGGCTCGCATGGCAGCTGCCTCGGCGCCCGTCCCCGCGGCCGGCTAGGGGTGGCCCCGCGCCCCGGCCCCTTGGCGGAGCCCGTCGGATCCCGCCCCGCTCTGCGTCCCGGGGCGCGCTGCCTCCCAGCCCGAGGTGAGGACCGCGAGGGCAGGGGCGCGCGGAGCCAGGGGCGTCCTGGGGACCCAGGCCCCGCGCCGCGGCCGAGCCGAGGCGACGGAGATGGGAAGGGGACGTGGAGAGCAGGTCCGGGGGGGGGGGGGGGGAGTCGAGGTGGGAGGCGGAGACTGCCCGCTGCCGGGAACCGGCCCCCGCGTCCCCTCCGCGCCCGAGGCCGCCTCCCGGCGCTGTCCCCGTCCCCGCGGAGTCCGCCGTGCGGCCTGCGTGCCCAGCCCGGGCCCCTCCGGCGCCTGGACCTCGTTCCGCGCTGTCCATCCTTCGCCTCCTTCCCACAGAGCCCGCTCCGGGGCTCCTGTCTCCGGTCCCCTCGCCTGCCCAGCCTTCCCCGCCTCCGCCCTCCCGCCCCCACCTCCTTCTGTCCCGACGCCCCTCTTCCCCCTCGACTCGTGTCCCTCGAACCGGATTCCGTGCCACCGTCTCCGGGTCCCGCCGCCTCCCAGCCCGTGCCGTCCCACAGGTGTGCGCACGTCCGGCCGTCCATCCGTCCTTCCCTCCTGAGGCCGGCGCTGACCATGCCCAGCGGCTGCCGCTGTCTACATCTCGTGTGCCTGTTGTGCATCCTGGGGGCGCCCGTTCAGCCTGCGGGAGGTGAGCGCGCCCCCGGGCTCGGGTCGCGGCCCTGCCCCGCCATCCGTCGCTTGCGCGTTGACCTCTGCCGGCCAGAGACGGCACTGCAGCCTCCGGCCCGCGGGCTTGACCAGACCTAGAGAGCCCCTTGCGAGGCGGCGAGGACTCTGTTCTGCCCCAGCCTGGAGCAGAGCCCAGCCAATTAGTGAGACCCCGCTCCTCCGAGCCCCGCGTCTCAGGGAGCGGAGCCCTGACTCGGTCTCACCCTTCCCACCTCAATCTCTTGCAGCCGATGACTGCAGCTCCCACTGTGACCTGGCCCACGGCTGCTGTGCGCCTGACGGCTCCTGCAGGTACCTCTGTCCAACACGTGCTACCAAAAACCCTTTGCTCACCATTTCCCAGCAGGTCCACACCCACATCCAGGTCAAGCCCCAGGGCAGAGTGTCCAGGGGCTTAAAACCCTACTGTTCACTCCTCATCCCCTCATGGCCACAGGGCAGACTGGCTAACCTCTCCCGGCCCCATTTCCCCTCTGCTTTGCCTCTCTTTTCTCCTTCTGGCTTATGCCTCTCCACTCCCTACTCCTTTACTCTCCCAAAGCTGATCCAGGTATTCTGAAACGTTCCTCCTCAAGATACCAGTAGAAAGACCTGAAGCTTGAGAGTTTGGAGATTGGGGGCCATGAGGAAAGGGGGAGATAAAAATATAAAGAGAATGGGTTTAGCCTGGGAAAGAAAGACTACAGGAGGGTTGCTGGGGAGATGCACTTAGAAAGAGTATTTTTCTTGATGAATTTGAGTTAATTGACTCACTGGGGTGGGGGTTGGGCCAATTCTGCAGCACGAGAAAAGTGTGTCTGAACATAAGGAAATGAGCTGACAAGGCAAGGTATTGGAGGAGGTGGCTTGAGGTGTTTGAGACACCCTGAAATACTTCAGGTCTTTGTCCTGGAATGAGGATGGGAAGAGAGTCCTTATGACCTTTCAAGGTCACTCTTTTTAAACTGCTTCTGAAAAAAAAATAAATAAATAAAAAAAAAATAAACTGCTTCTGAGCACCTCAGACATGCCAGGAATGGTACTGGGGTTATTTACAAATGTCATCTTAATTTCTTCCTCAACCCAACCTAACCCAACCTATTACAGATGAGAACACTGAAGCCCAGAGAGGTTAGACAAAGCACAAACCCAGGACTTGAACGCTGGTGTCTCATGGTCTGACTCCATATATATGTCCTATGACCCCGTACAGCCCTATACCTACCTGGGGCAGGCCTGGTCTCTCTTAGAGGTTCTCATATGTCCTTGTGTTTTCTAGAAGCTCTGGTATTGCCTCTCCCATCTCCTCAGATCCCCCAACCCAGAGCCCTGCCCCTGTGCTTCTCCCCACCAGGTGTGACCCAGGCTGGGAAGGGCTGCACTGTGAGCGCTGTGTGAGAATGCCTGGCTGCCAGCATGGGACCTGCCACCAGCCCTGGCAGTGCATCTGTCATAGTGGCTGGGCAGGCAAGTTCTGTGACAAAGGTAGGGGAGCAGTAAGGGTAGCTTTTGGACTAGGGACCCCGTGTCTTGGGAGAACATCCATCGATAACATATTTATCGAGCACCTATATTTAATATTAAGCACATATTTAAGAGCACTGTCTGGCTTAAACCCTCAAATACATGGTATTTTATCATTTTAGACTTTATACCAGTTGCCTAATTCAGTCAACATAATCCTATGAGGTGGGCAAGGCAGCTGCTAAAATGTACTCATTTTACCGATGAGGAAACGGAGACCCACAGATGAGATACAACTTGCCCAATAGCTTTGAGACAGACAGATGATGCTGGGGCTAGGAGCCTCCTGACACCAATGCAGTGTTGTTTTCCCCCACTACACCACAGAAGCTCTGGGTGGGTTTGTAGTACAAGTCATGCCCACAGAGCTTCAGGTGGGGCCTGGGCAGGTCTGGGCACCCAGACCTCAGGCACCCAGAGCCTTCCCGGTCTCCTTTCCAGATGAGCACATCTGTACCACACAGAACCCCTGTCGGAATGGTGGCCAGTGTGTCTATGACGGGGGTGGTGAGTACCACTGTGTGTGTCCACCAAGTTTCCATGGACATGACTGCGAGCGCAAGTCTGGACCCTGTGAACAGGCAGGGTGAGTACTGGCCTGTGGGTGAGTGGGAGGTTAGGGGAGAAGTTGGTGATGGGAAAGGAAGCAGGACTATAGAGAGGGTGGTGGCAAAGTATTAGGTCTGAGGGTCCAGGGAGCCAAAGTGTCCCTTGTCCAGGGTTTCTCAACTTTTTTGGTACCATTTGAACCGTTTCTCCAAAACCAAACTTGGAGTTGCTGAAGTTGTACCACGTTAACATGTGACTGCTCTGGTTGAGAAGGTGGGTGTAGGGAGGTTAAGGACCTAGGACTCCCCTTGGCCCCTCGGAAAAGCTGGCACACAGCTCCCAGAGACATTCCGCTCAGCAACTCTCTGCCTTGTTGTGAGTGAGCACATGGGCTGCAGGGCTGGACTTGTCCTCATTTCTGCTGCAGGTCCAAGTGTCTCTGAGGATAATAATAGCACGCCTGCGTTGAGCCTTGCCTTGGGGCCAGGTCCTATGCTAACCGCTTGACATTGAATTAGCTCATTTAACCCTCACAATCTGGGGGGACTAGGGGACTAGTCTTATTCTCATTTTTAAAATGGAGGCATTGGAGGCTCAGAGAGAGGGACTCAAGGTGACTTAGCCAGAAAGGGGGTTGAAGGGTGGCGGCAGTCAGGATGCTGACCTGGGCTACCCTAACAGTGTGAGTTGGCCTTACAGACCTCTTTCCCTCCCACTGCAGCTCCCCATGCCGGAATGGTGGGCAATGCCAGGATGACCAGGGCTTTGCTCTCAACTTCACCTGCCGCTGTCTGGTAGGCTTTGTGGGTTCTCGTTGTGAGGTCAATGTAGACGACTGTCTGATGCGACCTTGTGCCAATGGCGCCACCTGCCTGGATGGCATAAACCGCTTCTCCTGCCTCTGCCCTGAGGGCTTTGCTGGTCGCTTCTGCACAGTCAACCTGGATGACTGTGCCAGCCGTCCGTGCCAGAGAGGGGCCCGCTGTCGGGACCGCGTCCATGACTTTGACTGTCTCTGCCCCAGCGGCTATGGCGGCAAGACCTGCGAGCTCATCTTACCGGTCTCAGAACCCGCCACCATAGTGGACATCCCCTTGGGGACCACCTCGGCTCTGGCAGTACCTGCCACAGGGCCTGTCCCCCACAGCGTGGGGGCGGGTCTGCTGCGCATCTCAGTGAAAGAGGTGGTGCGGAGGCAAGAGGCTGGGCTAGGTGTATCTAGCCTGGTGGCTGTGGTGGTCTTTGGGGCCCTCACCACCGCCCTGGTCCTGTCCACAATGTTGCTGACCCTGAGGGCCTGGCGCCGGGGTGTATGCCCCCCTGGACCCTGTTGCTACCCTGCCCCACACTATGCCCCGGCATGCCAGGACCAGGAGTGTCAGGTTAGCATGCTGCCGGCAGGGCTCCCCCTGTCACCTGACCTGCCCCCTGAGCCTGGAAAGACCACAGCACTGTGATGGAGGTGGGGGCTCCCCAGCCCCCCACCTTCACCTCCTCAGCTTCTCAGACTGGAATAGGCCTTCGTCGCCACCCCTCTCCTGGGGCTCACACACTGAAGGACCTTAGCCACACACCAGAAATATTATTTTTTTAATACATAGACTGTAAGATGGAAATTTTATCAAATAAAACTATGAAAAGTGCACATGGGCTCCTTTGCCAGAAAATCTGCCTGAAGTCCCAGCTGTAAGAGGGCCAGAGCAGAGGCCTGGTTCTGGAGCCTCAGGACTCTGCCCCGCAAGAGAACAGGGGTTCCAGAGAAGACCTAGGGTCCCCTTTTCCCCTCTGGGAAGTGAGGGAGAGGTAGAGCCACAAAGGAGAATGTAAACAAGCAGCCAGCACCCCTGCAGCTGCTCAGGACTAGGTAAGACCGAGGGGAGACCCTGTAGGACGGTGAGAGGGCAGGCTCAGGACCCTCAGCGAGAGGACTGGGATCCCTGCTGGCTGCTCTGCAGCAGCTGCTGGAATAGCGAGTGGGGCTGGCTGCGCAGGGCAGCGGGGGAGTCCAGCTCCACGACCCTCCCTGCTTGCAGCACCAGTACACGGTCAGAGTTCAGGATCGTGTTGAGCCTGTGTGAGAGAAGGTGGTCAGTGGGGGGACAGCGGACAAGGGCCTAAAGAAGAGAGCTGACTTGCTCTTCCCTCTTCTCCCCTGGACAGCATAGGTATGCCCCACAGGCTTTAGTGTCTGGCTCTGTGCTGGGGAAGACTGCAGATACCCTTGGACAGTGTGCTATAAAGAGCCTGGAGAACAAGGAGCTGAGATTCATGGGGGGTTAGAATCTCTAGAGCCCTGACCCCTGGGGTCCCTGAAAGGAAGGGAGGCTCTGGGTTCATGTCACCATAGGCCTTGATTCAATTCTCACTCCAGACACTGGCACACCTGTGCGCAATGGTCAGCACTGTCTTGTTGGCAAAGCGTTTGCAAATGGTCTGCTGGAGCAGTTGGTCTGTCTTCTGGTCCACACTCGCCGTGGCCTCATCAATACACAAGATCTGGAACATGTGCAGAGGGTGGGGGGAGAGGAGGGAGGAATCGGGTTAGCCTTGGCTCCCACCCAAGTACCAGCCCCCACCTCCGGGCCCAGACCAGCCAACCTACAGCTCCCCACCTCCAGCTCTAAAAGGAAAATTAACTTAGTCCCCCAAAACCTCTCCACAACCCACTCCTTCACCCTGACTGCCCCCTGCCTTCTTCCTGGCCCTCTTTAATGTCCCTTCCTGTTGCCTCACCTTGGCATCCGTGAGGAGAGCCCTGGCCAGACACAGCAGCTGCCTCTGCCCCAGGGATAAGCTCCGGCCCCCCTCACCCAGCTCACCATCCAGGCCACCTGCAAGGCACAGCATCCTCAGCCCCAGGTCTCAGGCCTCTCCCTGCTCCCTCTGACTACCCTGCAGGGTAGGGCCTAATACTCACCCAAGGACACGATCACCTCGCTCAGGTGGCACTGCTCCAGGGCCTGCCACAGGGCCCTGTCCTCATGCAGGCCCTGGGGATCCAGGTTTTCCCGAACAGTCCCACTAAACAGAAAGGGTTCCTGGGGGATGATAGCCAGCTGGGATCTGGGGGGGTAAGAAGGCAACAGGACATGGGATCTAGACTGGAGATGTGGCCACTTCTGTTCCTAGCACAGTTTTTTAGTGGGCACTTCCAGGAAAGCTTGGGGGGAGGGGTAAGACCTGAACAAAATCCCCACTCTGCTCCCCAGCTGATCAGTTGTGTACCTACTGTGCCAGTGCTACAGGGAGCATCAAGATACCAAAGGTCTTGACCCTATCCTTAAGGAGCTTACATCTCACTAAGGCACAAAATATGGAGAAACACTGAGAACAGGAGTGGGCTAAGCTGTGTGGGCCCAACTCTAGCAGCCACTGGGCAGCAGTGGCAAGGAATGACCAGAACATGAATGGGGAGGGGACACTTCAAGGTCAGAAGTGGGCCTGGAATCAAGTCTTGAGGAGCTATATGTTTGAGCCATAAGGTAAGGCTGCCACAGGTGAGAAGAGAAGGCAGGAAGACCAGGGCCAGGGCTTGGGATCAGTCATGGGCTTTAGGACAGAGCTGCCCTACCTCGTGCATGGCACAGAACTCAGCAAAAATGATACTAGATCACTTTTGAAAAAAACAAAAAACAAAAAACCTAGATGTGGGGATAGGGAGATGATTAGCTCCAGAAAAGGCCACTTGTGGCTGGGGGCAACCGACCCAGGTCTTGAGCTGTCCCAAGCACTGCCTGCCGAGTCTCAGGGCTGAGGACATCAGTATGGGGCACTGCCCCTAGAAGACTCTGGTTCAGGAGGCAGTGACTGGTGGTCTCGAATGGAGGCTATGTGCCAGAAAGTATAAGGCAAAACTGGAAAGGTGGGCCTGGGTCAGACTGCAGACCTTGAGACCACAGCTATGAGTTTGAACCTCGGTACTAGGATCTCGCTGTCCTCACCTGCTTGTCCTGTCCTCTATCCTGCCCCTTCCTGGCCCTGGCTGCCCCGGGTTGATATAAAGCCTTCCTAGCTGGACATTCCCCCATGTCCCAGTAGCCTGGTGTCCCTCTTCTTCCTCCCCCAGACCTGAGTTCAGCCAGCTCCAGCTGGCTGGTGTCCACACCGTCCAGCAGCACTCTCCCCGAACTAGGTTCCAGCAGCCGGAAGAGCACCAACAACAGGGAAGACTTGCCAGAGCCTGTGCGGCCCACGATGCCCAACTTCTCTCCAGGCTGCACACGGAAAGTCACCCCATCCAGGGCATTTGGCAGCCCCGGCCGGTATACCAGCACCACATCCTGGAACTCCACACTCCCCTGGGTCAGCCAGCCAACGCCCAGCTGGTGGGGTCCATGGGTGGGAGAGAGACAGAGATGGGTAAGGTGGAAGAAATGAGGAGGAGACGCAATGGGGAGTGGGAAGAAGGGAAAATAAGGAGAAAGGGTTGGCACAAGAGGAAAGGGCATGGGCAGCAGAGGTGAGGCCCTCTGGATGGGCACAAGGATGAGAGACACACCGTGAAGAATGTGACATCACACAGTGACATGAGAGGGGCTGAGAAAAACAGTGAGGACCAAAAGGAAAGGAATGAGGGGAGGCGGGACTGTCAGGAGGGTCCCCCAGGGTTCCAGTGCCCAGGCCCAGGGCAGGGATTGCAGGCCTACCCTTGGCAGCTGGCCCTGGGGCTCTTGGGGCAGGTCACAGGAGTACTCCTCGAGACGCTCGACGCTTACCAGCATGGTTTCTGTCTGCGTGAAGCTGCTCACCAGGCCAGAGAGCAGGCCCGTCAGGGACAGAGCGTAAGACAGTGACAGGCCCACCAGTCCTGGAGGCGAAGAGCACAAGCCGCTAGCGGATGGACACTAGGATACATGTGGGAGCAGAGCTGGGGCAGGAGGGAGAATTCAAGGCTATGGACTGTGGCACGTAAAAGCCTGCAGAAGGCAGCCTGGGTGGCTCAGCGGTTTAGCGCCTGCCTTCGGCCCAGGGTGTGATCCTGGAGACCTGGGATCGAGTCCCACATCAGGCTCCCTGCATGGAGCCTGCTTCTCCCTCTGGCTGAGTCTCTGTCTCTCTGTCTCTGTTTCTCATGAATAAGTAAATAAAATCTTAAAAAAAAAAAAAAAAAAAAAAAAAAAAAAGCCTGTAGAGAAGCAGGAAGATGCTGGGACCCAGATGGGATCCACAGGAGGTGAGCCACAAGGGAGTGAGGTGGGCCTGGATAGGCTTCGAGAGAAGACAATGGAAGATGGGCCTGGCAGTGTCAGTAATGGGGCAGAGCAGGGAAGGGGTGAAGGTCAGAATGCTTGTTTTAGTCCCAGACCCACTACCACCTGGGCAAGTCTCTCCCTGGGACTCAGTTTCCTCAACTCTAAAATGGGAGTGATGACAATGACAACACATCCTCACAGGACCCCAAGGTGGGAGATGAAATGCTGGGGGGACAGTGCAGGGAGGGAGGTCTGGGATGCTTCTGAGTTGAGAGTGAGGCTCCCGGGGTGGCACCTGGGTTGGTGAGGCCCTGCTGGTGCTGCACTAGGGCGATGCCCGCGATGGCACTGACCACTGTGGCTCCCATGAGCTGCAGCCGAATGTCTAGCCACTGTATCGTGGCACTGGCGGCAAATTGGCACCTCTGGTTTAGCTCCAGGAGTCTCTGGTTCTCCTCCTCAAACCTGGGGGAGGCCAGGAGGGATGAGAGGCCACTCCCTTGTTGCAGTGACCCCACCAGACTCCTTCCCCGCAGAACGCAGCAACTTTTTCGGAGCTGACCTACACACCCACAGGCCTCTCCTAGCGGGTACAGAGGGACTATGTTCTGCCCCCTATCCCCCATCCCTTTTTCTGCACTCACCCACCCTTCCTTTCTCAGGAGACCTGGGGCCTGCCTCCATGTGCCCTTCTTTTCAGGGGTCCTTCTTCTCACCTCCCTCAGCTTCTCCTCCCCACTGGCTGTGGCCAGAGGCAGATTCCACGCACCTGGAGGTGGCCCCTGCGGCCCGGAGCACAGGGAGGCCAGCCAAGGTGTCAGCCAGGTGGGTGTAGAGAGGTGATAGGGTGAGGCTGCTCAGGCGCCGCAGCTCCCGGGAGGAGGCCCTGTAGTGGCGCTGCACGCGGTAGTAGAGGACGCTCAGCACGGGCAGCAGCAGTAGCAGCCAGGGCAGGCCCGAGCCCAGCACTGCCAAGAGGCCCAGCAGGCCCGCCGCATTGGCCAGCAGGATGTTGAGGGTGAAGGGCAGGCTGTCATCTGCACAGGCCACGTCGGAGGAGAAGCGGTTTAGAACCCGGCCGGCAGGTGTGGAGTCGAAGAAAGTCACTGGCGCCTGGGAGAGGGGTTGTGGTTGGGCGAGGGCAGGGCCTGGCAGCAGAGGGGCTGGGGACAGCCCTGGGGGGGAGGTGGGGTGGGGAGAAAGGCCCAAAGTAGAAAAGAGGAAAGGAGGAAAGTGTCCCCAGAGTTTGGGGGCAGAGAGGAAGGGGCT
Source organism: Canis aureus (assembly GCF_053574225.1). Lineage (NCBI taxonomy): Eukaryota > Metazoa > Chordata > Mammalia > Carnivora > Canidae > Canis > Canis aureus. The sequence continues at coordinate 60,702,998 of NC_135617.1, forward strand.
GGTGGAGCTTGGAGGGAGACCCTCTCAGGGTGGGAAAAGTAGAGACTCTCCCATCTCTCCGGCTAGTGATGACCCTGAGAGGCCATGCTGGCCATTCCTCTACCTCTGTGCTAGACATGCCAACTCCCCTTTGCAGGGCAGGAGCCAGTCTCTTTCCAGAAGAAGAGGACTTTAGGCTCGTAAGATTTAGTTAGAGGTCAAGAGGAACATCCTGATCGCCCGTGGCTAAGTCAGTATGAGCTCGTAGCTCAGCACTCAGGCTCTGGAATCAGACTGCCGCTGGGATTCTGGCCCTGCCATTTGCTGGATAGGAGGCCCCGGGCAAAGAGCTTAATCTCTCTCTCTCTCTCTCTCTTTTTTAAAGGTTTTATTTATTTATTCATGAGAGACACACAGAGAGAGGCAGAGACACAGGCAGAGGGAGAAGCAGGCTCCCTGCAGGGGGCCTGATATGGGACTTGATCCTGGAACCCCGGGATCACAACCTGAGCCAGAGGCAGACCTAAGCCAGAGGCAGACGACCTGAGCCAGAGGCAGACGTTCAACCACTGAGCCACCCAGGCGTCCCAAGGAGGTTAATCTCTTAAAGGCCCCTGTTCCTCATCTCAAAAGCAGGGATAATAACAGAACTGCAGCTCTCAGGGCTGCTGGTAGGATCGAAAGCACGTGTACAGCAGTCAGATGCTGAGCACAGTCTGCCTGGCAGAGAGTGAGTGCTCAGCAGTCTCTAGCTGTTTTTTTTTTTTTATTTTATTTTTAAAGATTTATTTATTTATTTATTTATTTATTTATTTATTTATTCAGGGAGAGGGGGAGAGAGAGAGAGAGAGAGAGGGAGAGGGACAGAGACACAGGCAGAGGGAGAAGCAGGCTCCATGCAGGGAGCCCGATGTGGGACTCGATCCCGGGTCTCTAGGATCACACCCCGGGCTGCAGGTGGTGTCAAACCGCTGTGCCACAGGGGCTGCCCAGTCTCTAGCTGTTTAGATGGCTACTGGGTGGGCCATCTCAGAGACAGCCTGTCCCTTTCTTCACCTTCTCCATCCCCCAGCTCTCTGCCTTTACTTGAGGAATAATCCTCTTAGGGCAGGGGACTAGGGCAAAGGACTTCTGGAAGCACCTCCTAATGCCAATTTATAAGAAACGAATTCCTTCACAGCCCAAAGAGGCTGTGGTCCTGGAGGAGAGGCAGAACTGTGGGTGGCTACTCCCTGACAGGCAACAGGAATACCCATATAGGACTGGGTTCCCAGCCCAACTCTCCACAGAACTAGCCTTACCCAGGTCACTTACGCTCTCATTGCCTCAGGTTCCTTATCTGTAAAATGGGGATAACAGAGTGGGGGGGCGGGGGGGTAAAAAAAAAGAAAATAAAAAAAAATGGGGATAACAGTACCTACTTCACAGGGTTATTACAAGACCTTGATAATGGTCAAGAGGGTGCCTGGCTGGCTCAGTTGGTGAGGCACAATCAAGGCTCTTGATCTTAGGGTTGTGAGTTCGAGCCCCATACACAGTGTAGAGATTACTTAAAAAAATTTTTTTAAAGGATAACAGACAAGGGCAGCCCCGGTGGTGCAGCGGTTTAGCACTGCCTGCAGCCCAGGGGGTGATCCTGGAGACCCGGGATCGAGTCCCACATCAGGCTCTCTGCGTGGAGCCTGCTTCTCCCTCTGCCTGTGTCTCTGCCTCTCTCTCTCTCTGTGTCTCTCTCATGAATAAATAAATAAAATCTTAAAAAAAAAAAAAAAAAAAAGGATAACAGACAAGAAAAGGGCTTTATAAGAACAACAAAAAGGGCGTCCTGGGTAGCTCAGCGGTTTAGCGCTGCCTTCAGCCCCGGGCCTGATCCTGGAGACCCAGGATCGAGTTCCATGTCAGGCTCCCTGCATGGAGCCTGCTTCTCCCTCTGCCTGTGTCTCTGCCTCTCTCTCTATGTCTCTCATGAATAAATAAAATCTTAAAAAAAAAAAAAAGAACAACATGACTAATAATAATTGCTGATTGAGTATTTAGTATGTTCCAGGCACTATCCTAAGCACTTTCCATGTACTAATTAATTTAATCCTCATAATAAGCCTATAAGGTCAGCAACAGACTAAATATGTACACAACAGGGATGGATCTTAAAAACAGCCCTAAATAAAAATTGTAAGAACTAAAAAAAAAAAATTGTTAAGAAATAGAATGCCAAGGGTGCCTGGGTGGTTCAGTTGTTTAAGCGTCTGCCTTTGGCTTGGGCTCTGATCTCAGAGTCCTGAGATGATACCTACTAAGAATGGTTGCTTTATCAAGGAAAGAAGGGGAAACAGAATAGGGTAGGTACATAGATAAAAGGGAATGGGTAAATAAGTAAAATAAAAAAGGGAACTTATGATCTAAGGGGTGTCCCATGCCCCACAAATAAGAGGTGACTAATTCAGGCCTCTGCACTTGAAGTCCAAAACAGGAGTGACTCAGGAAGATTCTCTTCTCCCAATTTTACAGGTCAGAACGCTACCAGCTTAAGTAACTGGGTTTGAACTCAGAGAGCTGCTCTGCTCTCAGCCTCTCCAGGTCTCAAGCTGCCAAGTGCTGCACGCACCTGTGAGGGCTGTCTTCTCCTGAGGACTAGGAGGTAGGATGGGGCACCTGATGGAGCCCAAGTACTGAGAGGGCTCCCCCATGCCACCCCACCCTCCTATCCCCTCACCATAAGGACTCGACACAGCAGGCGGCGATGTAGGGTGGCGGCTGCTTGGAGGGTGCCCGCTGCAAAGAGCACTGCCCGGAGAAAGGTGCAGAGGGAGTTGACACCAGCAATGGTTGCGTATACGGTGAGGTAGAAACGGATGTCTGAGGAGCCATTGGAGGCAGTTTTTGGCAGTGGGAACACTGAGGTGCTGGGTGGTGAGGAGGGGGCTGTGGGTAACCAAAAGAAGGGCCCCTCGGGGGGTCCCTTCCCCTCCCCCACGCCAGCTCTCCCCACCAGAAGACACACACCTGGAACATCAGCCCCGACCCCCACCCCCACCTCCGCAACCCCTCTGGGAGCCCCAAGCCTGCTCTAGCTCCAGCCACTCACTAGAGGTTTCCGGGGGAGAAGAGAAGCAGCTGGGCAGAGAGGAGCCCTGTGGATCCCGGGTTGGTGGGGGCTGGCACCTCCTGGGAGTTATTCTTGTTTGCCTTCAGCTGGGATATCCAGTGGGAGAGCCACCAGTCAGCAGCGTTCCTTGTGCCTCGGTGGGGAAAGGGAGGGAAAAGCTGTGACTCATCCCTTTTTTCCATTCAAACACCCCCTTAACCTTCTGCCCTTAACCCCCATCCCTGGCCCTCTCCACCTTCCTACTATCCCATGTCCTCCCCAGTGTGCACTCCTTCCCTGGGCCCATCACCCATCAGCTCTGAGGAGCGCATGATCTGGAATTTGCAGAGGGGAAGCAAGCTGTGGGGGCAGACCAGAAGATGGCTATGGTGTGCACCCCTCTGGTCCCTGGGACTCTCAGAACTGGGGGTGTGTATTGTCCCAGCTGCTGTCCATGCCTGGGGAGGCTCGGGGCTTTGTAATGATCAGTTGGAGGTGATGGCTGTGATGGGGATCTAGGACTGGGGCAGGATGAGGGGCTCTGGGGTTCACTCCCACCTTGCATGAGGAGCAAGGAGAGGAGGATGGCTAGGGCCAGGCCCAGGCCCACGGCCCTCAAGTATGCTCGGTACACGTGCAAGGCCACAGCACCCTCCTTCTTGCTTTCTTCCTGCAGCAGATGGCCACATGTTTTCTCCTCCACTTCCAGCCTCTCCTTTGTTTTCTCCAGGTTCCCGACTGACTGCACTGCAGCTGTGAGGATGGGCAAGGAGGGCAGGGTGTGGATTAAGTTTGCAGGAAGACAGTTAAACTTCAGTGTTTCAGATGGGCAGGGGAGCACTGAGGAAAACGTATCTCTATAGTGAAGTGGTGGAGGGCAAGCCCTTTCCTCAGCCCTCAGCCATACCTGAGTCAGCCTCTTGTCCCTCCTCAGCCCAGGCTTTGGGGACAGCTTGTACCAATGGCAGGATCTCAGAGGGAGGCCCTGGAAGGTAGCAAGGAAATCATCAGGGGGCTCCTGCGTATATACTATATACTCTGCCTTCCTCAATGAGTGTGCCAATCCACCTCCTATTCTTTGTGGACCCCTTCCCTGACTCTCACTAGCAGGGCCCTACCCTGGACCCCTAGACTCTGAAGAGGACTCTCAAGTCCATCCCTCTGTGCCTGTAGTCCAGCCAGCTCAGACACATGTTCACTCTAGGAGAGTCATAGCTATCCATGAGCACTCTGTCCAGAGTCACCTCTTGTTACTGCAGAGCTTTCTCCTCAGGCTTCACAAAATTTCTAACAGTCTGGTGGAGCCTCATTTCCTCCTGTTTCTCTCCCAGTGAACTTCCCTGGTCATGTCCCTCTGGATAATAATCCATCAGAGGTGGGGTTTTGTTAATATTTGTATTTTTAATAAAAAGATTGTTCTAAACCTGACTGTTGTCTCTTCTCTAAGGACGTCATTGTTCCTGGAGATCTTGGTCCTCTGTGTTCCCAAAGTACCCAGTCACACAGCCCAAGTTCCAAATCCACTGGCTCCCACCCTGGCGGCCCATATTACCAGCCCGGAGAAGGCGCCCGGCCTCCATCAGCAGCACCAAATCTGCCTTCTCCAGGTACTCGGTGCGGTGGGTACAGAGTAGCCTTGTAGTGTGGCTCAGCACTCCCAGGATGCACCTATGCAGAAGGTGGCTGGCCACGTCTGCGTCCACAGCAGCCAGAGGGTCATCGAGGAGATAGAGCTCCTTTTCCTAAAAGAGGTGGGGACATGATGGGTACCAAGTCCTGGGTCCTTTGGTCAGAACCCAGACCTCTCCTAGGACACAATCTTGAGGCTGTCAGAGAAGACAGTTGAGAAGAACTCTGGGGGCTGCCCCAAGAGCAGTGGCAAAGCAGGTGAGACTTGAGGGTAAACTTCCCTCCAGTCAAGCAAGGCCAGTGCTTAGCGCTTCAAGTTACATAATTTTTTTTAAAGGATCTTTGATTCTGCCTTCAATCTGCAAAAGGGGCATGGGGTGGCAAAGGGATAAACATCTCAAGAGCATGAAGGGAGAGAGAAAAAGAAACTAGATGCTGATGAAAATATCCCCGTTCCCCACTCCCTCCAAGGACCTCCTCATCTTTAATTCACCTGGTAGATAGCGCGAGCAAGGGCAATCCGGGCCCGCTGTCCCCCGCTGAGGGTCACACCTTTCTCCCCCACCTCTGTCTGGTCTCCAGCAGGCAAAATCTGGTAGGAAAGGCCTCCTAGCATTGGTCAATGGGCTCCCCAATACCTTCTACTCCATCCCCTTGCAGGGAAGAGGTAGAGGGCGTCAAGAGAGCCAGGGAGCTTAGGGAGAGTAGACTTGAATTTGGGGTGATCAAGCAACAGGGGATAATCTGTAATTCTGACAATCCAATCCCTATGACAACCTTATGAAGTTGGTATTTTCTCTTTCACAGAGGAAACCAAAGTTCAGAGTAACTACCTTGCCCTCAGGTGGTTCTACAGCTAGTAAGCAGCAGGACATGAATATAGATTCTTAGCCACCCTGTCACACTCACTACCCTGCCTTTTTATTTTTTATTTTTTTAAGATTTTATTTATTTATTCATGAGAGACACACAGAAAGAGAAGCAGAGACATAGGCAGAGGGAGAAGCAAGCTCCACGCAGGGAGCCTGACAAGGGGCTTGATCCCAGATCCTAAGATCACGCCCTGAGCCAAAGGCAGATGCTCAACTGCTGAGCCACCCAGGCATCCCTACCCTGCCTTTTTAAGAGCAAGGATGACGATAGGCAAATTCAATGTGGAAGCTTTCATAGATTTTTACACAAGGAATGTACCCCAAGCCTTCATGGGGCCTCAGGAGTGGTCTCCTTAGCTTAGGGGGGCCCATTACAGTGGAAGCACCTGTGGTCTATCAGACAGTGAGTCCCCCTGAGGGAAAAGCTTTATAATTTACCACTTAGTGCCTAGAACCGTTCCCAGTACTCGACAGGCATTTGAGAAATGTCTGATGTAGAAACAAATGATTCATGGGCATGGGATACCCCATAGCCAAAGTAAAGGTCCTCTTTTCCAGGGAAGTTCCACATTTACCTGGACAGAGTAGTAGTGATGACAATCCTGCTGGGGACATGGGGATTGAGTGGGGAAGTCATGGGTGAGATCTGGAATCTCATCCTCCTAAATTCAGTACTCTGGATTGTAGGGGATCTATTGGACTTGCCTCTAGTAACCCTAAATCTCTTAAGCCTCCCCAGGGGAAGGTGTAGGAGAAGCTCTTTTTTTTTTTTTTTTTTTTTAAGATTTTATTTATTTATTCATAAGGGACACACACACACAGAGAGAGAGAGAGAGAGAGAGTGAGAGAAGGAGAAACAGGCAGAAGGAGAAGCATGCCGGGAGCCGGATGTGGGACTCAACCCCAGGACTACAGGATTACGCCCTGAGCTGAAGTCAGGCGCTAAACTGCTGAGCCACCCAGGCATCCCAAGCCTCTTGAACCAGAACCACCAGCCGAACCTACATAGAGCTAAAGCCTCAGAGGGAACCCTAGCCTAGAGGCTGCTATGTGGAACCCCCCCCACCACTACTGTCCCTTTGGGTCCTACTTGGAAGGGGGAACCACACACTGGATGCTCTAGGAGGACCAAACCTGACAGCCAGTCTCAGGTTAATGGTGCCTGAGCAGAAGCAACTTCTTCCCAGAGAAGCAAATCTCTGACTTGAGGTGTCAGGGACATGGGGAAGAAGGCAGTCAGGGGGTCTTAGGGCTTGGGCACTCACATGGAGGTCATCAGTAAGGGCGCAGGCCTCGATCACTTCTTTGTACAGTTGGGCATCAAATGTTTTCCCAAAGAGAATGTTATCTCGGATGGTGGCAAACTGGATCCAGGGTTCCTGGGTGGCCAGGCCAAAGCCTTTGGACAGCCCCCACACTGCCACCCGCCCACGCAGCCTGCAAAGAGCCAAGCCAGCAGCATGAGGGGGCCAGTCCCCAACTGGGTCCCTCCATAACCAGCCCCCTGCCTCCCAGAAGCCTCTCCAGACTGCTGTCTTCTACATCGGGTCCCCCTTCATGTCACATGGGTTTCTGGATTGGTAGCCACTGGGTCGAGGGGACCTAACGAGGCTGGAGGCTCAGTCTGGATTGGGAAGGGAAGCAATTGCTCTTTGGCTATAGCCAAGGGGTTGTCAGATCTGGATGTGCTCAGAGAAGAGGATGGCCACCACCCTGCTCCCACTCATTCTCACTGTAAAATAAGAAGGCCCTCCTTTATCCCTCTGCTCCTCTCTAGATCCCTCCCTGCGTAACCACGTTTTCTGAAAGATGAACTGATGCAGGATGTTTCCATTTATTTCTTTACTCACTATTATAGCACTGATAATACTCTGGTATGAAGCTTATGATAACTCACTTTGACTGCCTTCCCCTTTCTAGACTAAAACTCTCCCAAGAAAGGGACAAGGTCTTGTTCGTCTCTGACTCTCAGTATCCTGGGACCCTATAAAGGCATCCACCACAGGGCAGGGGCTAGGCAAGTGTTTGCTGCAGGTCAAAGCTGAGGACAGGGGACACTAGAGGTTACTCACCTGTGGAGCTCCCCAGCAACGGCGGCCAGCAGCGAGCTCTTCCCACAGCCCACCTTCCCCACGATGCCCACCAAGACACCCTGCAAGGAAGCCAGACAGTAAGCATCAGGTCTCCCTCCTGAGGCCCTGGGCTGCCAATCATTCCACGGAGGCTTCTTAGGCCCGTTTGTCTGTGAAGAAAGAATTCTCCAGCCCATAGGCTGAGCTGTGCCTCACCGAGTAGGAGGTTCCTATATAGTTCATATAGGAACTATCAGAAGTACAGTGCTTACTTTCCACTTAGAGGAGTGATCAGTTTCACTGATCTGCATGAAGGGCCCCTGGAGAGGCACCAGAGAGAATGGAGGAAACTGCCTAGAATTTCCAAGGAAAGGTCAAAGCAGGGAGCCTGGAAAGAGAAGGGAGGGAGGGACTCCAGGCTTTGGGGCCTGGATGCTGGGCTACTTAAGTTCACCTGTGGCTAGACTTCTGCTATGTCGGGGCAAAAGGCAGTGGTGCTTTGCACAGGTGCCCATTTCTGTTATTTGCAGTTTCAAATTTTCTGTTCTCCCTTCATTTCTTAGTTGTAACATACATCCATGGAGCTATCTTCCTGTACAAAAAGGAAAGAAAAACCCCTTTTCTAGAAACAGATAGTGCTCTCAGGAGCTCTGTCTGTGATGCCCCCACTCTATCGGCCAGGATTGACCCATCTCTGGGTGGGCACCAGAGTGAGTTGAGACCCTTCCCTGAGAATTCTCCCTTTTTCTGGCTGTAGCTGTTAAGTGGGAGGGCTCTATGCAGTCACCTTTTCTGCTCAGTGGAGAGCAGGTCCACTGAAAGAGAAGCATGAGGCAGATACAGAGAAAAGCAGACAGAGGGAGAGTTCTAGGAGTTGAGTCCTGGTTCTGGGCAGCTGCTGAGATCCAGCTGTATGCATGCCTTTGGATTCTGTAATTCATCTCTATAACCTTATTATAAACTCTTGTTTGCTTAAGCTAGCTCCAGTGGGTTTCTATGACTTATATCCAAAAAAAAGCCCCAACTGACAACATTAGTAAAATTCCTTTGAAAAATTCCAGCCTTGTCTTGCCTGAACTAAGAAAAAAAAAAAAAAAAATACAGCCCATGCCAGAAATGTGAGCCAAATGTGGTAGAGACTAGAGAATGCTGGGTTGAGCTGTGGGGCAAAGGGTTGGACAGGGGTCAAGGGAGAGGGAAAATTCAGGACGGGGGTGGGGTGTGTGTAGAGGAACAGGAGTCCTGTCCTGCCAGGAATATTCTTTCAAGTGTTTCTTTGACGATGTATGCATGCAGTGGTGTGAGTCACAGGGTGTGATTTCTTTTCAGCAGGCTAAATAGAGGATTATCTACCCCATTTGCAAAATCCTTCTCAGAAGAGGCTACAGGGCCTCTCCCCTGGTCCCTGACCTGGGGCAGATGCTGAATAAGCTCTGGGGTCTATTCTGAGTTTGCTGGCTCCGCAGGAACAATGGAGAGACAGACGTACTTGTTGGCCTGGACTAGGTGGATATAGCTGTCTAGAGACCAGGGACAGAGTAGAGGACTCTGAGAAAGCTATGCTAGTGGGATGATGCTCAGAGAGGAGTGTAGAACCTGCTCACCAGAGCTCCTCCGTTCTTTCCCTTGGTGCTTTGAGATGCAGGCCATCTAGCTATGACTGGCTCCATGCGTGTTTATCTGTCACTGAGTCTTTATCCCTCATTCATCCAGGGACTCCCCTAGGTTGTCTATCCAACAACAAACCTTCTTCACTTCGAGGTGATTGATGAAGATCTCCTGGCTGGTTCCAACTGGGTCCCAGGAGAACAGGGCTTCATGGAGCTCCAACGCTGTAGATGGCTCTGTGGGGGGATCTGAATAGGGAAAAAAATACACAACTTGGGCTGCTAAGGCACAACCTACCTACTTGGAGAGGGTAAACCAGGAACATGTCATTGGCTTGCCTGTCCTGTATCTACTGGCCCAGGGCTAATTCAGCCTTAGTCTTGGTCTGAGGATTCTTCCCCAGGAAATGTCCACTTGCTCTGCCTGGATTCTGCTGCCTCTGGCCCTTCTTGCTGGCACCTATGTACAGCGTCCTAGGGGCTATTGTTCCCTCCTCACCCTGTGCCAGGCTCTTCCTTCTAGCTCCCCATTACCTGGGCTATAGTAGACTTGGGGGCTGTGGTTGGGAAGGTCAAGGAAACGCTGGATCCGGTCCAAGGACACTTTGGCCTCCAGGAGGCCATTGATCACCCAAGGGAAGTTGTTGAGGGGAAGAATGAGCAAGCGCACCAGTGCCAATGCCGTGAACACCTAAGTAGGGCAGAAGGGGGATGAAGCATCACCTGAAGCCCAGGAGCTATCTGAAGGCAGACAGGGGTGTAAAAGGAAGAACAGGGCAGCAGCAGAACTGAGGGGTGGCTGGAAAATCCTTGGGTGGCAAAGGTAGCCATCTCAGAATCTTAGAAATTCCAGATGTTCCTCCAGAGATCCAGGTAGCACCTCAATAAGCACACAGGCCTGGGGCATTCTGAGACTTTCTCAGAATTTCTAAGTACATTGTCTGGCCCTGGCTAGAGCCAGCACTGGATCATGGATTTTTCCCCCCCAAAGTAATTAGAATGAGGATAAGGGAACCTAACATGGAGCCTGGGGCTAATATCAAAGAGGATGGAAGAGAAGGGGAAAAAAAGGAATTCCTTCACAGAGCAAAGGGTGATATATTTGGGGCCCTAGAAAGTTCGGAGAACTCCCCCTCAGTTGGAAAAGGTTAAGGTAGCCAGATATCCTCCTTCCCAGCAGCCCCAAGGGCCTGAGGCTACCTCTTAACTCCATCACAGCCTCCTTGCTGTCACCTCTCTACACTTTCCTACAGCCATCCCCTCTTCTGGGACTCACCTTGGTGGCAGTGAGTTGGTGCCCCATGAGGACATAGGTGATGAAGATGACAATGGAGATGACAACCGGCAGGGCAGCCCACAGGTACACACAGGCTGCATCCAGGTATTTGATGACTCTGAGCCGCCCCAGTTCTTGAGCCCGGCAGGCCTCTACCCGGGCCCCCAGTGCCTGCTCCCACCCGAAGAACTTGATGACCCGAACGCCACTCAGCAGCTCTGTCATGAGCTGGGGAGGGAGACAAGAAAGTAGAGTGAAGTGGAAACCCTGCTCACAGGTGTCCACTTTCCTCCACCCAGAAGTTACTGGGAGAGAAAGCAGAGTACTAGGCTCCTAGATACCCTGTACTGCCCTAGAACTGGTCTCCTTCCTCACCTCAGCTCTTTCTGAAGAAATACCACCCTCAAATAAATCCCTTTCAGGGGGATCCCTGGGTGGCTCAGCAGTTTAGTGCCTGCCTTTGGCCCAGGGCCCGATCCTGGAGTCCCGGGATCGAGTCCCACGTCAGGCTCCTGGCATGGAGCCTGCTTCTCCCTCCTCCTGTGTCTCTGCCTCCCCCTCTCTCTATGTCTATCATAAATCAATCAATCAATCAATCAATCTTAAAAAAAAAATCCCTTTCAGTCCTGAGTTGCTTCCCCTGCCAATCTTTTTACTTTTCCTCTGTGTGTGTGCTCTAGAGTGGAGAACAAGTCAGAGCTGGAGTCCCTTCACCTTCCTACTCCCTAGGCAGAAAGTACTGAGGTGCTACCACACTGGCCTAAAAGCTCTCCTTTCATAAGAGAAAGGACTAAGAACTACTTCTCAAGGCCAGAACAGCGGGCTTCAGGAGCCAGTCGCCAGTCTGGCTCATGGCTTGGGTGGTACAGGAACTATTTCTGTAGGAGCGTACAGGTGTAGGAGGCCCACACCACAGCCCAGGGTCAGACAAGCCAACAAGTCTAGGCAAGATGGGCAGGGGCTAGAGAAACTCCTTGGATCCAAACATTCACACATCCCCAGTCTGCAAGCCAGGGAGACACTGGGAGCTTCCCGGATGGCGCTAGAGACCTAGTCTGTAGCTGTCATGGGTAGGAGAAAAGGGCCTGGGCTATGAAGGACCTTCCTCCTATTAGCGCTCTGAGCTATTCCCATAAGAGGCTGACAACTATGCTGTGCGGACCTCCAGGCCTGCCATCCTCCTGTCACTGCAGAACCCAGACACTCAACACGCAGAGCCGGCCCAGGCAGAGGACTGGCCTACTCCCTTCCCCTCAGCCCAACCCTTAGAGGTAGCTGGGGCTCTCCTAGACCTCTCCACTCCACCTGTGGCTATGAGATGGTCTCTGCCCTAGATGAAGAGGTAGAGGACTCGGGTCCTGGCACTCATACTAAAAGCCCATTTAGTCCCAGACAGGCTACTTCCTACCTCCTCAGTTTGCTGCTTACAGCTGCATGAGCTAATACTGCAGTGTTACTAACAGGCTACTTTTATTTATTGCTTACTTTGTGACTGGCCCCATACCCAGAGTCACCTCATACGATCCTCACAACCACCCTCTGAAGCAAGCTACTATGGTCATTTCTCAGATGAAGAAATAGAGGCCCAAAGAGGTTAAATGACTCGTTTGGGGTGATTAAACTAGTAAGTGGTAGAGTTGGGATATGAACTCATGTCTTTCTCCAGTTGGAGCTCTTAACTTCTAGAGTATGCTCTCACCCTCAGGCACTGTGCATGGGAGGACCTGGGGGACCAGGTGGGTGGGTCCTCAGCTCCAGATTGCTGAGGGACCCTAAGCAGCCCTCACCTTAACCCTTGCATCCTTGTGCTGTAGCATCTCCTGGTTGCTGGCCATGATGCGCGTGGCAATCACTTTGTTGACAGGGACCAGCAGCAGGGCCAGGATGAGACCACCCACAAAGGCCACACCCACCTGCTGGTGCAGCAGATAGAGGGTAATGGCCAGCTGCAGGGGCAGGCCCCAGGCTTCATGGAAGCTCCCAGCAAAGTTGAGCAGCCGCTCAGAGTCGGTGCCCAGTAGGTTCAAGGCCTCCCCGGCAGGAGGGCGTCTGGGCCCCAGCTGTAAAGCCTTTCGGTACAGAATATTCAGCACAGCCCCCCGTGCCTGAAGTGTCACCTTCCGTATCTCATACCCATACTGATTCTGTAGCACAGCACCCAGGATGGCCCCACCAGCTAGCCCCAGGGCATACAGCAGTCCATTGCTTAGTGGTTCCTGCCCCTCCTCCAGGAAGCCCACCAGGAGGGAAAGCAGCAAGGGCCCTGAGAATCCCAGCATGGTCCCCACCAGCTTCAGGAGTCCAAGTGCCAGGTAGTGCCGGCCAAAGGCCTTATACAGGGCTTTCCACAGCCGGACCCCTTCCTGCCAATGTGCCTGGAAGATACGAGCCAGGTAAGTTGGGTGCAGTCTGCGTGGAAGGTGGCAAGTGTCCTGGGGCTGCCGGAGCTCTCCACGGGCCCCTCGGGCCAGCAAGGGTGTCAGCCAGGCATAGGAAAAGCGTGACAGCCAACTTTCTCCATCTTCAGCTACCTCAGACTCCTGTCCTTGAGACAGGAGGAGCTCCTGGGCCCAGGGCCTCCGTGATGCCCCAGGGACCGCCCAGCCCAATCCATAGGCCAAGAGCGCAGCCAGCTGCAGGATGAGAAGACATAGGCGGGATAGGGGTCCTGGGAGAAGCGGGGGCAGAAGTGTGCCTCGCTGGCAGTGCCACAGCAGAGTCAGCACTAGGGCTGGGGCTGGCAGGAAGGCAGCCAGAGCCAAGGCCAATGGTCCCCGGGAGTGGCCATGAGGGGAATGAGCCAACGCCCACAAGGCCAGGCAGTGGCTGATCCAGGCCACAGCTGCCACACCCCCTGCCAGCACTTCTAGCCCTATGGGTCCTGGGCCTGCCCCTGGTGGCAAAGCCACTGGAAGGAGGTCTAGTAATGGAAAGATGAAGAGCAGGAAGGAGGCTGTGAGTCGGAGGCGCCAGCCGGGACTGCAGTACAGGATATACTCTGGATTCCTAGGGACAGGGGGGACAAAAGAAAGGGAGGCACATAGTGGCTGATTGAGGGCCAGACACATCACTAATAACTCACTTACCTAGAGGCAATCAGCTCCTTTCCTGCCTTTTACATCTTATCTGTATCTCGCTTTACCCTGAAATACAAGGGGTTTTTCCCAGGAAGTCTTCCTGGCACAACCTAATCTGTTTTCAAATCTACCCATACCATTTCTGATCATTCTTTTGCCACAAACTAACAATTCTTAGTTAAGGATGTATGAAACGTGCGGTGCCTGGGTGGCTCAGTTGGTTAAGTGTCTGCCTTCAGCTCAGGTCATGATCCCAGGGTCCTGGGATCAAGCCCCACATCGGGCTCCCGGCTCGGCCAGGAGCCTGCTTCTCCCTCTCCCTCTGCCCTTCCCTTGCTTGTGCTCTCTCTCTCTCACTTTCTCTCTATCAAATAAGTAAATAAAAAAAATTTTTAAAGGATGTATGGAATGTGAAGACTAATTAGGAAAAAAAATCCTAAATTTTCATACAGATAACAACCAAGAAATGAATATTCACTTTTATAAAAATATCTACCTAAAATAATCCTTAATCTCACCTGAAACACTACTAGATGAATAAAGACTTGATTTATATATGGCTTCTACACTCGACTACAATAGCCTAAAATTGACAAAGCCTCAGAATATTCTACTCTCTGACTTTCCAACGGTTCTAGAAGGTGGTATAGGTCATATTTGTGACTCCACTTGCTGAACAAAACGTCTTTTTTAGTTTTGTCTCTATCTTCTTGGCAAGCCAAAAACATTTTTAGTCAACAAAAGGGTGATCTGCCTACGTTAAAAATTAAGTACAGTATACCTGCAGCAGTGCATATGAGAATGTCTTGGGGGTTTACATAATGAGAAGACTAAATCTATTGTTCCTCTTATTGGCAGGGCTGGGTTACTGAAAAAGTTTAATCCTAGATTAGAATGCTTTGGATTTCCTCTAAAAAGTCCAGTTAATCACAGTAATATGGAGCAGTTTATACTGGAATAAAAGTCAACCTTTAAGAATTCTTTAAGATGTAGGGACAAAACACTGGGCTCTTGGAGGCCCCAAATTGGCCATCAGTCAGTCTTAAGCCCATGAGTAAGGACTCCTTCCCTCTCTGCACTTCATTTTTCTCATCAGTATGGTGAGCAGTGAAGAGTCTGGACCCAAAGCCCTCTACAGTCCTTTCTTGTCTGAGATTCTGGATCTAACCCTTTTCAGCAATGTACAAAAACTCTTAAAAGTGAAATGCAAAAACCATAATTTCTATTGATTATATGACGGTCTTTCTTGCCTGCTCAAAGACTGAGTTCTTGAAGCACTGTGTCTATTTTTAATAGAAAGTCCTCTGAGCAGGCTTTGGATGTCTATGCTAACTGACTAACCCTCTCTAGACTTCTGCCTCATTCTATGTAAAAGACAAACCAGGATTCCTCCCAGACCAACAGATCCCAAGCTTCTCCTCCTCAAGGAAGGGATTCATCAGCCCCCTGATTCATCTGGGATAAGGACACATTCCATCTATCAGACTAGGGACCCCAAAAGGCAGACAGTAGACTTCTCTCCTGCTTTGTCAATAGCCAGAGTGAGAGTAACTTTAGACATATCTAGCCATACAGAAATAAATACAAAACCAAGGTAAGTTTGGCACAGGTACATTACGGCTCCAAACCCAGGAAGATTAAGGTTTTGATTTTGCTCTTCTCTTCTACCTACTGCTTCCTCTCCATCTGGGTAGATATGCTTCTCTATTCTAGGGAATACTGAGTTCTCATGGATGGAAGTGGTGAGAAACTGGTCCTACAACTTCAACACAAGCTACCTTTATTGGCTAAAAACATTGTTCGAAAAAAAAAAAAAAAAACATTGTTCGCCCAGTTTTGCGTTCAATTCATGACACGTTGCTGCAAAGTGCTAATGCTAGATTTTATTCTATTTTTGCCCTACTCCACAGACCTCACTATTCTGATTACACTCCCGCGGAGATGTGGGTTTCAGGAGAGGTCTGCAAGCACACATGGACAGATGCGTTGCACCTGTTTCTACCCACCTCGGAGTGCCCCAGTGGCAGGCACTGAGCACGGCGAGGAGCGCATGGGGCAGGGCGCTGAGCACCAGCTGGGTGAAGCAGTGGCCGGCGGCGTCCCCCTCCCACACCGGGAGCGGGTGCAACACGCTGGTGTCGCACAGCTGGGCCAGGAACCGCTCCATGGTGGCTTCACCTGCGAGGAGAGCCGGGGGTGGCGGCAGGCAAGGATCCTCCCAGGTAGGGGGGATCCGTGTTTCCAACGGCGAGGTCCAGGCAGGCAGCCGACACCCAGCGGGGGAGAGTGGGGACGCGCACGCGGAAGCCGGGGGCCGCCTGCGCGCCAGGACAGCCGGGTCTCCCCGCCTCCAACCCCGCCCCGAACCGGGACCGCCCCTCGCCGCGGCCCGGAGGCCAGACCCCACCCATTCTCGCGTTGCCTCACAGGGAAGTGGGTCGGCTTCCGAGAGCCGGCAGGTTTCTGGAGCGGTCGCCCGGCCGGCCTCGCTTGTCCCCCCGTCCCTTGTGTCTCCGACCCCAGAGATCCGGAACGTCTAACCTGAAGGTGATGCTCGCCAGCGGCTCCCGAGATCCCGAGCACTGGTGAATGCGAAAGAGCCCGGCGCGGTGTCCGGGCGCGGTGTCCGGGCGCCAGCCGGGCTCCCCGGCACCCTGTGTGGGCGGGACCACCTCTCCGGCGCCGCTCGCCCCGCCCATCCGCCGGGCCCCTGCGCGCGTGCGCACTTCTCTGCCGTGCCCGCGGTCTCGGAGCCGGCGCGCCGCGGCCGTCTCTCTCGGGCTTCAGCGGGCTTATGCTGCCTTATTTGCATGGGACGGATGTCAGCCCTAGTGCAACGTCATTTATACCCTCTCAGGTAGAGTCCTCGCTCCCATCTGTCTCCTGTTTACTAGCAGGCACATGCATTGCACTAATTCTTAAAGCTTTGGGACTGAGAAGCCAAACGTGCATGCTGCACTGATGAATAATGCCACTTGGGGACATTTAGACCATTACCGTCTTTATTCCAAGGCTGCATGGCTTTGGGGAACTTACCTGGGCCCTTTGAACTTCAGGTGTTTGGTTTTTTTTTGTTTTGTTTTTGTTTTTTTTGGTCCGTGCAATTGGGCAATACCACTACTAAGGTACTAATGAGAGTGTTGAATAAAATCTTTAGGGCAAGAGCCTTGCTTAAAGTAGTCCCACAATACATAAATACATTTTTTAAAGGTTTTGTTTATTCATGAGAGACACACACAGAGAGAGGCAGAGGCATAGGCAGGAAGGGAAGTAGGCTCCCTGGGAGCCTGATGCCAGGACTCCATCCCAGGATCCCAGGACCCCAGGATCACAGCCTGAGCCCAAGGCAGATGCTCAACCACTGAGGCACCCAGGTGTCCCAATAAATAAATTTTATTTATTTATTTATTTATTTATTTATGAGAGACACAGAGAGAGAGAGAGGCAGAGACACACGCAGAGGGAGAAGCAGGCTCCCTGAGGGGAACTCCATGCGGGACTTGATCCCAGGATCACAACCTGAGCCAAAAGCAGATGTTCAAGCATTGAGCTACCCAGGCACCCCTCAATAAATACATTTTAGAAAAGCAGTGGGAAGAGTAGTTAGATGCACCTGGCTTTAAATCCTGACTCAACCATTGTTTAGCAATGTGGTCTCCGGACAAGTTGCTTCTTCATCTTAGTTTTATTATCTGTGTATTGGGCATAGTGTTGGTACCTTACAAAAGTATGTACGGCACTCAAAAATAGCTCAACAAATAACTGTGATTGTCCCTTTTAGTCTTAGTAAGAAGCCTGGTGTCTCTAATATCAGGAATTAGTGTTCCTATTTTTATAAATTAAGAAATGTAGATGGATGGCTCAATGAGTTAAGCGTCAATTCTTGATTTCTGCTCAGGTCGTGATCTCAGGGTCCTGAAATTGAGCCTGGAGTTGGGCTGTGCATTGTGTGTGGAGCCTGCCTCCCTAAGATTCTCTTTCTCTCTCCTTCACACACCTCCCCACCCACCCACCCCCACAGGCACTCTATCTCTCTCTAAAAAGAAAAAAAAAGAAATGTAGATTTGCATTTCACAACTGAGTTCCCCCTACTAATCTGAAGAAAGTGATACAGGGTGAAGCCCCCTCATTTGCATAACAGTCTAATGCCCTAGTTTTCTTTTTTTAATTTCTTATTAAGATTTTATTATTTTATTTATTCATAAGAGAAACAGAGAGAGCGAGAGAGGCAGAGACATAGACAGAGGGAGAAGCAGGCTATCCATGCAGGGAGCCCGATGTGGGACTCGATCCCAGGACCCCGGGATCATGCCCTGAGCCAAAGGTAGATGCTCAACCTCTGAGCCACCCAGGCATCCTTAGTTTTCTTTTGTAAGATTTGTTTTTTAAGATTTTATTTATTTATTTGAGAGAGATAGCAAGGGAGAGCACAAGCCAAGGAGAGAGGCAGAAATGGACTCCCCACCCGGCAGGGAGCCTGTGATGCAGGGCTCAATCCTGGGGTTCCTAGAACCATGACCTGAGCCAAAGGCAGATGCTTAACCAACTGAGCCACCCAGGTGCCCTCTAATGCCCTGATTTTCATTAGGAAGTTTGACAAAGGAGTCATACCACTGACAGGATCATTTCTGAGTGTCACAAACAACCAACTTACATTTTCCCCAGAACATAGATCATTTGAAACAAATCATTTCTCCAGTCAGTATCATTTAGCCCCTTAGTTTTAACCAGTTTCCCAGAGAAATTTTACACCATGGTTTCTAAAATATGAGGCAAACAGTACAAATTTGTCTTCCTTTTACTTTTGGGGAGTTGTTGGTAAGTGGAGTGATAGCCAGGTGCGAATATGAGGTAAAGAGGGAGAAGAGGAAATCATTGGTCACTAGATAATTCACAATCCGTAGAGTAGAAGGATGACCAAATTATCCAAAATCTGGATGGTTAAAGGAAGATTCTACAATTTTGAAAACCAACTTCAGGCTCATCATATCCAGATCTAATACGAACTGTCCACCTTAAAAATTAAACAACAGAGGTTATGGAGCAGCAAATGAGTTTATTCAGGAATAGCAAGAGGAAATGCAATTCAGGACACTCAAGTGATGACAAACCATAGGCAAGTACAGAGAGCAGAGGAGGAGACTGTCCTTGTGTTCTTTTAAGAGGAAAGGAAGGAGCTGGAAGGGGTGGTTTTGAACACAAATCTATTGGAGGAAAATGAGCATTGGAAGTGGCTGCAGGTGAGGGCAGCTTGCTATTGCTGGGCTGGGAGGAAATCTTCCTTTTTCCTACTGAGCTGTGCAAGCTTCCATGAGTGATAGTGCATGAGAGCTCCCCCTTCATGGCTTCGTTATTCCTTTTTTTTTTTAATGATTTTATTTATTTATTCATAGAGACACACACAGAGAGAGAGAGAGAGAGAGAGAGAGAGAGAGGCACAGGCAGAGGGAGAGGGAGAAGCAAGCTCCACGCAGGGAGCCCAACATGGGACTCGATCCAGGGTCCCCAGGATCAAACCCCGGACTGCAGGCGGCGCTAAACCGCTGCGCCACCAGGGCTGCCCCGTTATTCTATTTTGAATGAGGTTTCCTTTATGTATTTTTACAGAACTGAGCCTGGGTGACCAGGCACTCACAGAGTTAATGGCAGTGGGAGTAGGCAAATTGAGATTCAGCTGAGTACCTAAGAGGGGCTGAGAGAGAAGAAAATGCAATAGAGGCATTTCTGAGGAATAAAGAAGAGCTCTCTCAGAGAATAGCTTCCCAAGGAAGTAGGTTCTGTCTCCCGGGTCCCCTCTTGGCTTACTTTCTGCTTTCTGCTTGCACTTTGCTCCATAGTTATCAGCAAGGTGATTTGCTAGAGAGCAATGGGACAAGTGTGGCTATTACTGAATCTGGTCAAGTTTCTTGCCACACCCAGGTGTTCATCCTACCCACATCTTTTTCATGCCTGGTCACCATTTGAGAGGTCACTTGAGTGGTGCTAGTCTGAAGGCTAGGAAGGGAATAGGAACTAGGGCTGCCCAAACCACCTGTCATTAGCTTCTTTTTCCCAAAGAAGACCTTTCCTATAAATGAAATCATATAATATGTGGCCTTTTGTGTCTGGCTTCTTTCACTTAGCATGTGTTTTTGAAGTTCACCAATGTTATAATATGTATTAGTTCATTCTTCTTTTACTTCTTTTTTAAAGATGTATTTATTATTTTAGAGGTAGGGTGAGAGGGAATCTTAAGCAGATCCTGCCCTGAGCACAGAGCCTGATACAGGGCTCAATCACATGACCCTGAGATCACGAACTGAGCCAAATCACGAATTGGATGCTTAACTGGCTGTGCCATCCAGGTGCCCTCATTCCTCTTCTTAAAACAAACTTATTGAGAGCTAATTCACATAAACAGTTCACTTAGAGTGTACCACATAAAGTATACAATTCAGTGGTTTTGACTACATTCACATATATATTCAATTATCACCACAGTAAACTTTAGAACATATTAATCACCTCAAAAAGAAACCCTGTACCCTTTAGCTATCTCTCTTTTATTCATCATGTCCCTTCCCTTCCACTAGCCCTAATCCATCTATCTCTAGAGATTTACCTACTTTAGACTTTCATATGAATGCACCATATATGTCAACTTTTGTGACTTTTTTCATTTAGCATAATAGTTTTCAGTGTTTATGCAATTTGTAGCATGTATCAATACTTCATTCCTTATTTCTTTTTATTGTGGTGAAATGTACATATCATAGAATTTACCAGTTTAAACATTTTAAATATACATACAGTTTTATTGGTACTAAGTATATTTATATTGTTGTCTGGTCATCACCACTATCTACATACTTCTTCCAACTTCCCAAACTGATACTTTATACCCATTACATGCTAGTTCTATATTCCCCCTCTCTCAAGCCCCTGGAAACCACTATTCTGTTTTGTCTCTATAAATTTGAATAGTCTAGGTATTTCAAATAAGTGGAATCATACAAATATGTCTTTTTGTGACTGGCCCATTTCACTTAACATAATTGTTTTTTAGCTTCTATTAATGGATTGTTCATTGCAGTTGTATAACAATATAATTTTTAAAAATATTGATCTTGGGGCACCCGGCTGTCTCAGTCAGAAGAACACGTGACTTTTTTTTTTTTTTTTAAGATTTTATTTATTTATTCATGAGAGACAGAGAGAGAGACAGGCAGAGGGAGAAGCAGGCTCCATGCAGGGAGCCCAATGTGGGACTCGATCCCGGGACCCCAGGATCACACCCTGGGCAGAAGGCAGTTGCTAAACCACTGAGCCACCCAGGGATCCCCTTGTTTTCTTTGTATAAGTAGGCTTCACTCCAGCATGGAGCCCAATATGAGGCTCAAACTCATGACCATGAGATCAAGACCTAAGCCAAGATCAAGAGTCAGACACTTAACTGAGTCACCTAAGCACTTCAGCTGTGTGTTTTTAATAGATGATCTTTATCAGGTTGAGGAAGTTCCCTTCTATTCCTAATTTGTTGAGTGTTTTTTATCATGAAAGGGTGTTGGGTTTTGTCAAATTTTTCTTCTTTGTCTGTTGAGATGATCATGTAATTTTTTTCCATTCTAGTAACAGAACGTATTACATGAACTGATTTTCAGATGTTGAACCAACCTGGCATTGTAGTTTTTTCCTTTTTATTCCTGAGTGGTATTCCAATGAATGAATATACCACATTTGTATTCATCCATTGAAGGAAGTTTGGGTTGTTTCCAGTTGGGCTATTATGAATAACACTGCTATAAACATTCATATAAAAGTCTTCATGTGGGAGTGCATGAGTAGCTCAGTCAGTTGGGCACCTACCTTTGACTCAGTCATGGTCCCAGGGTCCTGGGTTGGAACCCCACATTGGACTCCCTGCTCAGCAGGGAGTCGGCTTCTCCCTCTCCCTCTTTCCCAGCTGTGCACTCATTCTCACTCACTTTCTCTCTCAAATAAATAAATAAAATCATTTTTTTAAGATTTTATTTATTTATTCATGAGAGACACAGAGAGAGAGAGAGGCAGAGAGACAGGCAGAGGGAGAAGGAGGCTCCATGCAGGGAACCTGATGTGGGATTCAATCCCAGGACCCCGGGGTCACGCCCTGGGCTGAAGGCGGGGCGCTAAACCGCTAAGCCACCTGGGCTGCCCAGCAGCACTTTTTTTTTTTTTTTAAGATTGTTTTTATTTGGGGGATCCCTGGGTGGCGCAGCGGTTTAGCGCCTGCCTTTGGCCCAGGGTGCGATCCTGGGGACCCGGGATCGAGTCCCACGTCGGGCTCCCGGTGCATGGAGCCTGCTTCTCCCTCTGCCTGTGTCTCTGCCTCTCTCTCTCTCTCTCTCTGTGTGACTATCATAAATAAATTAAAAAATAAAAAATAAAAAAAAAATAAAGATTGTTTTTATTTATTTGACAGAGAATGAGAGTACAATCAAGGGGAATAGCAGGCAGAGTGAGAGGGGGAAGCAGGCTCCTCACTGAGCAGGGAGTCCCTAGTGCTCTTGATCCTAGGACCCTGGGATCAGGACCTGAGCCAAAGGGAGACGCTTCACTGACTGAGCCACCCAGGTGCCCCTGGGCCAGCACTTTTTTTTTTGGGGGGGGGCAGCACTTTTAATTGTTTCTCTTTTTAATTTTAGCCATTCTAGTGGTGCTAGATGATATCTCATTGTGGGTTTTTTTCATTATGTTTTTTTTTTTTAAGATTTTATTTATTTATTCATGAGAGACACAGAGAGAGAGAGGCACAGACACAGGAGAGGGAGAAGCAGGCCCCCGCAGGGAGCCCAGCGTGGGACTTGATCCTGAGTCTCCAGGATCACACCCCGAGGGGGTGCTAAACCACTGAGCCACCCGGGCTGCCCCTTCATTATGGTTTTAATTTGCATTTCTCTGATGGATAATGATGTTGAACATTTTTTCAACTGCTTATTTTCATGTGCTTTTTAGTCATTCATACATTTTCTTGAGTGAAATGTGTGTTGAATTCTTTTTTTTTTTTTTTTTTAAGATTTATTTATTTATTTATTCATAGACACAGAGGGAGAGAGGCAGAGACACAGGGAGAGGGAGAAGCAGGCTCCATGCAGGGAGCCCGATGTGGGACTCCATCCTGGGTCTCCAGGATCACACCCCAGGCTGCAGGCGGCGCCAAGCCGCTGCGCCAACAGGGCTGCCCTGTGTGTTGAATTCTTTTGCCCATTTTTAAATTCTGTTGTTTTGACAAAAAGCATGTTTAATAGCACTGTATGGTGACAGGTGATAGCTACACTTGTGGTCAACATAGTATAACATATAGACTTGGGGATCACTGTGTTGCATACCTGAAACTAATGTAACATTCTGTGTCAACCATACTTCAATAATAATAATAACAAGAAAGAATGGTAAAGTCAGTGCAGGAGGAGAGGAGAATGAAGCTTGAGAGGAAGAATTTTTTTTTCCTTTAAGTAGGCTCCATGTCCATTGTGGGACTCTTGAGATCAAGAGTCACATGCTCAAAAAAAAAAAAAAAAAAAAAGAGTCACATGCTCTACTGATTGAGCCAGCCAGGTGCCCCGAAAGGAAGAAATTTATTATACTCACATATCCTAGAGAGAGGTCACTGCACACTCTGCAGGGCCACATAGCAAGCACCAGCATTGGTCTCGAGGTGGAGCATTGTCCATGGCCCTTGCTGGGCTTTCCATGGAAAAGGCAAGGCAGGACAGTTTAGGATTGGCTAGTTTAAAATAATTTTGGTCAGCTGTAAGCTATAGAGGTGGTCCTTAGTTACCTGGTACTGGGATCTAGAGTCATTTAGGGCAAGGGAAATGCAGTTTACCCTTAAGCAATGTGGGGGTTGGGGCACCAGCACACCCTGTCTCCCACCCTGTGTGCAGTCAAAAATCTGCATATACCTTTTGACTCCCCTAAAACTTTACTAATAGTGTACTGATGCCTGAAAGCCTTACTGCTAACATAAACAGTCAACACATATTTTGCATGTTGTATATTTTATATACTGTATCCTTACAATAAAGTAAGCCAGAGAAAAGAAAATAGGGGCGCCTGGGTGACTTAGTTGGTTAAGCATCTGCCTTTGGCTCAGGTCATGATCCCGGAACCCTGGGATCAAGCCCCTGTGACCGACTCTGCTTGGCAGGGAACCTACTTCTCCCTCTCCTCCTGAGCTCAAGTTCTCTATCATTACCTCTCTCTCTCAAATAAATAAATTAAAAATATATTTTTTAAAAAAGAAAAGAAAATGTTATTGGGAAAATATAAGGCAGAGAAAGTACATTTATAGTACTGTAGTATGTTTATTGAAAAAATTCAAAAAAAAAAAAAAGAAAAGAAAAAATTCCACGTCTAGGGAGATCCCTGGGTGGCTCAGCGGTTTAGCGCCTGCCTTCGGCCCAGGGCGCAATCCTGGAGACCTGGGGTCGAGTCCCACGTCGGGCTCCCTGCATGGAGCCTGCTTCTCCCTCTGCCTGTGTCTCTGCCTCTCTCTCTCTCTCTCTCTCTCTCTCTCTCTATGTCTATCATGAATAAATAAATAAAATCATCTTTAAAAAAAAATTCTATGTCTAAGTAGACCTGCACAGTTCAAACCCGGGCTGTCCAAGGGCCAACTGTATTGGCTTAGCATGTGAAAGTGCTATCAGAAGTAGTTGGTAGGCATATGAAAGGGATGCTTGAAGGCTACTCTGGGAGGGGCAGACTCTCCTCAGCCAGAAAGGTGTTTTAAGGTCATACTGTCAAATACATGTCAAAATGTCCTAATATATAGAAATTTTTAAAAATATTTACAATTCAACATGTTTATCTTAATGACTTTTTTTTGAAGATTTTATTTATTTATTCATGAGACACAGAGAGAGAGGCAGAGACACAGGCAGAGGGAGAAGCAGGCCCCTCCCAGGGAGTCCAACGTGGGACCCGATCCCCGGACCAGGATCACACCCCAAGTAGAAGGCAAGATGCTCAACCTGTGAGCCACCCAGGCATCCCTCTTATGATGATCTATTTTAAATACTTTTTTTGGGTCAAAAACTCAGAGTTGTATTTTTTTTAAAGAGTTTATTTATTTATTCATGAGACACAGAGCGGGGGGCAGAGACACAGGCAGAGGGAGAAGCAGGCTCCATGTAGGGAGCCTGACACGGGACTCGATCCCGGGTCTTCAGGATCTCGCCCTGGGCTGAAGACGGCACTAAACCGTTGAGCCACCTGGGCTGCCCAGAGTTGTATATTTTTAATACATTCAATGTACAGGAAGTGTCTGCCATATATATATACTGACAATGTCTGTCCTCTGTCAAATACTTCATCTTCCATTGAAATAAACTAATCATGGCCCTGTGATAACAATAATATCTTACTCTGAAGTTGAATGGCTAAATAGACTGAGAAGATATGGCATCTTGCCGTGAATTTATCCTTGAATGCAATAAAGTGACTTCATCTGCTGCATTTCTTGCCTACATTCTCTGCTTTGTTCTCACAGGATCCTCCCTCAGGAGGAGTTTTGATAGTAGTCAGAGCAAAAGACTGGAGGTAAGTGAAAATTTCTTTTATCCTGTCACCTGTTGATGGAAATTTGGATTGCTGCATCTGTTTGACACTGCTTCCTAATCCACAGAGAAAACGGTGGCACTCACCACCACACCTACCACTGAAAGCACCTGTACTCATTACACTCTGTCCTTCTCCTGCATATATATAGCTGGACTATCTCTGCTCCCAAAGCCAAGTCCTTGACTTGGGTACTAGATCTCTTCTCCTCTCAACTACTCAGAGACACTGCACCTGCCAGCCATGTGCCCCTCTGTCTTCAGTGTGTCCTGTTTGCATAATCTCCATTAGCAAATATACAAAACTATATGATCTTTTTTTTTTTTTTTTTTTTTTTTAAAGATTTATTTATTTATTTATGATAGAGATAGACACAGAGAGAGAGAGGCAGAGACACAGGAGGAGGGAGAATCAGGCTCCATGCTGGGAGCCTGATGTGGGAATCGATCCAGGGACTCCAGGATCACGCCCTGGGCCAAAGGCAAGAGCTAAACTGCTGAGCCACCCAGGGATCCCACAAAACTATATGATCTTTCACTGTGATTGTGATTGGGGTTCATGGTATTGTTGGAAAGACATCATTTATAGGCACAACAGGGCCTGTAAATAAAAGTATGAAAATGAAAAATTAAAGCATAAGGTAGCAAATGATAATGTGTTAAGTTTCATGGCTTCTTTAATAATATAAGTTCAGAAGGTAGATAAGTGTGGTTTTAGGTGGTATAGAGAAACAGAATGGAGGACAGCTTTCTGAAATGCTATATTTATCAGAGTTCTCAGTCACAAGCAATGGAAATAGATTCTGGTTTTTTAAGTTAAGCTATAAATAGCTCACAGAATCACTGGGAAAATTGGAGAACCAGGCTCAGAGCCTAACTGGCTAAGACCACAGCCAAAAATCACTCCATAAACACTGGTGAGGATACCACTGTCCACTAGATGTCACACCTCACACCACTGACGCCATCAGGCTGAGAACTGAGCTCCACAGGACTGCCAGGAACACTCTTCCATTGATTCTGCTTCTTTCCACCAATAAGTCCAGAGTCAAAGTCTAAGGTAACTGCATCTGATCAGCCCAGCCCAGGTCAGTGCCAGCTGCAGAAGGGGCTGGGAGAGCACATACTTGGCATTTTCAGCTTCTAGCATGACTAGTGGGTTCTGCATAAAAGATTCATAAGAAATTCTGTGATGCTGAGTAGCCTCCCCCAACCCCCTCAAGAAAGAAATGTCCAACTATCATTGGCCAAACCTAGAGGGCAGGAAAAGAAAGGGAAATGTTGGTCAAAGATGGAGAAGTGGTCTAGGATGATGGAAATGATTCTTGAGGAAGCCTAGGAGGAGTATTCATGGAAAGAAAAGCTAGGGGGCCAAGTGCCTTGAAGAATTCTAGGAAGGGTAGGAGTGCACTTTGTATTTGGAAGTCTTCACCAAGGGCAATTTTCTTAAAAATTTTATTTATTTATTCATGAGAGACACACACACAGAGAGAGAGAGAGAGAGAGGCAGAGACACAGGCTCCGTGCAAGGAGCCTGACGTGGGACTCGATCCTGGGTCTCTAGGATCAGGCCCTGGGCTGAAGTGAAGGCGGTGCTAAACCACTGAGCCACCAGGGCTGCCCACCAAGGGCAATTTTAATGGAATGTCAATTTCAGTGGCATGTTGAGGTCAAAGCCAATTACAGAGACTTGGGAAGAAAATGAGGATAAAGACTGGGAGGAATCTGGCATCAGAAATATTGAGGGGTGCCTGGCTGGCTCAGTTGGTGGAACATGTGACTCTAGATCTGGGGGTTGTGAGTTTGAGCCCTACTTTGGGTGCAGAGATGACTTAAAAATAAAATCTTAAAAAATATATATTTTGAAAATGTTTGCCTCTGTTAATCATCACAAAAACACTATGGGTTTTGATTACTCGTGAGGATGATTATCTTTCAGTGGGTTTTTTTGGGGGGACACTTGCATTCCTCTTTTGTGAACAGCCCATTCATATCTTTGCTTATTTTTCTATCGAGGTGTTTTTCTCCCAAGGAATTGCAGGTGCTTTTTATTGATTACGGGTGTTAACCCTCTATCTGTCATATGTGTTGCAAATATTTATTCCCCACTTACTGTCTTTGGATTTCCTTTACCATGTCTTTTGCTATACAGTTTTAAATTTTATGTTGCCAAATGTGTCTATTCCTTTGTGCATCAGAACTGTTGCTCTCATCCTATAGTTACACAAATGTTTGACATGATTTTCCTCTAATATTTTTATTATTTTATCTGGATCTTTTTTAATCCACATGGCCTGTCAGTTAACACATGTACAAGTGTTTCTTGAGTGGAATTGCTAGGTCATTGGTTCACAAGTGTTCAAATTCACAAGATGGTGTCATGTTGTTTGCCAAGTAGTTGAACCAAATTACACTCGCATTAGTAGTGGATGAGAATTTCTATATTTTCTGATACCTGGCATTATGAGGCTTCTTAATTTTTAAGAAACTGGTGGCTATATACAGTATCTCATATAATCTTTTAAAAATCCTTTTTGTTTTCGTTCATTTAGATATAATTTACATACACATATGTATGCACAGATCTCAAATAAGTTTGAGCAGTTATGACAAACTATCATTGCCCTAATCAAACTCTACAACATTATCATCACCCCAGAAAGTTCCCTCCTACCCCTTTCTTTTTTTTTTTAATTTTTATTTATTTATGATAGACACAGAGAGAGAGAGAGGCAGAGACACAGGCAGAGGGAGAAGCAGGCTCCATGCACCGGGAGCCCGATGTGGGACTTGATCCCCGGTCTCCGGGATCGCGCCCTGGGCCAAAGGCAGGCGCCAAACCACTGCGCCACCCAGGGATCCCCTCCTACCCCTTTCTAATCAATTCCTGGCCCCCACAGAGGCAGCCAAAGTTCTGGTTGTATTGCCATGAATTAATTTTGCTGGCTTCCACATTTTATATGAATACAGTTTGGGTTCTTTTGTGTCTGGCTTCTTTTCTTTAACATTCTTTTTTGAGATTAGTCTATGCTATTGTATATGTCAGTAGCTTGTCCTTTTTATTTCTAATATTCCACTCCAAAGCTGTATCCTCATTTGTTTATCTTTTCATCTGTTGATGGAAATTTGGGTTGTTTCCATCAGAAAAACTTCCAGCAGGGATCCCTGGGTGGCGCAGCGGTTTGGCGCCTGCCTTTGGCCCAGGGCGCGATCCTGGAGACCCGGGATCGAATCCCACATCAGGCTCCCGGTGCATGGAGCCTGCTTCTCCCTCTGCCTGTGTCTCTGCCTCTCTCTCTCTCTCTGTGACTATCATAAATAAATAAAAATTAAA
Organism: Canis aureus; assembly: GCF_053574225.1. Classification (NCBI taxonomy): domain Eukaryota; kingdom Metazoa; phylum Chordata; class Mammalia; order Carnivora; family Canidae; genus Canis; species Canis aureus. The sequence goes on from NC_135617.1 coordinate 60,731,508, forward strand.
AAAAAAAAAGAAAAAGAAAAACTTCCAGCAGAAGTTATTAATCTTAATAAAGTCCAAATTGGGGATCCCTGGGTGGCGTAGCAGTTTGGTGCCTGCCTTTGGCCCAGGGTGCGATCCTGGAGACCTGGGATCGAATCCCACATCGGGCTCCCGGTGCGTGGAGCCTGCTTCTCCCTCTGCCTATGTCTCTGCCTCTCTCTCTGTGACTATCATAAATAAATAAAAAATTAAAAAAAATAATAAAGTCCAATTTGTCTTTTTTTCTTGTATGGCCAGTGCCTTTTACATCCTATCTAAGAAATCTTTGTCTACCTCAAGATTGTTGGGATTTCTTAAAAAGATTTTATTTATTTATTTATTCATGAGAGACACACAAAGAGACAGAGAGACACAGGCAGAGGGAGAAGCAGGCTCCTGGTGGGGAGCCTGACACAAGACTCAATCCCAGGACCCTGGGATCACTTCCTGACCCCAAAGGCAGACACTCAACTGATAAGCCACCCAGGTGTCCCTCTACCTCGAGATTGTGAAGGCATTCTATATTGTATTAGTTTTCTAGGACTATATGATCTGTTTTTCACTCATAGTACTTCTGACATCAAATGTGAGTTTTTTTCCATACCAAGCATTTTCTGCAAACATCGACTAAATGTCTTACAATTCATTTCTGACACTAACTACCTAGAATAAGTTCAGACTCTACAGGTTTAAGGTTTTAATCCCAAAATTGCCATCACCTCAAATGCCCATTGAAAGTTCCAGGTTGCCACCTGCACTTCTGACCAACTGGCTATAACTTGTGAGAGTTCTCACAACTCCCATCTCAGATTCAATAATTTGATAGAATGGCTCACAGAACTCAAGAAAATCCTTTACTTACTATTACTGGTTTATTGTAAGAGACGCATCTCAGGGTTAGCCACATGGAAGAGACACATAGAACAAGATATGGGGTAAGGGACAAGGAGCTTCCTCTGGGCATGCTATACTCCTAGAACTTTGATATGTTCACCCCATCATTAGGGGTTCCATTATTTAAGCATAATTGATTAAATCATTGGCTATTGGGAATTAACTCAATCTCTAGCTCCCTTCCCTTTCCTAGAGGTGGGGAGTGGAGGATGGGACTGACACTTCTAACCCTTTAATGAAGCCTTGGTCTTAAGGCTATCAACCCCTTTACCCCCAAAGCCATTTACAGGTTCCCAGCCACTAGTCATCTAATTTCACTCAGTTGATTACAAGGATTTTAGAAGTTCTGTGCCAGGAACTGGGGACAAAGACCAAACATATTTCTTTCTTCCTTCCTTTTTTTCAAAAAAAATTTTTATAAGGTTCTGTAACCAAACCAATGTGAGTTCCTTCTTTGGTGAGTCAGAAACTGCACCAGGTTGAGTTGTCACACAAAGTACACTTTATTTGCAGCAAATAGAATCACAGGGAATAGCTTGCAAAGTCATGGCTCCTGGAGCAAGGGTGGATGGGTTCCTTTTATTTAGGGTTAGAATGAATATTTAGTTAGAGAAGCCTTGTAATATGTACAGGTGGCAAAGATAGTGCAGGCACCTTAAGGAAACATGCCTATACATACATTGTTGTTATGTAAATGAGGCTTGTGTTCCTCCCTGGGTGGAGATTTAGGATTCTAATGAGATAAAGGTAGTTGTCAATCATTCCATGGTCTTTCCGTGATCCATCTGTGTAAGCATGAGTTAGGGGTTAAGTTCAAACTAGTCTGGGCCACCTGGGTGGGCAGGAGGTCCTGTCAGGGCAGTCTTTATTGCTCCAGGGGCCATTTTGCTTTCCTTTGCCTGAGTTAAAAGATAAACTGGAAAGAAGAGGTTAAGGAAAAAGTAGGATAAAGGTCAGTAAGTACAAGCAGGTGGGCAGTAAAGATCAGGTCTTGGAGACTATCTGGTGACAATTTCACTTAAATTTATTTTTGTCAACATATTGTAAACAACAGAAATATAGAGATAATATATAATAATTTTGGTACATTACCAAACATAATTGTTCTATAAGTACATTGATTTGTATTTATTTTTTTTAGTTTCAGCTGTATCAAGGTAATTGACAAAAAACTTGTAAGACATTTAAAGTATACATCATGATATTTTGATAAATGTATATATTGTGAAGGGAACCCCCATCTAGCTAATTAACACAACTATCACTTCACATATTTATCTTTTTTTTTTTTTTTTGGTGATAACATTTAAGTTCTACTCTCAGCAAATTTCAGTTATATAATACAATGTCATCCAACTGCAGTCACCATGTTTTATGGTAGACCCTTGGAACTTAACTCATTTAAAAAAATATTTTATTTATTTGACAGAGAGAGGAGAGCAAGAGAGAGAGAAAGAGAGAGCACAAGCAGGGGAAGTGGCAGGTGGAGGGAGAGAGAGAAGCAGGCCCCCCAAGGAGCAGGGAACCCAACTTGGGGATTGATCCCAGGACTCCAGGACCATGACCTGAGCTGAAGGCAGATGCTTAACCAATTGAGCTACCCAGGTGCCCCTCATTTTTTTTTTTTTTTTTTTAAGATTTTACTTATTTGAGAGAGAAAGAGATAGCACAAGCCAGGGGGGAGGCAGAGGGAGAGGGAGAAGCAGGCTCCCTGTTGAGCAAAGAGCCCAACACAGGGCCCAATCCCAGGGCCACTGGATCACAACCTGAGTCCAAGGCAGATGCCCAACTGACTGAGCAACACAGGCACCCCCAGAACTTAACTCATTTTATAGCTGAAAGTTCATACCTTTTTACCAACCTCTCCCTCCTCCACCCCAACCTCTACCTCTGGCAACTACTTTTTTACTCTCTCTCTCTTTCATTTTTTTCCCCTTCACACCTTAAGTGACACTGTGCAGTATTTATCTTTCTCTGGTTTGTTTCACATAGCATAATGCCCCCAAGACCTATCCATGTTGTTCTAAGCGGCAGGATTTCCTGCTTTCTCATGGCTGAATAATATTCCCATATATATAATCACATCTTCTTTATTCCTCCACTGATGGACATTTAAGTTATTTCTCTATCTTAGCTACCGTGAATAATACTGCAGTGAACATGGGAATGCAGATATTTCTTTGATATCTTGTTTTAATTTCTTTTGGATTTATATCCCGAAGTGGGATTGCTGGAACATATGTTAGTTCTATTTTTAATTTTTGGAGGAAACTTCATGCTGTTTTCTTTCCATAGTGACTGAAATTTACGTTCCCACCCATGGTACACAAGGATTCCATTTTCTCCATATTCTCATTAATGCCTCTTATTTTTTGTCTTTTTTTTTACATTTATTCTATGCAGAATTTACTCCTGGGCCATAAATTTTTGCTTCTTCAGTTTCTTCTGGAATATATTTTTCTGTGCAAACTCCTCTTCTGGTTTAGGAACAATCCTACTCTTTTTCAGTAAGGATCATCTCAATGTGGCAGGGAGAGCACATGTTTGGGTTAATCCGACCTGAGCCCTGTAAATTTTACACCGCATCTTGGGGGCTTTGTTCACCTGGATGTGCTCAATGACCAGAGAATCTACCTCTAAACTCTTAAGATCAGGACACCTGGGTGGTTCAACCATTGAGCATCGGCCTTTGGCTCAGGTCGGGATCCTGGGGTCCTGGGATTGAGTCCTGCATCGGGCTCCCCACAGGGAGCCTGCTTTTCCTCTATGTCTCTGCCTTTGTCTCTGTGTCTCTCATGAACAAATAAAATCTAAAAAACAAAATCCCTTAAGTTCAGCATTTACTCTCTGCATTTTTAAGCATGAGCAGTAAAAATTCAGCACCGACCCAGTCAGCTCCACTGTTTGACCTGGGCACACCTACCAACTCCACCATTGTAGGGAAGGAATGACACATGCTGCTTCTGCGAAGTGACATCTTTCAGATACTTGATGGCTTTTCAGATATGCATACCCTTGATGGCCTGGGCAGTTTCATGTGTGTTCGTAAAGTGAGCATGAAGATTTGAACCTCTTGACTTGCATGATTTGGTAGGGTTTTCTGGATTAAGCGAACAGAGAACCATTTTCAGAGGTAACCTCAGGCCACTTAGAGGAAGAGCATCTTTTGCCTTTTTTGATGATAGCCATTGTAATAGGTGTGAGGTGGTTTCTCATTGTGATTCTGATTTGCATTTCCTTGATAATTAGTGATGTTGAATACCTTTCATGTACTTGTTGGCCATTATATTGTATGTATTCTTCGGAAAACTGTCATTCCGTTTCTCTGCTCGTTTTTACATCAGATTTTTTTTTTCTATTGAGATGTATGGGTCCTTTATATTTCAGATATGACCTCTTATCAGATACATAGTTTATAAATATTTTCTTCATTCTGTAGTTTGCTCTTTTCAATTGATTGTTTCCCTTGCTCTGTAGAAGCTCTACAGTTTGATGTGGTCCCACTTGTTTATTTGCACTCTGGTTGCCTTTGCTTTTGGTGAATAATCGAAAATATTGTTGCCAAAAAAAAAAAGCTTACCTCCTATGTCTTCTAAGAGTTTTATGATTTTGGGTCTTAAGTTCAAGTCTTGAATTCATTTTGAATGGATTTTTGTGTATGGTGAGAGATAGGGGTCTAGTTTATCTTTTTGCATGTGACTGTCCAACTTTCCCAGCTTGATTTATTGAAGACTCCCCTTTCCTGATTGTGTGTTCTTAGCTCCTTTGTTGTATATTAATCAACCATATATGCATTAAGTTTATTTATGGGGTCTCTATTCTGTTCCATTGATTTAGGTGTCTGTTTTTATGTCAGTGTCACACTATTTTGATTACTATAGCTTTGTAATTTATTTTGTAATCTATAGATGTATATATATATATATTTTTAAGATTTGTTCATTTATTTTGGGGGGGAGGGGCAGAGGGAGAGGGAAGAGAGAAGCTCAAGCAGACTCCTTGCTAATTGAGGAGCCCAACATGGGGCCTGATCCCACGACCCTGAGATTGTGACCTGAGCCAGCAAAATCAAGAGTGGGCTGCTCAACCAAGGGCGCCACTATTTTGAAGTATATTTTGAAATCAAGAGGTGTGATGCCTTTAGCTTTGGTCTTTCTCAAGATTGCTTTGGCTATTTGGGGTCTTTCATGGTTCCCTACAAATTTTGGGATTGTCTGTTCTATTTCTGTGAAACATGCAATTGGAGTTTTGAGAGGAATTGTTTTAAATCTGTAGATTATGTCAGGTTTAATCCGATAGGTAGTGAAACGGAATAGAGAAGCCAGGCAAAAGTTGGTCAAAAGAGGCTTTTCATGGGACACTCTCTGGGGGAGGTTCCACGGCCCACAGGGGAGGGAGAGATGCGGGAAGTCTTGGGGGGGGGGGGAGTCACGCCCAGGCAAACCGCAGGAGGTTCTATAAAGAGTTTTCAGTGGGAAGATGGGGCAGGGTGGCATTCCGATTAGGGCAAGGGTTACAGGTCTTTGTAAGATAAGTTAGGTAGGGCGGCAAGGTGGTCTTATTGGGAGGTTGCCGGCCTGGGATTGCCGTTTTGAGGTCCCCAGTCTTGCCAGCCCAACAGACTGCTTTGGGTAGTATGGACATTTTAACAATCTCAATTCTTCCAGTTGATGAGTACAGATATCTTCCCATTTATTTGTGTCTTTTTAAAAATATTTTATTTTGTTTATTTGGAAGAGAGAGAGAATGAATGGTGAGGAAGAGCAGAAGGAGACAGAGAGAGAGAGAGAAGCAGACCTGGAGATCATGACCTGAGCCAAACGCAGATCCTTAACCGAATGAGCCATCCAGGTGCCCCTATTTTTGTCTTTTTCTATTTCTTTCATCAGTTTCTTATAGTTTTTAGTATACAGATCTTTCACCTCTGGTTAAATTTATTCCTAGATAATTTGTTCTTTTTGATGCAAAAAGATTTCCTGGTGGGGTCAAGTAGTATTTCATGGTTTTGATTTGCATTTCCTTAATGACTAATGATGTTAAGCATCTTTTTGATGTAGTGTGAGGGTTGGGGTTCAGAGCTGACAGCCAAGAAAGAATTTTTCCTCAGTACAAATAAGGTGGTTTTATCAAAGCAAGAGACCAGACCCTGAGCAGAATGAGCTGCTGCCCCGGGATTGTGAGGAGCAACTGATTGTATACTTTAGAGTTAGGTGAAGTAAAAATAAAGGCAGGTTTTCTTTTTTTTTTTTTTTTAATTTATTTTTTTATTGGTGTTCAATTTACTAACATACAGAATAACACCCAGTGCCCGTCACCCATTCACTCCCACCCCCCGCCCTCCTCCCCTTCTACCACCCCTAGTTCGTTTCCCAGAGTTAGCAGTCTTTACGTTCTGTAGCAGTCTTTACGTTCTGAAGGCAGGTTTTCAAAAGGACTTTCATATGCTAAAGAAGACTCACAGGACCCTGGAGGCTTAGGTATTGTTAAAGTTAAGATTGTTTTTCCCTCTAGCAAAATATTAACATTAAGACAATTGGGAGTTTCCTAGAAGAATAATATAATCTGCTTGCCTCAAGTATTTGTCAATGGGCTGCAGATTATAAGGTCATTTAAATTTTTCTTTCTCTTTGGTTCCCCACGTCATTTCTTGCTCTTTTTTTTTTTAATTTTTTTTTTATTTTATTTATTTATGATAGTCACAGAGAGAGAGAGAGAGGCAGAGACACAGGCAGAGGGAGAAGCAGGCTCCATGCACCGGGAGCCTGATGTGGGATTCGATCCCGGGTCTCCAGGATCGTGCCCTGGGCCAAAGGCAGGCGCCAAACCACTGTGCCACCCAGGGATCCCCTCATTTCTTGCTCTTATTGGCCAATTGTAGGTCTTCTGTGGAGAAATACCTCTCCAAATGTTTAGGATAGGTTTACTTCTAAATAACAAACTGTGGGTGTAGCCCTTTGTGGTTCGTGCTTTATTGGGGGTTTCATCTTCTAGAATCCATACTTTGGAAAGCCCTGGCTGTAATCTGAGTCTCAGAATCCACAGCTCAGGGGGCACCTGGGTGGCTCAGTGGTTAAGTGTCTGCCTTTGGCTCAGGTTGTGGTCCCGGGATCCTGGGATGGAGTCCCGCAACAGATTCCCCACAGAGAGCCTGCTTCTCCCTCTGCCTATGTCTCTGCTGCTCTTTCAAATGAATAAATAAATAAAATCTTAAAAAAAAAAAAAAAAAAAAAGAACCCACTGCTCAAATTCACTTGGTTTGACAATATTCTAGCAGTGAAAACTGTTTCACTGGTCTGCCTGTCTGATTTTCTGCCTTTGTTCAGTTTCTGGTCTGAACATTCCTCACTTTCCTCTCAACTCATGGATGCATTCAAGAGGATTTATCCTCCCCCCCCCACCCCGCCCCCAGCATTTTAGTTGTTTACAGTGGAAAGTTTCAACCTTGACTCCTATCTCACCATGTTACCAGAAACAAAAGTTGAGTTTCTTGAAATTTAAAAAATCTATTTCATGGGATGCCTGGGTGGCTCAGTGGTTGAGCATCTGTTTTCAGCTCAGGGTGTGATCCTGGAGTCCCGGGATCGAATTCCGCATTGGGCTCCCTGCATGGAGGCTGCTTCTCCTCCTTCTGCCTGTGTCTCTGCCTCTCATGAATAAATAAATAAATTTTAAAAAATCTATTTCATATATACATATATTTTTTTTAAATAAATAAACAAAAATTATAAAAAAATCTTTCTTTTCAGTTCATTTTGGGATGCTCTCTTGGGCGAGGTTCCGTGGCCCTGCAAGGGAGCAAAGCCGGGGAGGTGGCGGGCAGGAAGTCGCGCCCAGGGGAGGGCAAGTGGGCTTTCTAAGCAGGGAGGGGTAGGGAGTTGTGTGTCTGTAGGGGTGATAGGTATTAGGGCATGTACTGGCAGACTTCGGGCGGTCTGCTGGTGGTGGGAAAGTTCCGAGGTGGGGGCCATAAGGTGGAGGGTCCGCTGCCATTTTGTTGGTGCCTCCCGATCCCCTTGATCCCACCAGCCCAACACTATTGACCTACTATCATTCATTATTTTTTACTTCTGCCTTTTCTAGGACTTCCTATAGATGGAATCATGTAGTACAGACTCTTGGGCCTGACTTCTTCCATTCAGCACAATGTTTTGGAGATCCATCCACATTCTTACATGTGTCAGTGGCTCATTCCTTTTTTGTTGCTGAGTAGCAATCCAGTGTTTAGATATATCACATTCAGGTAATTTTTGAGATAAGATTTCTGCATATTACAGGGCAGAGAAAAAGTCAATAAACAGAGGAAGAAGGGATCTATTAACGTGGAAGATTAATATAGACAATTTCTGCTGTATGTCCTTTTTTTTTTAAAAAAAAGATTTTATTTATTTATTCATGATAGACATAGAGAGAGAGAGAGGCAGAGACACAGGGAGAGGGAGAAGCAGGTCCATGCAGGGAGCCCAATCCTGGGACTCCAGGATCACGCCCTGGAGTGAAGGCAGGCGCTGAACCGCTGAGCCACCCAGGGATTCCCCCCCGCCCCCCCATATTCTTTATTAAAGAAAGTCTGGAGATGCTGGGGTGGCTCAGTGTTTGAGCGTCTGCCTTTGGCTCAGGGTGTGATCCTGGAGTCCCGGGATCGAGTCCCACATCCAGCTCCCTGCATGGAGCCTGCTTCTCCCTCTGCCTATGTCTCTGCCCCTCTTTCCGTGTCTCTCATGAATAAATAAAATCGAAGAAGAAGAAGAAAGAAGAAAGAAGAAAGAAGAAGAAAAGAAAGAAAAAGAAAGAAGGAAGGAAGGAAGGAAGGAAGGAAGGAAGGAAGGAAGGAAAGAGAGAGAGAGAGAGAGAAAGAAAGAAAGAAAGAAAGAAAGAAAGAAAGAAAGAAAGAAAGAAAGAAAGTCTTCCCATCTGTTTCTTCAGTCCTTTAAATCAAGATTTAAAGGACTGAATTTTGCTTTCAATGCTAATGAAATTCCAGATCCTGGCCTTCAAAAGCAAGTCTCAAAATTTTTAACAAATGTATCTGTGAAAGAAATTGTGACGTCGCCTCTTCCTTATTGCAACAGAGGGAGCAATAGGATTCTGCATTACCAAACTAGTTCAAAGAATCCCATTTGAGAAGGAATTAAACTGGGAACCTTTGTAAAAATGTCAGTCTTGTTTACCATTTCTATTTGTGCCGATTGGAGACTTGATGACTACTTATATCTATTATCAACTTGCTAAGTTCTCTCTTAACTTAAATATATCCTTGGAAGTATAATTTGAAGAAAGGGATCATATAAGACTTTTGTCCTGGAAAATTACTTGCAAAATAAACTTATAATTCTATTTTTTTAATTTTTTAAATTTTTATTTATTTATGATAGTCAGAGAGAGAGAGAGAGAGAGGGGCAGAGACACAGGCAGAGGGAGAAGCAGGCTCCATGCACCGGGAGCCCGATGTGGGATTCGACCCCGGGTCTCCAGGATCGCGCCCTGGGCCAAAGGCAGGTGCCAAACCACTGCGCCACCCAGGGATCCCGCAAAATAAACTTATAATTCTAATTAGTTTTCTTACTTGATCATGCGGGTTTATTGCCCCAATAATATTGTGCTATTCGGTATTTTTATGTTCCTAAACGCAGCAAATACTCTAAGTATAAATACTGTCTCCTCAGATAAGAAGAAGATGATTGGCATAATGCAAAACATAAAAACCCCTAACTGTGCTAGGTTTTTATTTTTACAAAAAGATTGAGTCTGGTTTCATTTAAATTAATACCAAAGAATGAGAATAATTGTGAAAGAAGCGCCCTCCAGAGGCAGGAAAGCATTCAAATCATTTACACTTAAAATAGTACTTGGTTACAAAATTACACAATCACATGTGCCAAGAAAACATAATTCATTTCCTGTAACTGATTAAATCTTAACAACTCCAATACCACTAGTGGGTTGGTACCTTAAACTTGCCAATTAATAGGATTGCCATGTCTTCTGGTTTCAACAGACTGTTTGTGGCAAAGCAGCTCCTTCAGGTAAATTCTAAAGTCTTTTTTTTTTTTTTTAAGATTTTATTTATTTTTTCATGAGAGACACAGAGGGAGGCAGAAACATAGGCAGAGGGAGAAGCAGGCTCCCTGCAGGGAGCCCAATGTGGGACTCGATCCTAGGACCCCGGGTTTACGACCTGATCTGAAGGCAGACACTCAACCACTGAGTCACCCAGGTGTCCTTAAAGTCTTGAGATTGTCTCCTCCTCTTCTTTCTGATATGTCTCCTGGAGGGTGAAATGGCTGTGTGGCCTCCTCTAAATGGGGAGAGAGAGTCTTACATATGCTCTCACAGAGTCTCTGGCGCCTCTGGTTCTGAAGTTTTCCTTATCTGGCTTCTGATCGCTGGCAACCTTGTTGGCTACTACCCTTGTCTGCATGCAGTGAAGTGTTGGTTTAATCTCTTAGTTTAGTCATGACTCAGTGGTACCTCCACTGATCATTGTCTCTTATTGGCTCCTGTTGACTCTAAGGATCTCTCTGAGTCTTACCTATGTCCTTGAACCACCCGGGGTTCAAGCAGAAACATGATTCCTCTGAAACACAGTGGGGTCTCAGGAAATTTCGGAGGCTGTTTTATGCTCTCTTTGCCTAGCTAGGGCACATTTCTATGTCTACACTTCTACACTTGGCAAAGGAGGGAGGTGAAAAGATATGCAGGTTACCCACCTCAAAACACAAGTTCTTTGCCTTACAGAGACTTCCCCCTTCTTCCCTGATTCAAAGAATTTTTTAAAAAATATTTTATTTATTTGTTTGTTTGTTTATTTAACAGAGAATGAAAGAGAGAGTGCACAGGCAAGGCAGAGGAGCACAGGGAGAGGGAAAAGCTAGATCCCAGGACCCAGAGATCATGACCAGTGCCAAAAGCAGATGCTTAATCGACTAAGCTACCCAAGTGTTCCTCATAAAGCAAAGTTAAGTCAGAACTATAAAGCAGGGGATCCCTGGGTGGCGCAGCCGTTTGGCGCCTGCCTTTGGCCCAGGGCGCGATCCTGGAGACCTGGGATCGAATCCCACGTCGGGCTCCCAGTGCATGGAGCCTGCTTCTCCCTCTGCCTGTGTCTCTGCCTCTCTCTCTCTCTCTCTCTCTCTCTCTCTCTGTGTGTGTGTGTGACTATCATAAATAAAAATTAAAAAAAGAAATAAAAAAAAAGAACTATAAAGCAGATTCAGGATTCCAAACTCAATGAAAATTCACCATGTGATTAAACTTGGCTTCTTACACAGCACACAAAGCAGGACAGAAGACAAGCCATACAACAAACAAGATAACAGAAGAGTATAGAAAGTGAATGAACTGGAATGCCTGGGTGGCTCAGCGGTTGGGCGTCTGCCTTTGGCTCAGGGTGTGATCCTGGAGTCACAGTATTGAGTCCCACATTGGGCTCCCTGCATGGAGCCTGCTTCTCTCTCTGCCTGTGTCTCTGCCTCTCTCTCTCTGTGTCTCTCATGAATTAATAAAATTTTAAAAAGTCTTAAAAAAAAAAGTGAATGAACCAAATGCAAAGTCAGTCTGTGAGTGCACAGTTGAGATAGGCCTCAGTCTGGTCCAGGTCAGCTCCTGGCACTTAACTGCTTCTAATGCTCAAGCAGTGAAGGGTCTCTGTTATGTTTGGGGATCAATCTGGCAGAGGCTTTGGCTTTGGCAGCAGTTGCCTTTTTCAAGTGGTCAGACATAGAAGGGTCATGTCTGAAGAGTCTGACAGTTTGCTGCCAAAATCCTTCCCTTTTTAAAGGGATTGAATCAGTTGCAGGTCCGGGCAGCCCTCCTCTGGTTCTGCACATTATCAGTTCTGGGGTTGTGAGGTGATGTTGTTGGTCTGGGCAGTATCTCCTAGATGGGGTACCTTTAACATTGCTTGACATAAGCTCCTGCTTGACATGAGAGACTCCATTTTGCTCTCTACAATAAGAAAAAGGGGTGCCTGGGTGGCTAAGTCAGTTGGATGGCCAGCTCTTCATTTTGGCTTAGGTCATGATCTCAGGGTCCTGGGATCAAGCCCTACATGGGGCTCTGAGCTCAACAGGCAATCTGTTTGAGGATTCCCTCATCATCTCCTTCTGCCCCTCTTCTGCCCCTCTTTCCCTCTCCCTCCCTAAAATAAATCTTTAAAAATAATTGATAAGAAAAAGAAAGGCAGGGCACCTGGGTAGCTCAGTGGTGGAACGTCTGCCTTTGGCTCAGGTCATGATCCTGGGGTCCTGGGATCAAGTCTCGCATCAGGCTCCCTGTAGGGAGCCTACTTCTCCCTCTGCTTATGTCTCCGCCTCTCTTGCTGTGTCGTTCATGAATAAATAAATAAAATCTTAAAAAAAAAAAAGATAAGGATAATTCGATGGAAAAGTAGGTAGGAGATTTTTTTTTTTTAAGATTTTATTTATTTATTCATGAACGACACAGCAAGAGAGGCGGAGACATAAGCAGAGGGAGAAGCAGACTCTCCGCAAGAAGCCCAATGTGGGACTCGATCCTGGACCCCAGCATCATACCCTGAGCCGAAAGCAGACGCTCAACCGCTAAGCCACCCAGGCGTCCCAGGCAGGAGAATTAATAAATGAGTAAAATAAAATAAAACGGCACGTGCCTTATATGCTTTAGGAAACACATGTATACCAAAGGGCTGGGAGACCAAAGTATGAAAGGCTTTCACTTCATTGAGGCATTTTGTGATTTTGCATACAGCTGTCCCCTCCAAAATGAAGGACAAATTGCCTTATATGTGCCATGTACCACTAAATGAAAAAACAGAGAGACAATACTCAGGTGACTTAAGAGACAGTGTTTACCATACTTAGGTGTACTACTCTGATCTCCTTACCTGGTCACCTGAAATGAAGCCACATTTGAGTGGGACTCAGAGGAAGAGAAGTCTCTGCAGCTGGTCTAGTCTACAGTGCAACTTAGTCCTTTTGATCCCTTTGATATGCAGTGTTTGTGGCAGAGGCACTATATGGAACCTGTGGCAAGTTCTGACAGGAGAATGATAACAGAGGCCCTTGACTGTGACCTTTGACAAGTAAATATTCTCTCTTTGAAAATCAGCTCTTGGTTTATCAGCGCAGGGGTTTAGTGCCTGCCTTTGGCCCAGGGCGCGATCCTGGAGACCTGGGATCAAATCCCATGTCAGGCTCCCGGTGCATGGAGCCTGCTTCTCCCTCTGCCTGTGTCTCTGCCTCTCTCTTTCTCTCTCTGTGTGACTATCATAAATAAATAAAAATTAAAAACAAACAAACAAACAAAAAAAACCCCAGAAAATCAGCTCTTGGCTTGCTGTTGGGCGGTGGACACAGAATTGCCATGGAACTCAAGCTGCTCATCACGAGCCCTGTAGTCCTCCTAAATATGAAGCTGGGTATCATCAAATAGAAATGATCTACATAAGGTGATGCTTGAGCAGATCCCGACGACCCAAGTGGCTCACAGTACCCATACCCCTACTTCTACTGCGTTACTGCTTCCATTACTGTGACCTGATTAGATGTGTCCTGTTAGCAGTTGACTGTGATGGAAAGACATCTCTATTAGTCTATAGCTACTTTACCTGATATGTTGGCATTAGAAATAAATGGACTGCTGCACTCTTATGGCCCCAAATTGAGGATGTTGGGTGTAGGCAGGACTTCAAGAAATCCATCTATGTAGTTTTCCCAAAAGGAGAGAAAGCCAGAGGCAAAAATCTGCACTGATTCTTGGACAGAGGCTAATGGCTTGGCTAGATGGGGAATTAGAAGTAATATTAAAAGGAAGTCTGAGAGGAAGAACATAGATGAGACACTCAGAAGGGTCCCAAATGTGAGACTCTGTCAGGCTTCAGTTGCAGATTGCAGATATCACTGTAGTTGAAGGGGAAAAGGGTGTGCTATTAGGGATTAGGTGGCTTATACAATAGTTGAAAGTGTTAGAGGAATAAATTTTACATGGGGCTTGTAAGACCAACTTCCTGCCCCTAGACTCTCACCAATTCTTCTATGGTTGGGTAAGCTATAGCTGCCACCACAGGAAACTATCAAATTAATGAACTAGTAACCACAGAGCTGGTTTTTCTGCCATGATCCACAGCAGCAAAGTAGATACTCATACCCCAGCAAAGTAGTAGAGATTCACACTCTCCTCCTCTGTACTTAACTCGGTTAAGTCAGGTTTGTTTTTAAGATTTTATTTATTTATTCATGAGAGACACCCAGACAGAGGCAGAGACATAGGCAGAGGGAGAAGCAGGCGAGGAGCCCAATGCAGGACTCCACCCTGGGATCCTGGGATCACACCCTGAGCTGAAGGCAGATGTTCAACCACTGAGCCACCCAGGTGTCCCAGTCAGTCAGTTTTAAATTCAAGTCTCATGTAATTGCAAAATCAACAGATTCTTCATCACATCTGGAACCCTAACTGCAACAGGATCTAAGACTCAGCTTTAGCTTTCCAGACCATGTGTGTTGAGCCAACCAATCTATTATAGTGAGAATATTGGTGTCCTAGGTATAGAAGAGGCCTGGTTCTAAACAATCTAAACAAGTAGACAACATGACCTGTTCTGTAAATGGTGTCCAGCCTTTACTCTAGTTAGCCTAGAGCTCTCTATGAGCTTATGAACAAAGTGGTCATGGGGTGATTGATGGGGTTATGCAAGGGCTCAACAATATGGACTTTCTCTTACTAAGACAGACCTAGCTAGTTCCAACTTGGACCCCTTCCCTTAAGGAGGGAGAACTAATATGTCTTCACTATAGAAGAAACTTATTTTGGATTTCTATATATTTTCCCTGCCTACCATACTCTGCCAGCACCACCATCCGGGAAGTTACGGAATGCCTTATGGAATGCCTTATGTATGTATCAAGATGACATTCCACATATCACTGCTTTTGACCAAGGGAATTCACAGTGAAGGAAGTAGGGCAGTTGGGATATACAATTTAACCCCATGGTACTCCTTTGTCTTATTGTCTATTTTAGCTGGCCTTATAATATAGACCTTATTGAAAATAAGTCTTAGTTATTTGGCCAATCAGAAGACAACATCTAGGGCAGCCTGGGTGGCTCAGCAGTTGAGCGTCTACCTTTGTCTCCGGGCGTGATTCCAGAGTCCTGGGATCAAGTCCCACATCGGGCTCCCTGCTTCTCCTTCTGCCTGTGACTCTGCCTCTCTCTGTGTGTCTCTAATGAATAAATAAATTTAAAAATCCTAAATAAAAGAAGACAACATCTCATAATATTAGAGTGGTATGCTATAGAATGTGCCACACACTCTGGACCAGGATCAACTGTAATGGAGCTACTTTTTTCTTTTTTCTTTTTCTTTCTTTCTTTCTTTTTTTTTTTTTTTTTGAGCTACTTTTTTCATACCCAGAATTCACAAGTGGTGCCTCTTACAGTGACACTTGTATCTGTAAGAAATCACCACAAATTTAGTGGCTCAAACCAACACATTTATGGTATTACAGTTCTGAAGGTCAGAAGTCTGAAATGGTTCTCACTGAACTAAAATCAAATGTCGTTATGGCTGTATGACTTTTGGAGGTTTTAGGGGCAAACCTGTCTCCTTGCCTTTTCCAACTTCTAGAGACTGCTCACATTCCTTGGCTCATGGCTCCCTTCCATTTTCTTTTTTTTTTTTCTCTTTATTAGGTTTTTATTTTAATTCCAATATAGTTAACATGCAGTGTTATATTGGTTTCAGGTGTACAATATAATGATTCAACACTTCTATACATCACCCTGTGCTTATCACAGCAAGTGCACTCCTTAATCCCCATCACCTATTTCTCTCATCCCTCCACTCATACCTCCCCCCTGGTAACCATCAGTTTGTTCTCTATAGTTAGGAGTCTGATTCTTGGTCTCTCTCTCTCTCTTTTCTTTGCTTGTTTTGTTTTTTAAATTCCACATGAGTGAAATCATATGGTATTTATCTTTCTTTGTCTTTTTTTAAAGATTTTATTTATTTATTTATTTATTTATTTATTTATTTATTTATTTATTTATTCATGAGAGACAGAGAGAGAGAGGAGCAGAGACACAGGCAGAGGGAGAAGCAGGCTCCATGCAGGGAGCCTGATGTGGGACTTGATCCCAGGTCTCCAGAATCATGCCCTGGGCTGAAGGCGGCACTAAACCGCTGAGCCACCCAGGTTGCTCTATCCTTCTTTGTCTTATTTCACTTAGCATTACACTCTCTAGCTCCATCCATGTCATTGCAAATGGCAATAGAGGGGCACTGGGTGGTTCAGTGGTAGAGCATCTGCCTTTGGCTCAGGTCCTGGGATTGAATCCCACATCGGGCTCCCCACAGAGAACCTGCTTCTCCCTCTGCCTATGTCTCTCTGCCCTTCTCTCTGTGTCTCTCATGAATAAATAAATAAAATCTTTAAAAACAAAAAACAAGAAAACTCCACAAATAGCAAAAGAGAAATAAAAACAAAAATAAACTATTGGGACTATATCAAAATAAAACCTTCTGTACAGCAAAGGAAACAACAAGACTAAAAGGCAACCTACTGAATGGGAGAAGATATTTGCAAATGACATGTCCAATAACAGGTTAATATCCAAAATATATAAAGAACATATACAACACCCAAAAAACAAATAATCCAATTTAAAAATGAGCAGAAGACATGAACAAACATTTCAGAAGACATACAGATGGCCAATAGAAACATGAAAAGATGCTCAACATCACTCATCATCAGGGAAATGCAAAGCAAAACTACAATGAGGTATTACCTCAAACCTTTCAGAATGGCTAAAATTAAAAACACAAGAAACAGTAAGTATTGACAAGGATGTAGAGAAAAAGGAACCTTCTTACACTGTTGGTAGGAATGCAAACTGATAGCCACTGTGGAAAACGTGTGGAGGTTCCTCAAAAAGTTAAAAATAGGGCAGCCCAGGTGGCTCAGTGGTTTAGTACCACCTTCAGCCCATGGAGTGATCCTGGAGACCAGGGATCAAGTCCCACATCAGGCTCCCTGCATGGAGCCTGCTTTTCCCTCTGCCTGTGTCTCTGCTTCTGTGTGTGTGTGTTGTGTGTGTTTGTGTGTGTGTGTGTGTGTCATGAATAAATAAATAAAATCTTTAAAAAAAAAAGTTAAAAATAGGTGTGCCTGTGTATCTCAGTTGGTTAAGTGTCTGCCTTTGGCTCAGATCATAATCTCAGGATTATGGGATGGAGGCCTGTGTCAGCCTCCTTGCTCAGCAGGGAGTCTGCTTCTCCCACTCCCTCTGCCCTTCTCCATGCTCATGCTCTCTCTCTCAAATAAATAAATAAAAGTTAAAAATAGAACTACCCTACGATCCAGCAATTTCACTACTGGCTATTTACCCCCAAAGTGCAAAAACACTAATTCAAAGGGATACGTTGGGATCCCTGGGTGGCGCAGCGGTTTGGTGCCTGCCTTTGGCCCAGGGCGTGATCCTGGAGACCCGGGATCGAGTCCCACATCGGGCTCCCGGTGCATGGAGCCTGCTTCTCCTTCTGCCTGTGTCTCTGCCTCTCTGTCTCTCTCTGTGTGACTATCATGAATAAATAAATAAAATCTTAAAAAAAAAAACAAAGGGATACGTGCACCCTTATGTTTATAGCAGCATTATTTATAGTAGCCAAATTATGGAAGTGACTCTTCCATTTTCAAAGCCGGCAATGGTTGGTCAACTCTTTTTTTTTTTTTTGGTCAATTCTTTTTCATGCTTCATCATTGACATTGAGTCTTCTGCCTCCCTCTGTCATTTATAAGGTAAAATGTGATTACATTGGGCCCACCTGTGATTACTTGTGATTACATTGGGCCCACTGGATAATCCAGGATACTCCCCTCCATCTCAAGGTCAACTAAATAACAATCTTAATGCCAGCTGGATCCTTAATACTTTTGCCATGCAACGTAACATATTCACAAGTTTTAGGTATTAAGATATGGCCATCTTTGGGGACTGTTATTCTACCTACCACATCATCAACTCTGAACTCTGCTAGGGAAAAGTTTGACCAGTTGGCACAATAGAGAGGGTCAGATTGCCACTTGGCCACTTTGGGCTCCTCACTGCAATGGGTCAACAGGGAAAAATAAAATTAACAGCATTGATTGGAATCATTAATCCCAATTTGCAAGAATAAATAAGTTTGTAAATACATGATGGTTCAAGGAGCATATAGATGGGACCTGGAGGGCCCCCAGGGGTACACCCTTATATAGCATGTCCAGTACTAGACATTTATGAAAGACTCCTTCAATTTCTTGTATAAGCAGGACCACCAAGGGCTTGGATCCTTCAGAAATGAAATTTGGGACACACTGGGGAAAGCTGAAGTTCTGCCCAAAGGCATAGAGAACATGGACCAACTAGAGAGGGCAGAGGTCATAAATTCCTACAGTCTTCTGCCATTAGTTGTGGAAATGAGAACTATAGTCTCCACCCATATTTCCTTCCTTAATTTTTCCTAAGTATATTCATCTATCTAAACTAACTTCTCTTTTAATTCCTTTCTCACCTTTAAAAAAGTTTATTATTTATTTAGGCAATCTTTACACCCAACCTGGGGCTTGAACTCATGACCCTGAGATCAAGAGTTGCATGCTCTTCCAACTGAGCCAGCCAAGTGAACCTCTTTTCCCACCTTTTTTTTTTTTTTAAGATTTTATTTATTTATTCATGAGAGACACAGAGCGAGTGAGCGAGAGAGGTAGAGACACAGGCAGAGGGAGAAGCAGGCTTTCATGCAGGGAGCCTGACACGGGACTCGATCCCAGGACCCCAGGATCACACCCTGGGCTGAAGGCAGGCGCTAAACTGCTGAGCCACCCAGGGATCCCCTTTTCCCACCTTTTGAAAAACATAAATGCCATAATTGGTGATTGATGACTTTACAAGTTAGTCTTGTCATGAGCACAGTATGAAGGCGCACACACAAGTTGTGGCTTTCCACAATGTTAGCTTTATTCAATCATAAAGCAAAGTTAAATCAGAACTATAGGGGATCCCTGGGTGGCTCAGTGGTTTAGCGCCTGTCTTCGGCCCAGGGCATGATCCTGGGGTCCTGGGATCACAGCCTGGGATCCCTGCGTGGAGCCTACTTCTCCCTCTGCCTGTGTCTCTGCTTCTCTCTCTCTCTCTCTCTCTCTTTCTCTCTGTGTGTGTCTCTCATGAATAAATAAATAAAATCTTAAAAAAAAAAACTATAAAGCTAGTTCAGGATTTCAAACTCAATGAAAATTCACCATGTGATTAAACTTGGCTTCTTACACAGCACACAAAGCAGGACAGAAGACAAGCCATACAACAAACAAGATAACAGAAGAGTATAGAAAGTGAATGAACTGGAATGCCTGGGTGGCTCAGCGGTTGGGCGTCTGCCTTTGGCTCAGGGTGTGATCCTGGAGTCACAGTATTGAGTCCCACATTGGGCTCCCTGCATGGAGCCTGCTTCTCTCTCTGCCTGTGTCTCTGCCTCTCTCTCTCTGTGTCTCTCATGAATTAATAAAATTTTAAAAAGTCTTAAAAAAAAAAGTGAATGAACCAAATGCAAAGTCAGTCTGTGAGTGCACAGTTGAGATAGGCCTCAGTCTGGTCCAGGTCAGCTCCTGGCACTTAACTGCTTCTAATGCTCAAGCAGTGAAGGGTCTCTGTTATGTTTGGGGATCAATCTGGCAGAGGCTTTGGCTTTGGCAGCAGTTGCCTTTTTCAAGTGGTCAGACATAGAAGGGTCATGTCTGAAGAGTCTGACAGTTTGCTGCCAAAATCCTTCCCTTTTTAAAGGGATTGAATCAGTTGCAGGTCCGGGCAGCCCTCCTCTGGTTCTGCACATTATCAGTTCTGGGGTTGTGAGGTGATGTTGGTCTGGGCAGTATCTCCTAGCTGGGGTATCTTTAACTGCTTGCGTCATTGCTTGACACAGGCCCTTGCTTGACATGAGACTCCATTTTGCTCTCTACAGTCTACAGAAATATCAGGATAAGCCTGGGCAGAACTAGGAGAGAAGTGGGCATCAACAGACACTGGACTTACAGCTGGATGCAGTGAGTGTTGAAACCTGAGGTTGTCTTTTTGGGAGGAGGCAGTAAGTGATTTCATGTGTATAAGGGATATTTAGGGGCACCTGGGTGGCTCAGTCAGTTAAGCTTCTGACTTTGTCTTAGGTCATGATCTTGGGGTCCTGGGACTGAGACCTGTGTCATGCTCGCTGCTCAGTGGGGAGTCTGCTTGTCCCTCTGCCCCTCCACCTGCGTGTGTGCTTTCTCTCTTTCTATGTCTCAAAGAAATAAATAAAATCTTAAAGAAAGATGTATCTACAGTGTGTTAGAATTACTTTTTGGAAGGCTAAAGGAGAAGAATGTATGTGGATAATAGCAGGAGGGATTTTCTGAGACTTGTTCTCTACATTTCTTTTTAAAGATTTTATTTATTTGACAGAGAGCACAAGCAAGGGGAGCAGCAGGCAGAGGGAGAGGGAGAAGCAGGCTCCCTGATGAGCAGTGAGCCTGATGCGAGGATTAAGGATCATGTCATCCCAGGACCCTGGGACTTGATCTGGAGCTGAAGGCAGATGCTTAATCAACTGGGCCACCCAGAAGTCCCTGTTTCTCATCAATACTGTGAACTGCACAATTTTCTTTTTCTTTCTTTCTTTTCTTTCTTTCTTTCTTTCTTTCTTTCTTTCTTTCTTTCTTTCTTTCTTTCTTCTTTCTTTTCTTTTCTTTTCTTTTCTTTTCTTTCTTCTTTCTTTCCTTTTTTTAAGATTTTATTTATTTATTCATGAGAGACACGGAGAGAGAGGCAGAGACACAGGCAGAGGGAGAAGCAGGCTCCCTGCATGGAACCCATGGAACCCAAAGTAGGACTGGACTAGACCTGGGATCATGACTTGAGCCAAAGGCAGACGCTCAACCACTGAGCCACCCAGGTGCCCCCACAATTTAGTTTCAATCATTTTATTTTCTGTTTGAGTTAGCCAGAGTTGAGACTTCTTGCTTATACCTAAAAAGCCTTATTGACACAGCCTCCCAGCCTGTCTTATCCCTCCCCTTATCTCTTCACACCTATCAATTTCTTATTCCTAAAACACAGAAAGAATAAGATCACCTTATTTTGTCATGCAGAAACCTCCAAAGGCTTCCCCATTACTCACAGGGAATACACTAGAGTCCTTACTCTGAGATGCAAGGTTCTCACCAGGCTGATGTCAAGCTGCCTTTCCAAATGCATCTTTGCCTGCTCCCTTCTAAAAGTCCAGTGAGATTGTCTCTGGGGACTCTGAGAATCGCCAAGAACGTTGCAATATAATCTTTTCTCAGGATAAAGGAGTATAACCTTTGACCACCCCAGTCCTTAAGAAGGTCTCTATATGCAAAACTTACAAACAAATTACAAACAATTGTAACAATTGGACTTAATGATTCACTGCCTCATGATTTATCTTTTTTTTTATTGTATTCAAAGAGGGCTGCAACTACCCCTATGGTGACATCAGTCTGTACTTTCTAATTGATTAAGTTCTTCTTTCCAGCTTATCTCTCTTAAGTCAGGCAAAAGACCCTGCAAGCAAAGCAACCCCTGATGAGAATGGAAACTACCCCCCAATCAATAAGGACTGCCCTGAGCCAGGGAAACCCTGTGCAGTTGACTCTGACAGTGATCGACCTGCTCTTTCCTGCCCACCTGCATGTACCGACTGACTTTCCCCCCTCGTTTTCCTTATATAAACCTGGAAATATTGTTAGCACTTTGGTGACAGTCTTTGAGATGCTAGTCCATGGTCTCCCTGTTGGTGGCTTCACCAAAATACATTCCTTTCTTGTTTTACCACCACTCGTCTCTCTCTCCCTTTGGATTTTGTCAGCAGTTGAGTGGCCAAACCTGGTGTGTTTGGAACCCCAGGAGCCAGGTGTTCTTGTACCCCTGTGCCCCAACTACAGTATCTTGAACAGCCACAGAAAAAAACAAAAACAAAAAAATACCCTCTAAACCCTATGAGCTTTTCAAAGATAGGGACCATGTCTTTCTCATCACTGTAGACAAAAACCTAATAATGTTCTTGGCATCTATTATTATTAGAATTTTAAACAATTCAGGGATACTTAATTTTTTTTCTTTTTACAAGTAACAGCGTGGATTTGAGCTTGTTTAAACTAAAAATGAAATCAATTAGATGGTGTAATGGTTGATTTGCTGTGTCAGCCTGGCTCAGCCATGGTGCCCAGATATTTAGACAAACATTATTCTGGATGTCTTTGTGCAGGTGTTTTTTGGATGAGATTAACACTTTAATTGGTGGATTTTGAGTAAAGCAGATTACTTACATAATGTGGCCTCATGCAATCATCTGAAGGGCTTAGTAGAACAAAGTGGCATCACCAAACAAGAAGGACTTCTGCCAGCAGACGGCCTTCAGACTTGAAGTGCAGCTCTTCCCTCAGTCTCCAGCTGCTGGCCTACCCTGCAGACTTCGGACTTGCCAAGCCATCACAACTGCATGAGCCAATTCCTTAAAATAAACCTCTATATATATCCACATCCTGTTGGTTCTGTTCCTCTGGAGAACCCTGACTAATACAGAAGGTTATTAGGTTATTGTGTGTGGTATGAAATATATTTGGCCTTTTCTAGCACAAAGTCCCTAAAACTCCTGGAATTTCCTGATACGAGTGTCTGGTTATTCATAAGGTGACGTAGGGTAGGACCCTAGATAGACTTAAAGTGGGGCTGGTCATGAGAAAGACCAAGTGATTAGAAAGTTGGAACTTTCAGCCCCACCACTGACCTCTGGGAAGGGAAAGGAGAAGGCCTGATGACTAAATTCTATAAACTCTTTAATTAGGAGATTAGCTTCTGTGTTGGTTAAGTACATCTGCATGCTAGAAGGGTGGCACACCTCAGTGCCATGAAGATAGAACCTCTTGTGCTCAGGACCCCTCTAGACCTTGCTCTTGTGTACCCCTTCATCTGGCTGTTCATCTGTACAACTTATAATATCCTTTATAATAAGCTGGTAAATGTAAGGAAGTGTTCCCCCCAGCTTTGTGAGCCATTCTAATAAATTATCGAATCTGAGGAGAAGGTTATAGGACCCCCTCATTTATAGCCAGTCAGAAGCACAGGTGACAACCTGGACTTGTGAATGGCATCTGAACTAGGGACAGTCTTGTGGGACAGAGCACTTAGCCCATGGGATCTGACCCTAGGTGGACATGTCAGAATGGAGTTAAGTTTGTAGGATATCCAGTTGGTGTTCACTGAGAATTGGAAAATTGCTTAGTGGTGTTGGGAAAGAGTTATCCAGGATTAATTCCAGAGTTATCTCATGAAATCCAACTAAATTTTAAAAATTATTATTATTTTTTAATGTTTTATTTATTTATTCATGAGAGACAGAGAGAAAGAAAGGTAGAGGGAGAAGCAGGCTCCCTGTGGAGAAGGAGCCCAATGTAGGACTCAATCCTAGGACCTGGAATCACGACCTGAGCCAAAGATAGATGCTTAATCAACTGAGCCACTCAGGTGCCCTAAATTATTATTATTTTTATTTTAAATAGGCTCCAAGCCCAATGTGAGGCTTGAACTCATGACTCTCAGATCAAGAGTCTCATGCTTTACCAACCTAGCCTGCCAGACACCCCTACCAACTAAATTTTTAATAACTAGATCTTTTTTATTTTTATTTTTTTAGAGTTTACTTATTGACAGAGAAACGGAGCACAAGCAGGGGGAGCAGCAGGCAGAGGGAGAGGGAGAAGCAGGCTCCCCACTGAGCAGGGACCCTGATTTGAGACTTGATCCCAGGACCCTGGGATCACAACCCTAGCCAAAGGCAGACACCTAACCAACTAGGCCACCCAGGTGCCCAATAACTAGATCTTGAAAAGAAAAAGAGCTGAAGTAACTTCTGGAATATAAGCAGCTGGAGTTATTTAGACAATTGTCACTGATGTGACTCAGCTTGTAATAGTTTTTCATTGGTGTCTCTCACTGATAAAACTCCTAGGAGAGACTAAGTGATTGGCTCAACTAGAATTGGGTATCTATCTATGTTTCAATCAGCTCTGACCATAGCACACAAATATGGTTGGAAATAACATATCTCTTTGGGGGGAGGCAGTTTTTAGAGAAGGATGAATCACTGTGAAGACCTCAACAAATTATGGCACGCTGTGTGAAGAATATTATAATTTCATTTCTCAAGCTACATTTTCTTGGTCCCAACTTCACCATAAGTTCTTTGAGAACAAGAAAGTTGAGGTATAATTAATAATTCCTCAGAACTTAGCTCACACAACTAAAAATCTAACAGAGATCCAACCTATGTCTAGGTTGGATTCATTCTAGCCATGTGTCTGATGAACCAGTGGCAAGGGCCTGATAAACTAGGCTATGGACTGCCCTTGGGAATAACTCATTCTAAGGGAAGAGAGCATCTGACAGGTAAATTTTGACTAATGACAAAGTCTTTGTGATGACTAATTTTATGTATCAAGTTGATTGGGCCCTGTGGTGCCCAGATATTTGGTCAAAAATTATTATCGCCACGTCTGTCAGAGTATTTTTGGATGAGATCACATTTGAATCAGTAGACAGAGTAAAACAGACTGCACTCCCTAATGTGAGCGGGGCTTATCTAATCAGTTGAAGGCCTGAATAGAACAAAAAAGGCTGACCCTCCTGCAAGTAAGAGGAAACTACTGCCTGATTGTTTGGGCTAGGACATCAGTTTTTTTCTGCCTTCAGACTCAGCTGAAACATTGGCCTGCTGGCTTTTAAACTAGAATCATACTGTTGGTGGTCCTAGATCTCCAGCTTACTGACTACAGATCTTGGGACTTCTGAATCTCCAGAACTATATGAGCCAATTCCTTAGAATCTGTCTCTTTTCTCTGTCTCTTGTTCTCTCTGTAGGCTCAGAGACCATGCCCTGTGGCCTCTCCAGCAGAGTGCTGGACTTCCTACATAGCACCTTAGGCTCCTCAAAGCAAAAGCTTTCCAAAAAGGAGGAAATGGAAACTACCAGTTCTTTTTTTTAAGATTTTACTCATTTATTTGACACACAGAGAGAGCACAAGCAGGGGGAGTGGCAGGTAGAGGAAGAAGGAGAAGCAGGCTCCCCGCTGAACAGGGAGCCCAATGTGGGGCTCAGTCCCAGGATCTCAGGATCATAACCTGAGCCGAAGGCAGATGCTTAACTGAGTGAGCCACCCAGGCACCCCCACCAGTTCTTTTAAAGGCCAGGAACAGAACTGGCCCAGTGTCATCTCCACCGAACTCTATTGGTTAACATGAATCATAGACTAACCTGCATTCAGAGTTGGAAGGGACCACACAAGGCTATAATTATTAAGAAGTGTAGTTCATTGAGGGCCATCTTTGCAAAGCTACCACAGATAGTTTAGCTGGGTATCAAGTCTAAGTTGAAAATCATTTTTCACTCAGTATTTTTACTGCATTGTACCTACTGAGAAGCCAATACCACTCTATCCCAAATCCTCTGTACATGGCCTCCTTTTGTCTCTGGAAGATTGTAGGATATTCTTTTTATTGTCAGTGTTCTGAAACTTCCAGCCATCTTACAATGGGTCTTTTTCATTCATTGTATGTATTGGGCACTCAGAGAGACTTCCAATTTGGAGACTCATCCTTTGGTTCTGGGAATTTTTATGTATTATTTTATTTCTTTGATAATTTCTTCCCCTCTCTTATCTCTGATCTCTCTAGAGTTTTTATTAGTCAGACGTAAGATTTCCTGAACTGATCATCTAATCTTTTAAAGTTTTATTTTTCCCCAATGTCCATCTCTTTCGCATTTGTTCCACATTCTGGGGGGTTTCCTTGTCCTTAAACTCCACTCTTTAATGTAAATTGTTATTTTTCCCCTTACAGTTTTTTGGGAAATATTTATTTTATTTAATTTTTAGAGGGACAGAGAAAGAGAGCTTGCACAAGTAGGGGGGAAAGACAGAGGGAAAGAATCTTCAAGCAGACTCTCCACTGAAGATGGAGCTGGATGTGGGGCTCAGTCTCACTCATGATCCTGAGACTATGACCTGAGCCAAAACCAAGAGTCAGGTGCTCAACTGACTGAGCCACCCAGGCACTCCATTGGTCATTATAGTTTTAATTTCCAAATACCCTTTTCTGATTTTGTTTTATAGTCATTTCTCTTGTCTCATGGTCACAATACCATCTCATGTCTTTTTGAGGATATTATCTCATTTAGTTTTAATTTTCCTTTGGCTCTCTTTTCTTTGTCCCTCAGAGTTTCTTTTTCCTTTCTTTTTTTCTTTTTAAATATTTATTTATTGAAGTAATCTCGACACTCAACATGCAGCCTAAACTCATGACACCAAGATCAAGTGTCACACATTCTTCCAACTGAACCAGCTAGATACTCCCCTCAGAAATTGTTAAAAATTTCTGATGTTCAGGTTACAGGTGGTTCTCAGCTGGTAATCCTTGGCTGTAACTTGTATTTAAGAGAGAGACACTAAGAAGCTGAGTAGCTCTAGGTGCATGGCTTGGGCTTGTGGGTAAGTGGGCTTCATTGCAGAGTTCCTCAAATGTTGGTGTGTATACACCTTTTTTCTGGGGGTGATTCAGTTTCTTTAAGGGAGAGTCCTTCAGTCTCCTGGCTAGGAATATAGGCTTGCCTGCCTGCATTCTGGAAACAGGTTAAAAAAAGGATTGGAAGGTCTTGCCAGACTGTTGTCCTGTTTTTCAGTATGAAATCTCATCACCATGCTCTGCTATGGAGACTGCTCTAGAAATAACCTCCCATCTGTTGGGGAAGGAAGGGGGCAATCATCTGGCTACATGGGGGGGAAGAGGCCAAGGGATCCAACTACTCCTCATACCAACTTAAAACCCAATTCTACTATTTCAGTACCACCTCCAATCCCAGTGTTGGAGGTACCTGGGGTCTCTAAGATAATCAGATTTCTGTTTATGAATCATCTGGTCTCTTTTGGGACACCTCTTTGCATGCCTGTTTTCTGTTTTGCTGAGTCAGTTACCCATCACCATTTACTTTCTATCTTCCTAAATTTTGTTAACATCTCCTGTTGTTCTCATTATTCCTCTTATTTCCTTTGTTCTTGAATATTTGCCTTCTTAGTTCCTTTATTGTCTTTTTTCTTTTTAAATTGAGGTAACATTCACATAATAAAAAAATAACCATTTAATTTTATTTTTTATTTTATTATTATTTTTTAAAATAACCATTTCAAAGTGAACAATCTAGTGGAATTTAGGGCCTTCCTATCTCTGAGTAAGATTACATTCTGAGGTACTTGGGGTGAGGACTCTAACATCTTTTTCTGGGGCACACAATTCAACCCATAAAGAAGATGTGAATATTAGGTAGGAACTAGCAACATCTTCCACACTTACTTGGACAAAGAATCATTGGGTTGGGGCACCTGGTGGCTTAGTTGGTTAAGCATCCAACTCTTGGTTTTGGCTGAGGTTGTGATTTCAGGGTCCTGGGACCGGGCCCCATATCAGGCTCCCTGCTCGGCAGGGAGTCTGCTTGAAGATTTTCTCCCTCTCCCCCTCTCCCTCCCTACTCATGTTCTCTCTCTCTTTCTCTCTCTCAAATAAAATAAATAAATCTTAAAAAAAAAAAAAGGAATCATTGGGCTTGTCATGTGCAGCAAGGTAAGGAGGTTGTCCAGGCAAGGGTAGCCTGGGATTGGCATTAGAGCCCCTGAGGGAAAGGAGAGCTTCTATTTGATGTGGTGGCCCTGTGTGGGATGTCATAGGAGAGTGTTCACATTGGGGGATATTGTGCATCAGCCTGGAACAGGGTGTCAGAGTCCAAGTGAAATGAGAAGGGTATCTGCACAGGGGAAGGAATGGTGATGGCAGAGGGAGACCAGTTACATACAGAGAGACTGATCGATAAGTAAAATTGTTGAGGATCCAAGTTTGTCAGTGTCACATAAGAAAGTAATGAATATGGAAAGGGAAGAAACTAGATTGAGCCCTGTGGAGTTATACCATAATTAGTGATACCTTTGTGAACTCATGTTATTCAAGAAGGAGATGATAGATAGATAGATAGATAGATAGATAGATAGATAGATAGATAGATAAATAGATAGATATATATAGATATAGATAGATATGTAAATATAGATATGTATATGTGTGTGTATATACATACATACATTTTCTAGTTCTGTGCACTGAGAAGGCCAGGATATGGAGATACCCCAATAACAATGAACACACCTACTACACAGATCTTGGATTCTAAGTATTACTTCTCACTGAAAGGAGCCAAGACTTCTTACAGGAATGTCTGACTCCACCACTGGAAAGAAGGAAAGTACAAGATAAGCTGAATATTTTGTCATGCCCAAAAAGAAGGAAGTACTCAAAGAATAATGGAAATGTGTCAAAAGAACACAGAATGGGGATCCCTGGGTGGCGCAGCGGTTTGGCGCCTGCCTTTGGCCCAGGGCACGATCCTGGAGACCCGGGATCGAATCCCACGTCGGGCTCCCAGTGCACGGAGCCTGCTTCTCCCTCTGCCTGTGTCTCTGCCTCTCTCTCTGTGTGTGACTATCATAAACAAATAAAAATTAAAAAAAAAAACACAGAATGGGCTCTCACTGGCAAAACTGGGGACAATTTGAGGATCAAAATAAACAATGATAGTAACAGATTACTGTTTATTGAATATAATCAGAAACCACTAGTCTATAGTTGGATAAAAGAATGAGTGGATTATATGATGAACAGGACATTTACAGTTTCAGATACTTCTCCACAAAATACTTACAAATTCCTAAAGAAAAAAGACACTTCACAGTAGATAAGCCTGGCAGATATCACCTTCATCAAGTGATGAAAGTACACCTTTTCAGCACTGGGAAAGAATGTTTGAAGTCTTGCACCACCTGATAGGATTCAATGAGAGGAACATATCATCCCTTCTATATTATTCCTACCAAAGATGTGTAACCTGAATCCAACCATTAGGAAATCCCAACAGAGCCAA
Organism: Canis aureus; assembly: GCF_053574225.1. Taxonomy (NCBI): domain Eukaryota; kingdom Metazoa; phylum Chordata; class Mammalia; order Carnivora; family Canidae; genus Canis; species Canis aureus. The sequence continues at coordinate 60,760,444 of NC_135617.1, forward strand.
ATTGAGGCACATGAAATAACTGGCTTATAGTCCTTTAAAATACCAAGTCATGAATGTCAAGCAAAGAATGAACTGTTCCTAATGAATGGGACTAAAAAGATTAAAAAAATGAAATGCAGTATATGATTATGATCTGAATTTTTTTAGGACAACTGGAGAGTCTTGAAGAGAATCTGAGAATTAAGTGGTAGTTATATATCAATGTTATTTGTATTTACTGGAGTTATGTCCTGATTTTAGGAAAAACCTACTGAAGTACCCAGGAGCAGTGAGGCAACAAATAGCAATTTACTCTCAAATCATTCAAGAACAAAAAACCTCTATAATTTGTATAACTTGCAAAATTGTTTCCCAACCTTAGGTCAGGAATGGATTACAAGTATGTCAAGAAATTATTCCTTTCAGTCCTGAGTAAGAATAGGTGGAGACTAGGTAGATAGGTGGCTGGAGTGGACAGAGTCAAAGACAATGAAAAACGTAAAAATTGGGAAACACTAGATAAAGGGTTCCTTCTGCCTAGAAGGCTTTACTCTGTACTTCTGCCTCCTACTCACCTTCAGAACTCAACTCCAACATCACTTATTTTGGAAGCCCTCCTTAGCCTCTATTCCCAGGTTAGATCTCCTTACTATATGTTCTCAAACCATCCTGTGCCTTTTGTTCATTGTATTTACCACAGTTGTAATTTTAAGTTTATGAAAGTAGGGTCTTCATCTCCTCTTCCTCCTCCTTTTTAAAAACTTTTAAAATTGAAATCTAACATACAGAACAAAAAATCTTAAGAGTATAGCTTGATGAATTGTCACAAAGTGAACACATCTTGGTCAAGAAATAGAACATTCCCAGGATTCCAGAAGCCCCCCTCATGTAACCATTGAATTTCAAACATCATAATTAATTTTGCCTGCTTCAAAGAACCCAGCATAAATAAAATCATACAGTTTGTGGATTTTGTGTGTCTGGCTTCTTCTATCTGTGAAATTCAAAAAGTTATGCATACAGCTGTATAGTTATTGCATACAGCTGTAGTCTATTTTTTGCATTGCTATATGGTATTCCATGGTATGAATATGAATATACTATCATGTGTTCATTATAAAGTAAAATTTTGGGATCCCTGGGTGGCGCAGCGGTTTAGCGCCTGCCTTTGGCCCAGGGCGCGATCCTGGAGACCCGGGATCGAATCCCACGTCGGGCTCCTGGTGCATGGAGCCTGCTTCTCCCTCTGCCTGTGTCTCTGCCTCTCTCTCTCTCTCACTGTGTGCCTATCATAAATAAAATAAAATAAAAATAAAGTAACATTTTGACTACTATAAGTAATGCCATAAGAATGTTTTTGTATGTCATTTTTATTGGGGGAAAACACAGAATACTTAACCTTTTAATCATTTTTAAGTGTACAATTCAGAGGCATTAAGCTTATTCACATTTTTGTACAACTATCACCACCATCCATTTCCAGAATTTTTTTCTGTACATGTCTTTTTGATGAATATATGTGCATATATCTGATGGGTATATATCTTAGAAATCCTGGGTCGTAGCATATGTTCAACATTAGTAAATACTGCCAAACAATTTTCCAAAGTGGTTGTACCAATTTACATGCCCATCAGCCCTGTATGAGAGTTCTCATGACTCTATGCCCTTGTTTACACTTGGTATTATTAATCTTTAAATTATTCTTTTTTTCCCTCTCTCCTTCAGAGAAGGAGTGTGTGTGTGCATGTGAGCAGGGGATAGGGGGTAGGAGAGGAGGGGAGGGCAGGGAGGAGAAGCAGAGGGAGAGAGACAGAGCAAGAACTGCACGCAGGCTTCATGCCCAGTATGGAGCCCAACTCTGGGCTCTATTTCACAACCCTAAGATCATGACTCGAGCCAAAATAGAGTCAGAAGCTCAACCTAGGCTCCCTGCTTTTTTAATTATTCCAGTTAAGTGTTTAGTACAGTGTATCTTTTTCTATTTCTATGATAACAAAGTTTAGCACCTTTTTGCATACTTTTTTTTCTTAGAGAGAGGGTGGGGAGGGGCAGAAGGAGAGGAGGAGAGAGAGAGAGTCTTAAGAAGGCTCCATGCCCAGCATGGAGCCAGATATGAACCTTGATCTTCACAACCCTGAGATCATGACCTGAAGCAAAATCAAGAGTCAAGCACTTAACTGACTAAGCCACCCATGCACCCCACACCTTTTCACATACTTAATAACCACTGGATAGCTGCTTTTGTTAAATGATTGTTCAAGTCTTTGCCTATTATTAATTGGATTGCCTATATTTTTCTTATCAATGTACAAGTTATTTGTATACTCTAGTATGAGCACTTTGTTGGTTAAATGTTTTTGCAAGTGTCGTACCTCATTCTATGACTTATGTTTTCATTCTTTTAATGGTGTTTTTTGATAAACCAAAGTTTCTAATTTAAAGATATATGTATTTATTTTAGGAGGGGAGGAGCAGAGGGAGAGAGAATCCTGAAGCAGACTCTCTGCTGTACAGGGAACCCAATCTGGGTCTCAATTCCAAGGCCCCGAGATCATGACCTGAGCCAAAATCAAGTGTCAACCACTTAACCAACTGAGCCATCCAGGTACCTCTAAAGTTTTTAATTTTAATACAGTGTTATGTGCCAGTTGTTTCATTTATAGTTAGTGTTTTTTGTGTCCTATTTAAGAAATCTTTCTTTGCTTATTGAAAGTCATCAAGATTTTCTCTTACGTTAGCTTCTAGAAACTTAATTGTTTTATCTTTTACAATCTAAAATTTGTATGTAGATAGATTATTAATCTGGGGGCACCTGGGTGGCTCAGTGGTTGAGCTTTTGCCTTTGGCTCAGGTCGTGATCCTGGGGCCCTGGGATCAAGTCCGCATTGGGCCCCCTGAGGGGAGCCTGCTTCTCCCTCTACCTGTATCTCTGCTTCTCTCTATGTCTCTCATGTAAAATAAATAAAATCTTAAAAAAAAAAAAAAGTCTTGGGGCACCTCGGTGGCTCAGTCGGTTAAGCATCTCACTTGATTTTGGTCATGATCTTGGGGTCCTAGAATTGAGCCCTGTCAGGCTCCACACTCAGTGGGGAGTCTGTTTGATATTCTTTCTGTCCTTTGCCCTCTGACCCTCCCCCGCCCCATGCATGTCTCTCTCTCTCAAATAAATAAGTAAAAATCTTTAAAAATATCCTTATATATATATATATATTTTTTTTTAATTTTTATTTATTTATGATAGTCACACAGAGAGAGAGAGAGAGGCAGAGACATAGGCAGAGGGAGAAGCAGGCTCCATGCACCGGGAGCCCGACGTGGGATTCGATCCCGGGTCTCCAGAATCGCGCCCTGGGCCAAAGGCAGGCGCTAAACCACTGCGCCACCCAGGGATCCCATTATCCTTATATATTTTAAAAAGATATAAAATATCTTTAAAAAACTAACACCAACAACAATATTAACAGCTAACACTAATGTTTATTACCAAGCATTTCCCCAACCTTTTAACATGAAACCACTAGCATGTACACCAATATATCCCAAAATACAATACACATACCTGGAGTAATTCTAGAGATTTATGTAAAACACACATGAAGTTGTAGACGCTAATAGATAAGTGTTTGCTCAATTCTCTAAAAGATGATTTACGTATCAAATTTGTATATCTCTACACCCAGCATGGGTCTGGAACTCACAACCTCAAGATCAAAAGTTGCATGCTCTACCGACTGAGCCAGCCAGGTGCCCTTGTTAGTTTGGTTTTTAAATTATTTCATAAGCAGTCTTTTCTTTTTTCTTTTTTCTTTTTTTTTTTTTTAAGATTTTATTTACTTATTTGAGAGAGAGCACGAGAAAGAGAGAGAGAGAGAAAGAGAAGGAAACAAGCAGGGAGGAGGGGCAGAGGGAGAGGGAGAAACAGACTCCCTACTGAGCAGGGAGCCTGATACGGGGCTCTATCCAAGGACCCTGGGACCACAACCAGAGCCAAAGGCAGACACTCAATTCACTGAGCCACCCAGCAGTCCCTATAAGCAGTCTTTTCTACTGGTCTCACAGACCAACCCTACTACCATATAGGAAGGGACTATACTAAGGTGTGAATCCCAAGAGACAGAGATCATAAGGGCCATTTTGGAGGCTGGCTATCACATCTTAGGAATATAAATTGCTTGCTAGCACACTAGTAATTACACCTGGACTTCAAGTTCATAGGCTACAATTTTTCTTCTCTCTCTCTCTTTAACTCTTTTATATTGTAAAAATTTTCAAACCATACACAAATATGCATGAAACATAAACGTGCAGCTTACTAAGTTATGAAAACCTGTTATCTGTGGAAAAATGATCACCCAAGTAAAGACATGGAATGATGCCAATATCCTAGAAGCTCCCCCTCATCTCCTGAATCAGAACATCCACCCTTCCATACTTATAATGACCACCATGCTGATTTTTATGGCCTTCAGATTGCTTTTCCTTATAATGCATCACCGAAGAATGCACTCCTATTCACTATAGTTTCGTTGTGCCCGTTTAAAATTTTTTTATAAATGGAATCATGCAGTATGTGCTAGTTTTGTAACTATTTCCTTTGGTTCAATGTTACGTTCTTAAGATTTATTTATATTATTGAATTAAGCAGTTTGTTAATTTTCAACTCTGTATGGTATACCATTCTATAAACATACCAAAATGTATCCATTTTACTGTTGAAGAATATGTGGACTATTTGTCTATTATAACAAATCTGTGAGCATTTTTTAAGATTATTTATTTATCTGAGAGAGAGAGAGAGAAATTGTGAGTGGGGGGAGAAGTAGAGGGAGAGGGAGAGAGAATCCCAAGCAGATTTGGGTGGGAACCGAGCACAGAACCTGATCCCACAACCCTGAGATCATGCCTTAGCCGAAATCTAGAGTCAGATGCTCAACCGACTGGGCCACCCAGGTGCCCCTTCTGTGAGCATTCTTATATATATCTCCCAGTAAACTTGTACTTGCATTTCTTAGGATATGTATTTAGGAATATAATTGTATAGTCATTTTCAACTTTAATAGATAATGCCAGACTGTTTTCCAAAGTGGGACTGTTTTACAGTCCCATCTGCAGTGTATGTGAATGTCCCTTGTTCCACATCCTCACCAACATCTGGAATTTTACCCCTGTTAGTAAGTGTAAAGTAGTAGTTCATTATGGTTTTACTTTGCATTTTCATGATCATTTGTGAGTTTTTACATGTTTATTTGCCATTTGGATTTCCACTTTGTTTTGTTAATTTTATTTATTCATTTGACAGAGAAAGCACAAGCAGGAGGAGTGGCAGGAAGAGAGAGAAGGAGAAGCAGCCTTCCCATTGAACAGGAAGCCCAATGTGGGGCTCAATCCCAGGACCCTGGGATCATGACCAGAGCTGAAGGCAGACACTCAGCCAACTGAGACACCTAAGCACCCTAGATTTTCACTTTTGATCACCTACTCAAGTATTTTGTCCATATTTTGATCGAAGTTTCTGGTTTTTTGTTATATTACAACTGTTGTTTATATATTGTGGCTATGAGTCCTTTTTTATGTGTAGCACATACCTTTTCTGACTCCATTCTCTTAGTGGCATCTTTTGATAAGCAGGAGTTAATAGTAATGAACTCAGTTATATCAATCTTTTCCTTATCAGTTGTGTTAGCCTAGTTCCCCCCAAACCAGAGCCACATTGTATTATCAGAGAGTCTAGGGAGCAGGTGTGAGGGACAAGGAGAGTGACACAGGAAAGTAAGGATAACCAACAGGAGGATGGTTTCATCAACCTGGTGGCCACTAAATGAAAGTGATTGCTGGATCTGGGGCCTCTGTTCTCATTTAACAAACTGTTTCATAAGATCATCTTGGGAGAGGTGAGGTAATAGAAGAAATGGGGGAAAATTATTCATTGGCTCTTGGCTTTTGCTGATCAAAGTTCTACCCCACTGGGCATTATCTCCTTCACACTTGGAAGTTGCGTGTATGAGGATACACCTTAAAAATCAGACAAATGAAACCCTTTATTTTCATTTTAGAGGAGTTTAGGGACTTAATAGTGATGATGCATGGATTGAATCCACCATGTTTAACATAAAATCATATTTTCTAATTGGTTATTGATAGTATATAGGAATTAGTGTTACCAAAGTACTGCCATTCCATTCACTGAGAAGCAAGTGCCTAGGCTCAGTTCTCAACTAGACTGTCAACATTTTTGTCCTCCTACTCACTTGGCACATAACTTCCAATAAAGTTATAAACACAAGTAGAAGGTTGGCAATAGTTGTGTTCAGCTTGCATGTAAGGGTCAGAGTGTCCTTGGCTTCAAGCTAAAAATCTATCCCAGGTCCTCCCCACCCTGGGAAGCACTTATATCTCCATACACAGGAGTGAAATCTCTGACTGCTACCCTTACTTCTAGACTTATTTCAAAGCCTAGGGGATCTGTGGGATTTGCAAATATTCACAGGGGAGTTTTATCTTGTTTTAAAGCTTAGGTCTCTTTTCCCTTTTCAAAGTTTTATTTATTTTTAATTATTTATTTATTTATTTATTTGAGAGGTGGGAGGGGCTGAGAGAGTGGGAGAGAAAGAAAGAATCTTTTTTTTTTTTTTTTTTTTTTAGAAAGAAAGAATCTTAAGCAGACTCCACATTGAGTGCACAGCCCCATGCAGGGCTCAATCTCATGACCTTGGGATCACGACTGGAGTGGAAACCAAGAGTCTGATGCTTAACCAATTGAGCTAACCAGGAGCCCCTTCCATTTTCAAATTTTATCTGTCATTGCTATAGGTCTGCTATAGTGAGTGTGTGTGTGTATGTGTAAACCCATCTCACCATTTTCATCAGAAGTCTAGTAAGAGCAGGCACCTGGGTGGCTCAGTTAGTTAAGTATCCAACTCTTGGTCTGGCTCAGGTCTTTTTTTTTTTAAATATTCATTTATTTACTTATGATAGACATAGAGAGAGAGAGGCAGAGACACAGGAGGAGGGAGAAGCAGGCTCCATGCACCGGGAGCCCGACGTGAGACTCGATCCCAGGACTCCAGGATCGCGCCCTGGGCCAAAGGCAGGTGCCAAACCGCTGAGCCACCCAGGGATCCCCTCTGGCTCAAGTCTTGATCTCAGAGTCATGAGTTAAAGCCCCACTTTGGGCTCCATGCTGGGCATGGAGCCTACTTTTTATTTTTTTATTTTTTAAAGATTTTATTTATTTATTCATGAGAGACACACAGAGAAAGGCAGAGACATAGGCAGAAGGAGAAGCAGGCTCCATGCAGAGAGCCCAATGTGGGACCCAATCCCGGGTCCGGTGCCCTGTGCCGAAGGCAGACGTCCAACCACTGAGCCACCCAGGCGTCCCTGGAGCCTACTTTTTAAAAAAAGAAGTCTAGTAAGAGTTTCTTAAATTAATGACAGACAATAGTTTAACAGGATATTAGATCTTCCAGGTTGTTAATTAGATTCTTCCTGTTGTCTTAGGACTTTTAGCAAAGGCCTCAAAAGCAGAAAGCAACACTAAATGAAAGTGATTGCTGGATCTGGGGCCTCTGTTCTCAATTAACAAACTGTTTCATAAGATCATCTTGGGAGAGGTGAAGTAATAGAAGAAATGGGGAAAAATTATTCATTGGCTCTTGTCTTTTGCTGATCAAAGTGGATGTCAGGTACCCCTCCCCTCACCATCCACTTCAAAGGGAAATGGGAAGAGATTGTGACCAAGTCTGCCAGCTTTACTAATGTTCTACAGTTTGTGTAAGAGAATAAGGATTGTGTTGGAGAGTTATCTGTGGGTTCTGAATTTCTTCTTCTGCCACTCTGGGGAGGGAGAGTGGTTGTTCCCTTTGCCTAAAGCCAGGTGAGTTGTTAGAGGCCTCCACTAGCACCACTCAGAATGTTTGGCCTGTATCTCCTGGGGTGGTGTTCAGAAGTTGATATCAAGTTTGGGATTGATATCCTAACTCCCACCTGATGAAGTCCAAAAGCAAGATGTGGGCTGACTGGCTTCCCTGGAATGGCAAGTAAGGTGTGTGGCATGGAGAATGAACTGCATTGCCCTTGTCAGCAGGGAAAAGATGCATAAATTGTCCTGTGGGTTAAGTGTACCTAGAAGGAAGCCAACCTGGAATCATTTTAAAAGGATCCTTCTGGGGCGCCTAGGTGGCTCAGAGGTTGAGCATCTGCCTTTGACTCAGGGTGTGATCCTGGGGTCCCGGGATCGAATCCCACATCAGGCTCCCTGTACGGAGCCTGCTTCTCCCTCTGCCTGTGTCTCTGCCTCTCTAACTCTGTGTCTCTCATGAATAAATAAATAAAATCTTTAAAAATAAATAAATAAAAGGATCCTTCTGAATCTAATAAAAAATGGGCAGAAGACATGAGTAGACATTTTTCCAAAGAAGACACACAGAAGGCCAACAGAGACATGAAACGGTGCTCAACATCACCCATCCATCATCAGGGAACTACAAATCAAAGCTATAATAAAATATCACCTCACACCTGTCAGAATGGCTAAAATCAACAACACAAGAAACAACAGGTGTTGGCGAGGATGTGGAGGAAGGGGAACCCTCCTGCACTGTTAGTAGGAACGCAAACTGATACAGCCACTGTGGAAAACAGTATGAAGTTTCCTCAAAAAGTTAAAAATAGAACTACCCTATGATCCAGCAATTGCACTACTAGATATTTACTCAATTAATACAAAAATACTAATTCAAAGGGATATATCACCTCAATGTTTATAGCAGCATTATTTACAACAGCCAAATTATGGAAACAGCCCAAATGTCCATCGACCAATGAATGGATAAAGAAGATGTGGTATATAGATATATGGACTAACATTCAGCCATAAAAAGAATGAAATCTAGCCATTTGCAACAATGTGGATGGAGTTAGAGAATATTACTCTAAGCAAAATAACTTGGTCAAAGAAAGACAAATACCACATGATTTCACTCACATGTGGAATTTAAAAAATGAAACAGACAAGAATAGGGGAAAAAAAGAGGCAAACCAAGAAACAGTCTCTTAACTATAGAAAACAAACTGATGGTTAACCAGAGGGGAGGTGGGTGGTGTGATGCGTGAAATAAGGTGTTGGGGATTAAGGAGGGCATGTGATGAGCACCAGGTGTTGTTTGTAAAGGGTCATCACTGAATTGTACACCTGAAACTAATATTACACTGTATGTTAATAAACTGAAATTTAAATAAAACTTAAAATTGATCCATCAATCAATCCTTTCTATGATGTGTGCCAGAAAGGGACGCCAGGAGAGTGAGTTTGTTTATTTATTTATTTATTTATTTATTTATAAAGATTTTATTTATTTTACAAGGAGAGAGAGCACAAGCAGGTGGAGCAGCAGAAGGAGAGAGAGAAGCAGGCTCCCCACTAAGCAGGGAGCCCAAAGCCGGGCTCCATCCCAGGACACTGGGATCCTGACTGGAGCTGAAGGCAGACTGAACCACCCAGGTGCCAGGGAGAGTGAGTTTTATGTGGGATGAATCTCTGTAAAGCCAGGGGCTGGAGGTGGGGAGGAAGTAATAGGCAGTCAACCAGAGAAGAGGTATTACCTAGCTCTCAGCAGGAGAGTCATTAAAAAAGTCCACAAAGGTGACATAAGAGAGAAAGAGCCAACATTTGTGAATACTCCATGCCCACAGGGAACCAGCTTTCCAAGATGACAGTATCCTGCACAACCCAGGAAAGACTGCAGTTTCCCCCTAATCCCTTCTCCTGCACCAAATGCTGGGGGAGGGCAGTTCAGAAAGAGCAGCTAGTCAGGGAGAGAGGAAAAATATACACTGAGAGTAAAGGCAGGGATGTGGAAAAGCCTGGCATACCTTCCTTCATCACAGTAAGTTTCACATCTGTCTAAGGCAAGAGCTAGAGAAGGGGAGAACCTTTAGCTTGAATGAATTTTAGAGCTGTACTTGTTATCTTGGACAACATATTTTTACTACTGCAGTAAGACTACTCTTGTGACTGAAAAATACTTAACAAGGGAAGGGATCTGCAAGAGGTTTCATGCAGGGCATGGAGAGAACTATGCAGAAGGCAGATGTGAAGGGGAAGCAGAAGAGTTTTCCAATTTTATCCCATGGAGACCAAATCTCTTGGTAAAAATATTCAGTATTAGAGAAGGATTGAAGAGGAGAGTTTGATAACAGAGTATAACTAACCCTAATTTAAAATGTATTGACTCTGGGGGGCACCTGGCTGGCTCAGTTGGAAGAGCATGCAACTCTTGATCTTGGAGTTTGAGTCCCACATTGGATATAGAGATGACTAAAAAATAAATAAACTTTAAAAATTTTTTTAAAATGTAGTGACTCCAAGTATCTGGACCTATTAACAGTTCTTCAGTGTGGGTAATCAACATTCACATATTGGCTAATAAAGACAGGGCATACCCCTCTGGCAGATTTTTTATTTTTATTTTTGAGTAATCCCTATACCCAGTGTGGGACTTGAACTCACGACCCTGTAATCAAGACTTGCATGCTTTACCTGAGTCAGCCAGATGCCCCATATTTTAAATTATTTTTTCATCAAAATAATTTTATAGGGTTTTTATTGTCTGTAAATTATATAAAAACCCAAAAGTCAGAAAATGCAGATGAGAAAAAAACCCAAAACAACCAAAAAACAACTTCATAATAGTCACATTTGGGGAGGTTATACTGTGGTAGGAAATTATCCTTCAAAATCTCAGTGTTGGGGATCCCTGGGTGGCGCAGCAGTTTAGCGCCTGCCTTTGGCCCAGGGTGCAGTCCTGGAGACCCAGGATCGAATCCCACATCAGGCTCCCGGTGCATGGAGCCTGCTTCTCCCTCTGCCTGTGTCTCTGCCTCTCTCTCTCTCTCTCTGTGCGACTATCATAAAAAAAAAAAAAAAATCTCAGTGTTGGGGCACCTAGGTGGCTCAGTGGTTGAGCATCTGCCTTTGGCTCAGGTCGTGATCCTGGGGTCCTGGGATCCATTCGCACATCGGGCTCCCTGAAGGGAGCTTGCTTCTCCCTCTGCCTATGTCTCTGCCTCTCTGTGTCTCTCAGATTTATTTATTTATAAATAAATAAAATATTTTTTAAAAATCTCAGTGTTTTACACAACAAAACTTTATTTCATGCTCATGGTATATGTTCAGCTAAGGGTAGGGTGTGGTACTCTGCTCTACACAGTCAGAACCCAGGCTGACAGGCAGTACCATCTGGAATACGTATCTTCCTTGGTTGCCACAGCAAGGGAGGACAGAGCGTGGAATCTTATAACTATTCTTTCCTGATAGGGCCTGGAAGTGCTTCCATTCAGTCTGTCGTGGATAAAAATAATCACACGGCCCCCTTTCTGAAAGAGGGAAGGGAGTATCCTTTTTTGTGCCCCAAATGAGTGGAAAGACAGATACCAGTGAGCTCTGCCAAGGTCTGCCAGATTCCCAGATCTCCTAATCTCACCAAGCCAGAGATGATGAAAATCATCTTCTCTGGACTATTTTATTTTTTAGGATTTACTTTTTTGAGAGCAAGAGAGCAGGGGGAGGGGCAGAGGAAGAGGGAGAGAGTCTTCGGCAGATTCTGTGCTGAGCAGAGAGCCCCAGGCAGGGCTCCATCTCACAATCCTGAGATCGTGACCTGAGCTACAACCCAAAAGTCAGATGCTCAACTGACTGTGCCACCCAGGTGCCCCTGGACTATCTTACATGGCAGGTCAACTTACATACCTAATCAAGTTCAGTTTGCCCCAAGTGCAGCAAGCCAATCACTAAGACTTGCAGATATGTGGCAGAGAAAGGAATTTATTTGCAAGGCAGCCAAGCATGGAGATGGGAGAACAAGTCTCAAAGCTCCCTTCCTGTAAGAAGGGGTCTTGAGAATTTATGAGATTTTAGGGAGAGCACAGGTAGATGTGACTGGAAGCTAGAAAGGGTGACTAAAGTTCAAGGAATTGCTGATCTATGCAGGCGCAATCCATCATCATGTTTCTTCATATGTGGCCTATTTGAAGGTACAGTATTGACATGATCAGGGGGTGAAGAGTTCAGGCTCTTCCATGTCAAAGGTCACCTGAGGACATTTGTGCAAGCCCAGGAAGAATTTCTTGACCCATCTGAACCAGATGGCAGTGGCCTCTTAGCTCCTGGAAAACAACTGAAGCAAGTATCATGGGACTTGTACCTCAGAGAGCTTTCATCTGGAGAAGTGGTTATCTGTCCTTACAGTGTGTCATGTGGGCTGCCTGCTGTTTGGAAGTAGACAGTTAGAAAGTTTATTGTTACAAAAACGGGACTTAGGTTATAGTTTGAGGAGGAGTTTTTCCCATTTTCACTCTGACAGGCCTTTTATGCTATTTAGCTGGTATAATCCAATCTCTGAGTGGAGGTCTCTGTTGCACAGGATACATTATGAAATATGTTCTAAACTGTATAGAAACTTTATAATTCATCCGTTCTGGTTAAAAGCCGTCACTTTCCCATATTGCTTTACTTTCTTTTATTTCTTTTTTTTTTTTTTTTTTTTTTTACTTTCTTTTATTTCTATCATTAATACTGGTATTTTCTTTTCACAAAGAAATCTTATTAATAAATTCTCTTTATTGATAAATTACAGAACTAAAAGAAAACAGAATTGGAATGAGATGTAGATGATAAGCATTTGGCAAGTTTCACTCATTCCCTCACTATTGCTTCCCACTATACAGGTAATCCCAATTCATGTTTGAACAAAATTGCCTGTCCATCTGTGAAAAGTAATTTTAGATTTTAATAGATTATGTAAGGATTCACACATAAAATTCCAGATAAACTAAATATGGAAAACAAAATCATTCAAGTGTGAAAAAAATATGTGGAATATATTAATAACCTTGACATGATGAAGACCTTAAGCCATGAAACTCAAGTCAGGAATCAAAAATTCAAATGCCCAGGGGAGCAAGCAGGTAATGTTAAGAGGTGAAGTAAGTTCAGTGCAAGAAAAACCACCTACTGGGGCACCTTGGTGGCTCAGTGGTTGAGTGACTGCCTTCTGCTCAGGTCCTGATCCTGGGGTCTTGGGGTTGAGTCCTGCCTCTCCCTCTGCCTATGTCTCTGCCTCTCATGGATGAATAAATAAAATCTAAAAAAAAACAAAACAAAAAACTAAAGAAATAAACTACCTACTAAAAAAATTTATTTTTACTGAGCTATAAGTAAATGGCCTTATACAAACGCGTGGAATTAGATATATTTAAAATCTAACATGGAAACATATACATTAGAGAGTGGAAATCCTTTATGGTTAAAAAAAACTTTTTCAGGGGGGTAAATCCCTGGGTGGCTCAGGGTTTAGCTCCTGCCTTCGGCCCAGGGTGTGATCCCAGATGCTCAGGATCGAGTCCCACATCTGGCTCCCTGCATGGAGCCTGCTTCTCTCTGTGTGTGTCTATCATGAATAAATAAAATCTTTAAAAAAAAAAAAAAAGTTTTTTTGTTCTGCCTTTGCTTTGGAATCAGAAACCTGATTTCCATACCGATTTCAGGTTTTGTGTTCCTAGTTCATTTATGAAAAACCGTCAATGAATTGTTTTGTTTGGAAGAGTTCGGTTAGGGTCAACTTTTTTTCATGTTTGGACCACTGTTTTTCTCCTTTCCTGTGTTGACATTTTTCTTTAGTTTGCAGGCCGGGGCTGGGGGCCTACTGCCTGGCGTCCAGGAAAACCCCGCTCATCGACCCGGGGTTCTTTTTTTTTTTTTTTTTTTTTAATTTTTATTTATTTATGATAGTCACAGAGAGAGAAAGAGAGAGAGGCAGAGACATAGGCAGAGGGAGAAACAGGCTCCATGCACCGGGAGCCTGATGTGGGATTCGATCCCGGGTCTCCAGGATCGCGCCCTGGGCCAAAGGCAGGCGCCAAACCGCTGCGCCACCCAGGGATCCCTAGACCCGGGGTTCTGAATTGCTCACCAAATCCTCTCCAGGCCTCCTGTCAGGATATGGACCCTTGGGCCACGACCACAAGCATTCTGGTTGAGAGAGCAAACAAACTTACTCTGATGTCTGCTTTGGGTTGGACTCTCACCCGCCTCCCCTACTCCAACTCGTCCCCATTCCTCACTTTCCCACCCCCAATTGCCAGCGCCAGAGATCAGGCAAAACGGAAAGTAAAACGAAGGCCATGGCGCGGCTTCCGTGGGGGCCGGGGCGTCGGTGGTCGTTCCTGCCATACCTGGGCCAGACCTAACGTTTTGGGGTTACTTATATTCCCGTAGCTTCTCACCACTCCTTGTCCCCACGTAAATGAACAGGCCTGGGGGTCAGGGCAAGGGCGAGGACGCTCCTGCCACGTCCCAAGGCCTCGAGCATCCCCGGAGAAGCCCGCTCAGCGGCCGCGAATCCCTTCCCTTCCGCCAGGGGCTCCCCGCTCGGAGGCCCCCGGGGTCACGTGGCCGCCGGGGGAGGGGAAGTGGGCGGCTCACCCGCCGCCATCTTGCGGGCTCGGGGCGGAGCGTGCGGGGCCCAGGTCGCGCGCTCCGCTTCCCCTCCCCTCGCGGTGCCTCGCCCGGGCTGCTGCGCTCCTCCCCGCTTCGGGCTTCAGTGGCCGCTCCCTGAGTGGAGGAGCGGGGAGCCCCGGAGGGCGGGGGGTGTGTCGGACGCGTGCTCGCGCGTCCAACCGCCAGCGGCGGCCGCGCGCCAGGCCGGGCCCCAGGGGCGGCGCGGGGCCGCGGGGAGGGGGCGGCTCCGGCTGCGGGGGCGGCGCGTGGCGGCCGCGGCGGCCGGGGCTGCAGCTGCGGCGGCGCGCTGGGGCCCCGCGTCCGGGGCGCCCCCGGGTCGGAGCCGCAGCCGTGGCCGCTGCTGCCGGAGCCATGTACCGCAGCGGCGCCCGCTCCTCCGTCTCTTCGCACCGGCCTAAGGAGAGCGGCGGGGGCGGCCCGCGCGCCGGCCGCAGCTCCGGCTCCTCCTCAGGCCCGGCTCGCCGCGCCTCGCCGCCGCCCTCCGGCTCCTCCTCGTCGCGGAACCCCGCTCGCCGGCCCCGCTCGCCCTCGGGGCACCGCGGCCGCCGGGCCTCGCCGTCCCCGCCGCGGGGTCGCCGCGGCTCCCCGTCCCCGCCCCGCGGCCGCCGGGCCTCGCCGTCCCCGCCGCGGGGTCGTCGCGTTTCCCCGTCCCCGCCGCGGGCCCGTCGCGGCTCCCCGTCGCCGCCGCGGGGCCGCCGACTCTTCCCGCCGGGCTCGGCCGGTTTCCGAGGCAGCAGCCGGGGGGAGTCCCGCGCCGACTTCTCCCGGGACGGCCGCGGAGACCATCCAGGCGACAGCGGCAGCCGGGTAATCCCACCCCTCCACCGAGACCCCCTCTTCCACCCCAGCCCCCTCGCTCGGGCTTCCCGCTTCCAGGAACGCCCGCATCCCCGGCGCCCGGAGGCCTCCAGGCCGGAGTCCCGGGATCAAAGGCCCGCCAGCCACCCCCCAGGGGCTCCCTCGGCGACGCCCGAACCTGGAGGTGCCCTGTCAGCCCCGGGATCCTCTTTTGCACAGTAACGGACTCGGGACCCAGACGGGCGCCTGGTCGGGAGGCGGTGCGCCGTTTCAGCAGTAGGCTGTTCCTCTCACTGGAGGTGAAATGCGGAAAAGTTTGCCAGGGTGAGGAGAAGGTCCTCCAAAAACCCTGTGCCTGGTACTTGCTCAGTAGTCGATATTTTCTCGGAGTTGCGTGATTTGGTATCCCCTTAGACCTGAGCTGCCCCGTGCATCTTAGACAGAAGGCTGAAGTGTCTTTGTGGCCAGTTAGGGTTTGCCTACATCCCCTCAGCACAGACGCCTAGAGTGTAAACTGCTAGCAAATAGGAGCTGTGCGTGCCCGCATTGTGACAACTACCACCACTTGCTGCGTTTGGTGGCAGGATTAATGCTCAGCCCTTCACTTTACACATTCCTTTTGAACACTCAAAACCTACAGCCTTTTGAGGTGAGGCAGTGAAAATTGTTCCTTATTGAGTAGCTGAGGTATCCAGAGAGGTGACAGTGTCACACAGCTAAGAAGTGGCATAGCTGTGATTCAGTCCGGAACTGCCTGGTTCCTGACACCCATGAGTTTAACAGTTATAAAGGGACAGAGCATGAGGTTAAGAAGTTTAGTTTAGGGGCACCTGCCTGGCTCGCCTGGCTCGCTTGGTAGAGCGTGTGCCTCTTGATCTCAGGGTTGCGAGTTCAAGCCCCACGTTGGGTGGAGAGATTACTTAAAACATAAAATCTGTATGTATTTTTTTACAAGTAGGCTCCAAGCCCAGTGTGGGGTTTGAACTCGTGACCCAGAAATCAAGAGTCCCACTCTCTAGCCAGCCAGGTGCCCCACAAAACAAAATCTTAAAAATTTTAGTTGTAAAATTGACCTCTCACCAAACCATCTCTGGCCTGCGACTGGTGTTTTGGAATTTGTTTTGGTTTTCAGTTCACCATTCTTTTTTAAACCCCATGACAAAGTCTTGTTTTCTTGGGTGGTCCTCCAAAAGCATCAAAGTACATCTAGTACTCAAAGTACCAAAGTACTCTGGTCATAGATGAATGGACTTGTCACTATATTAAGATTTTCATAGTTGAGCAACTATAGTTTGAGAAAGCAAGCGGTTCTACAGAAGAAGCAAAGAAAGTTGAATACTGGTTTCCATAACCTCCCTTTTCTCCAATGCTCCAGGCTTTTCTGTCTCAGTAAATGACATCACCCATTGCCCAGCCAGAAACAGTGATCATCTCCCTTCTCCCAAGTCCATGCTGTCAGTCCCCTCATCTAACTTCTCAGCTCTACCTCCAAGATACATCCCCCAAACTGTCCTGCCACCTCCCTAGTCTAAGTCCTTTTGCCTGGATTATTGCATTAGGATCCTTTATACTCTTGTTACCACCCAGTTTATTCTGTACCCAGCAATCAAAATAATTTTTTTAAAAATCTTCCATTTTATACATTTGAGAAGTATTTATTAGACATCTACCATGTGTTAGGCACTGTTCTGGGCACTGGGGATACAGCGTGTGAAGTCAAAAACCCCTACTCTTCATAGAGCTTATATTCTCTATGGGGAGGTTAGATAATAAGAGAGAGAAGTGAAATATGTTGCCATGTTTAATGGGATTAAGTACTAAGAAAAAACAAAAACAGAGAAAGGAGTTAATATTCTTTTTTTAGTAGAGTAGCCAGGGAAGGCCTGGGAAGGTGACTTTAATAGAGACCTAAATGAGATGAGAGTATGAGCAATGCAAGCATCTGGAGGAAAAATGTAGTCAGATCATGTCACTCTTGTGCTAGAAATCTTTCTGGGGCTTCTACTACATTGATAATAAAATCCAGATTTCCTAACTCGCTGCTTCGTCTCTCCTGTCACTTCACTGCAGTCACACTGGCTACCTTTCTGTTTCCCAAAACATGCTAAGCTCACTACAGAGCTTGTTCCTTTTTGCCTGAAATATTTATTCATTTGTTTGCGAGGCTGACATCTCATCATTCAAGCATCAGGTTTAATAGTATCACCTCAGAAAAGCCTTCTTTAATGATCCTATGTAAACTAGCTCCTTTTCCCTAATCTCTTTTTTGTTACCATGTTTTAATGATTTTATAGCACTTAACCACTGTCAGAAGAACTTGAAAAACACCTGTTTTTTGCCTGCTTGCTTCGCTAGAAATGTATAGATTCTGAGAACAGACTAAATTTACTCTTGTAGTCCCATGCCCAGTACTAGTAAATGAAAGAATGAAAGTTCATTGATGGGGGGAGAGTTGGAAGTATGGTCTTTCGTCTAAGAAAAAGATTTTTTTTAATGTGCTTTTTTTTTGGAGTAGTATCTTACCATAGCCATTTCTTTCCTTGTTGAGCAACAACTTTATGACTAAGGAGGAGTGCATTTTGGGTATAAGGATGTTTTGATCCCATAGACTATTGCATTATTTTTTACTTTTGTAGAGACGCTCTCCTGGTCTGCGTTCTGACTCTTCTTTGGAACAGAGCTTAAGGATCACTGTTGGCAATGACCATTTCTGTGTTGGCATACCAGAACGGCGGCGGCTTAGTGATCGACTGGGGTCACCAGTGGATAATCTGGAGGATGTGGACAGGTAGGCTTCATTTGAGGCAGGGCACATTATAATAGTGCTGGAAGGTGGAAAAGTTGCTCTTTTCTGAATAATGTGTTTGAAAGAGTGGTGCCAGCATTGAAGTTACGCCCTGTGTCTGGTACAAAGTGTAGCATTGGAAAAGGCTTTCTGAGTGGGGAGAGTATACTGATGATTCTGTTGCTGAAAGAATGACGTAGAAGAAAAGACTTTAGAATGTTCATCCTGGTCCAACTGGAAAGCTGAGGGGACAGAGTTCTCCAGATGGAAAACAGTTGAGATGATAAGGATTCTAAAATACTGGAACTAGGATCCTTTCTACAAAGAAAAGTTCTGGACAAAATAGGAAATCTTATTTTATTTTATTTTATTTTTTTAAATTTTTATTTATTTATGATAGTCACACAGAGAGAGAGAGAGAAGCAGAGACATAGGCAGAGGGAGAAGCTATGATAGTCACACAGAGAGAGAGAGAGAAGCAGAGACATAGGCAGAGGGAGAAGCAGGCTCCATGCACCGGGAGCCCGACGTGGGATTCGATCCCAGGTCTCCAGGATCACGCCCCCGGCCAAAGGCAGGCGCTAAACCGCTGCGCCACCCAGGGATCCCGGAAATCTTATTTTAATGGTGTTATTTTAAGTTTGATCAGGTTGAAATATAGGTTCAGAAAGAGTTTAGTTAAATTTATGTCTAACATGTATCAATATTAAATATATAAGCATTGGGACACCTGGATGGCTCAGCGGTTGAGCGTCTGTCTTCAGCTCAGGGCGTGATCCCAGAATCTGGGATGGAGTCCCACATCGGGCTCCCTGCGAGGAGCCCACTTCTCTGTGTGTGTCTCTCATGAATAAATAAATAAAATCTTTAAAAAAAAAAAAAGCATTAATAGAAAGTTAAAGCTCTTTAAAAATGTTTAATTTCAGTTATTAGTTTATAGTTGTTGAGTGCTAAGGAAGGACAGATACACTCCACGGATTATTAAATATAGGTCCCCAGGCATTAGGAACTTAACTATATATGGGAAGTAATTAATCCTATTAGGTATGTCTCACCTCATAAAAGTCAGTAAATAAGAATGGGAATATAGGGAAAGCACTCAGAGCTGGGAACCATGTCTGTTATGGTCTCTGCCCAGCATACTAGGAGTTTTCGCAAATAATTAGCAGTAGCAACAAATCAATGTAACATTCCTTAAAGCTGAGACTGTCCATGCATTGGTACACTGAACATAGACAGGTGGGGGACAGCTGGGCAGGAAGTCTGAAGACTGGTGCTACCCTTTGGTAATATTAACTTCAAAGCTGCAGTGGCAATTTGATGTGGCAAAGCAAGGCAGGACAGTTCTAGGTCATATAACATAGCTTCTGAAGATAGGGCTCTAAGGTATGTGACTATATCCCTTAATTGAGGCAAAAGCCCTTGCCCTTCTGGCTGCTTCTATTTTGGGAGATGATTGAGTAGGTGGTGCATGATGTGACTTCCTTCCTTCCTTGTTAAGGTTTTGAGGTAACTTTAGAATTTCCTCTGGTTAGGTGTAGGTTGTCACCTCCCCTTTCCATAAGCTTTGTTATGCACATGTGCTTCAGAGAGCCACTTGTCTTTTTTTAAGTTGTAAAAATTAAGATTTTCCTTTTAGGGAGTTTGGGACCCAGAATCATGTGTTTCAGAGAGACAAGTCTATTTTAGAGAAAATGAGATTAAGGTTCTAAAAGGAGCTACCCATGGGGCACATGGCTGGCACAGTCCGTAGAGCATGCCACTCTTGATCTCAGGGTTGTAAGTTTGAGCCCCATGTTGGACATAGAGATTACTTAAAAAAAAAAAAAAAAAGAAAGAAAGAGGGATCCCTGGGTGGCGCAGCGGTTTAGCGCCTGCCTTTGGCTCAGGGCATGATCCTGGAGACCCTGGATCGAATCCCACATCGGGCTCCCGGTGCATGGAGCCTGCTTCTCCCTCTGCCTGTGTCTCTGCCTCTCTCTCTCTCTCTCTCTCTCTCTCTATCTCTCTATGTGTATGACTATCATAAATAAATAAAAATTTTAAAAAAAAGAAAGAAAGAAGAAAGAAAGAAAGAAAGAAAGAAAGAAAGAAAGAAAGAAAGAAAGAAAGAAAGAAAAAGAGAAAGAAAAAGAAAAGAACCAGTCCATTATTTAGATTTTTTGTTCCCTGTACTTTTGTTCAGTATGGTTTGGTGGATAATTACTGTCTACTAAAACCAGGTCATAGGACCATTGGTGTTTTCAGGATACCTTCTGACTGTGTGTCCTATCTTCAGCTAATGAAACAGGCCATTTCCATCTTTTGTATGTAGGTATTTCACACTTTTTCCTGGGGGCACCTGGCTGGCTCCCTGGGTAGGGCATTCTACAGTTCTCAAGGTTGGAAGTTCAAGCCCCATGTTAGTTGTAGACATAACTTAAAAATAAAATCTTTAAAAAAAAATAAAATCTTTAAAAATAAATAAATAAATACCTACCTGGGACCCTGGTATTCTTTCTCTGCCCTTGTTGAATATATTAAATTTGATATCCATTTTGGATTACAGCCAGATTACCAGGGTTGTCCATGTTCTCACCTTGGCAGCTCTGTGTATATTACTCTTATTCTGGAAAGGGAACATGTTGTATGAAGGCAGTCAGCTTGTGATTTGTGAATGTGAGGTCAATTTCCCCTGTTAACAGCCAAGTACTCTGCACATTGTATGTTCCATTCATGGAATTCTCAACTCTTCCTTGCCCTGACAGAGGTTGAAGGAGCAGGATTTTCCCCCTCCGATTTGCCTTAGGGAAGAGACAGAAGCACACAGTTTTCTTCTAGCATTTTGGGGAATCAGCAGAGAAAGATTGGGAAGTTTGGGCTCTGGAGGATCTTTTTTTCTTATTTTTTTTTTATCATATACATTTTTAACAGCTTTATTGAGCTATAATTCATATACCATAAAATTCACCCTTTTAAAGTGTACAGTTCAGTGACTTTTACTATATTCATAGAGTTGTGAATCCACTACTACGATCAATTTTAGAACAGTTTTATTACCTGTACTCTTAATTATTTATTAGTTAACTCTACCACCTGTTCTAGCTTATCATCAATCTACTTTCTTTATAGATTTGCCTATTCTGGATATTTCATATAAATAGAATCATACAGTATATGGTCCTATGTGACTAGCATCTTTTACTTAGCATCATGTTTTTCAAGACCCCTTCATGGTTTTTTTCTTTTTTTTTTTTTTTAGATCCCTTCATGTTGTAGCATATAATAGTACTTCATTCCTTTTTACTTTCAGTAATATTTAATTATATGTGTTTTGTTTATCCATTCATCAGTGATGAATGAATGGATAAATTTGGGTTGTTTCCACTATTTGGCTATTGTGAATAATGTTGCTATGAACAATTGGTATACAAACTTTTATGTGGATATGTTATCATATGTGTTTTTTTAACTTATTTAATATAATTCATAAATACAAAAGTACAAAGAGGGAGTTCTCCTCTACTTGCTAGATGAAATGCTACCCAATTCATGAATAGCTTAATAAAGCTAATTAAATCTTTAAAAAAACAAAAAGTAGATTAGGGACACCTGGGTGGCTCAGCAGTTGAGCGCTTGCCTTGGGCCAAGGGTGTGATCCAGGAGTCCCAGGATTGAGTCCCATATCAGGCTCCCCACAGGGAGCCTGCTTCTCTTTCTGCCTATGTCTCTGCCTCTCTCTCTCTCTGTCTCTTATGAATAAATAAAATATTTTTTTAAAAAAGTAGTTTAGTACAGTGAGCCCCCATGTACCCATCACCCACATCTAACAATTTTTTAAATAAATAGACCTTATATTAGAAAAGAGTTGGACTTAACTAAAGATTTCAAAGAGAGTGTGTCCCCAGACTGTTCTGAGCTGCAGGGTTATGGAGCCTTTTGTAGGGCTTACTTTTACTGTAGCCAGTTCTTTTTCTTATCCTTTGGGAGACTTGAGGAAGGAGGACATGAGCTTCTAATAAGCCTATGTTTACATGATAGTTCATTTTTTTTTAACTGTTGATGTGTCTTTTTTCATTTTTTTTTTCTTTTCTTTTCCTTTTTTTTTTTTTTTTGCCTCCTTTTGCTGGAGATTACAAGTCTGGACTGAGACTTTCTGGGAGTCATCTTGTTATTTCTAGCTTCTTGATATTTAGAACTGTATTAGATCTTGAGCTAGTATGTCATTTAGTGGTAATATATAATAGTTCTAGTGCAGAGCTGAACACAGAAGTATGGATGAATTTGCCACTACCTGTGGAGCCTGTTTTTTCCCCCCCTTACACTAATACAATCAGAGACTTTTTTTTTTTTTTAAGATTTTATTTTATTTATTCATGAGAGACACACAGACTGAGAGAGAGAGGCAGAGACACAGGCAGAGGGAGAAGCAGGCTCCTCAAAGAGAGCCTGATAGGGGACTGGATCCCAGATTCCAGGATCATAACCTGAGCCCAAGGCAGGCACCCGCCCACTGAGCCCCAATCAGAGGTGTCCCAATCAGAGACTTTTTTATGGTAGATGGTGGTATAGCAATGGAATAACTCACACATGTTCCTCCCTGGAAATAGGTATGTTCATGGCTAACAAACCTATAGAGTAAAATGTTTTACTCTAGTTAGGTTTGCTTTTCAGAGATCATCCTTGGTTCAATCCCATTTTTTACTATTTTATACTCTATGGAAACCTCAAAATTCCCTAGATTCTTGGGGAGGAGGTGAGTTATAAGAACCTGAATCCTCATGGGTGGCATTCTTTTAGAGGAGGTGTTAAAGTCTTTCATAAAGTTATTTGTAGGTCTTACCTGGGTCTGAAACTGAACAAAGGCAAGACTGGTGAATGAGAAAAGGCAACCCTTTGATGTTCTGCTAACTCAGTCCCAGAGAAAGCAACTAAAAAACAAAATGAAAGAAAAGTTAAGATATCTTAGAAACTTGAAAAAAAAATAAAGGCAAGTACTAGAAACTGCAGAAAACTGTGAGTGGAATGTGAGTGACGTGTAAAATTTTTTAATTCAGATTACTTAAAAGTTGTATGCTCAGAGTACTGGAGGATCTTTATTTCTCTGTGATTAAATCAGAAACTTTTTTGGGGGGCAGTAGAAGCTCTATGACCACAGTACCCAAAAAGATTAGGACTATTGTGTATGGTATAGAGCTCTGAACTGAAGGGACAGTTCTATTCTATATTTTTATCTTCATGTAACAAAGGTCCAAGACCATTTTATTTCTGTGAAATAAAAATATATTGTGAGCCAAACCATCACATGCTCTTTCCCAGATCCAGGATTAGCAGAGTGCTTGTGGGAATAGAGGCAAAGTAGAAAAGAGGGAATAAGACAGTCTGTGAAGGTATTTTATGGTTTTTAATATATGAACTAGCAAAATATAGCATTGGAGAACCTTCTAAAACATGTGAGAAAATCATGCCAATTGTATAGCTCAGTAGTTAAAAAAAAAATGTTTCCCAGAGTGAAATACTTCTTTTCCAAATGATATATAGAACTTTACCTCATAAACAGATAAAATTGTGGCTAGTACAGTTTCACTGCTGTGGAAGGCTCAGAGCTATGCAGACTGTGCTTGCTTGCTTCCTTTCTGGATTTTATTTATTTATTAAGAGCATGAGTGGAGGGAAGGGAAGAAGGCCAGAAGCAGACTCCCTGCTGAGCAAGAAGCCCAACATAGGGCCCAATACCAGGACCCTGAGCCAAAGTCAGATGTTTAACTGACTAAGCCACCCAGGTGTCCCCTGCTTTCTTAGCATGTCCTTCCTTTAGCAGCTCCTGAACAGTCTTCAGAATCTCTGTAGAACATAGCTTGAAAATCATTGATCTGGCCTGGTGTTTCTCAAATTTTAAAGTATATACAAATCCCCTGAAGAGCCTATTAAAATGCATATTCTGATTCAGTAGGCCTGAATGGAGCCTGAGAATCGACATTTCCAAAAAGTTCCCAGGTAATACTGATGGTGCTAACTCAGATCACACTCTTGGTAACGAAGAGCTAGAATTTAAGCTAGTGCAGAGTTGTGTTGTGTTGCTTTTTGTAGTCTGGTAGTGGTATTTTCACATCTCCCAAACTCGTGTGATATTTTTCATCCCCAAAGCCTAGTCAAAGAGCTCTAGGCTAAGAGCTCTGTCTAGACAGACTAGTAATATCTCCCGTTGGTTAGAGGCTGATGCTACTTGTGCCCTGGGGAAAGGGAGAAGAAATGTGCCATAGGTTTGTTCTTAGACTTCATGATTATCGTGTTTTGTCCTAAGTATTCTGTAGCCCTCTGCGGAATGTCAGGCTCTTAATGTCTGGTCTTGCTCTTTCCAAGTCTACTGTATTCAGTGATGCTTGTCTCTTTCTTCAGGGATGAATGTCAGGCTCTTAATGTCTGGTCTTGCTCTTTCCAAGTCTACTGTATTCAGTGATGCTTGTCTCTTTCTTCAGGGATGACCTGACTGATGATTCTGTCTTCACTCGAAGTTCCCAATGCTCTCGAGGTCTTGAAAGATATATTTCCCGGGAGGAGGGACCTCTTAGTCCCTTCTTAGGACAACTTGATGAGGACTACCGGACAAGAGAAACTTTCCTGCATCGTTCTGATTATAGTCCCCATGTCAGTTGTCATGATGAGCTGTTGCGGGGAACAGAACGGAATAGAGATAAACTCAAAGGCTCCTACGCCATACGACCAGAGGAAAGGAGCCGGGAAGCCAAACGACCCCGTTATGATGACACAGAGAAGATACATAGCATGGGAGGTGATCACACAACTTTTACATCAGGGACCCGCAACTATCGACAACGTAGAAGAAGCCCAAGCCCTAGGTTTCTAGATCCGGAGTTTCGAGAGCTGGACCTTGCCAGGCGAAAACGAGAGGAAGAGGAGGAACGGAGTAGGAGCCTGAGTCAGGAGCTGGTTGGAGTTGATGGTGGTGACACTACCTGTCCCATTCCTGGACTGTCAGGGGTTCTAACAGCATCGGAGCCAGGGTATTCTTTACATCGGCCTGAGGAAGTATCTGTGATGCCCAAGAAGTCAATTCTGAAGAAACGGATTGAGGTGGACATGGAGCCTTCTATTCAGGTCTCTGCTGCCTTTCTTCTAGGGTCTCTTGCTAGTCCCCCTAATATCTTAAAACTTGGTTACTTTCCTGGGGTGGGGGGGTGCCCGTAATGGAATCTTTGTGATATATTCTGGACCAACTTTGTTATGCCTATGAGCTATATCTTCCAGGATTCTCCAAAGGAAACTGTAGGCCTTGTAAATACATCAGTAGACGGCTTCTATTGTCATATATTAGGCTTTCTAAATAAACATTTTTGAGTATTTATTATAAGTTTTTTTCTTTAAATTGGATAGTCCTGTAGGAATCTGAATATGGATGTCTTGGAAATGACGTTTGAAGGGCAAAAGGAGGAGATTATCTGAATTTTCCTAATTTCTCTTTAGAGAAAAGATCTATGAGTGGCAAGATACTAGATCAGAAATCATGTGATTCTGATTCTGGTCCCACTGCCACCAACTTGCTGTGCGATTTTTAGGCAAGTCACCTGACCATTTCGGGCTTTGATATTTTTTTCCTTGTCTATGAAAAGATGAGCATGATCACTAGTTTTTAGCTATTCTCTTAGGAGCCAAAGGTTTCTGAAGGCACATAAGGAAGCAAGGGGAGGCCTGATCAAGGGTTTCACAGTTTCTGATCCTACTTCTGCCAGAGCAGCTTCAATTTTATATGTTGTTTTTTTTCCCTCCTTTGAGGGACCCATGGAAAAGAAACTAGCTAGAGCATTCTAAAGTCCTTTTGAATTCATATTTCTTGGTAAAGTTTACAACAGATGGGCAAAAGTGAGGATTCATGCCAATCTGCCTTATTTCCTGTTCTCCTTGCTTATCTGAAGCATTTGGAGAGGTGGAGACCTGAATCTTCAACCTGACTAAGGGTACTGTACCTCCCTTTCATTCATACTTATCATTCCTCTATTAGTTCAAGAAGAACCAAATATTTACCTCAATTACTAGTTTTCTGAGATTCTGCATAAAGGCTAAATCAGTTGTGCTTGTCTTTGCAGCTTGAGAGTTTTTCCAGCAGTACCAGCTCCAGCCAGGATCACCCTGTGTACTCTGGTCACCCATCTCTTCCACTAAGTGGTGCTATTGCTGCTTTTGCCTCAGAGATTGAAAATAAGGGGACTATGGTAGAGACTACCCTGAAGGAACCTCAGGGCAACCTCTACCAATGGGGTCCCCTCCCTGGGATGCCCAAAGACAACAGTCCTCTCAGAGAGAAGTTTGGAAATTTTCTGTGCCACAAGGAGAAATTGAATATGAAGGCTGAGGGGCCTGAGCGACACACAGACTTCTTGCTGCCCCATGAGAGGGCTAGCCAGGATGGCAGTGGTTTTTCCCGCATTTTGAGCATGTTGGCAGACTCTACCAGTACACAGGAAAAAAGGCGCCGTAGTTTCCCTGACATTGAGGATGAGGAGAAATTTCTCTATGGGGATGAAGAAGAGGATTTAAAGGCAGAATCGCCACCAAAGCCCCTTGGGGGTTCTGATGGTGAAGTCTTGAGACAGAAGGCAAGCCCCTTGCCCTCTTCAGCTCCAGCTGTAAAACTAGAATCAATAGAAGAGACCAATCCAGAATATGCCAAGATTCATGACTTGCTCAAGACCATAGGGCTGGATATTGGGGTAGCAGAGATTAGTAAACTGGCCGCCCGTACCCAGGAACGACTTCATGGCAAAAAACCATCACGTTCCTCTGCTGACCACCGTTCATCAGTTGACCGGCACTTTTCAGCAGACCGCTGTTCCTCAGTTGACCATCGTTTCTCAGCTGATCGGCACTCCTCAGATTCTCACAGACTGGAGAGCAGAGAAGCACACCATAGCAATACACACTCCCCAGAGGTGTCCCATCCACATCCAGTCTCCCCTGTAGATCCTTACCTGCTCACAAAAAACAGCCCCCCATTCCTGAAGTCTGACCAATCAGTGGGTCATATTGCAGGGCCAGAGGTAGTTGGCAGTGGGTTTCAGTCATCTGTGGCTGTCAGATGCATGTTACCATCAGCGCCATCTGCCCCCATCAGACTTCCACATCCTGCTTCATTATCTCAGTTTCACATGCCGAGGGCCTCTCAGTTTGCTGCAGCTCGGATACCTCCAAACTACCAGGGACCTGCCATTCCCCCTGCTTCCTTTGATGCCTATAGACACTATATGGCATATGCAGCCTCGAGGTGGCCCATGTACCCTGCTTCTCAACCATCAAACCACTCTCTACCTGAACCACACAGGGTAATGCCCGTTACCAAACAAGCTACTCGTAGCCGTCCCAATCTCCGTGTGATCCCCACAGTGACTCCTGATGAGCCCAAGCAGGAGGAGTCATTGCTAGGCTCAATTCCTACTGCTCAGGTGCCTGTCCAGGTGTCTATCCCATCACTCATAAGATACAATCCGGAGAAGATCTCTGATGAGAAAAACCGTGCTTCCCAGAAGCAAAAGGTGAATATTAGTTTTGGGCATTGTGTGCCTGAGCCTTCCTATTTTGACATAAATTGATATTTGTCTTTTATAGGGACTAAGGCTCTTTTACTTAAAGTTTTTGGAGGCTGCTGTCCTCACTCTTAAGTAATGTACATATCTTCTCTTTTTTTTCATGTTTTTTCATTAGTACTAAACTAAATCCAGGCCCTGGGTCCCACTGCGATTTCTTTTTTCTTTCTTTTCTTTTCTTTTCTTTTTTTTTCTTTTCTTTCTTTTCTTTTTCTTTCTTTCAGATTTTATTGATTGATTGATTGATTGATTTATGAGAGACACAGAGAAAGGCAGAGACACAGGTCAAGGGAGAAGCAGGCTCCCCACGGGGAGCCTGATACGGGGCTTCATCCAGGACCCCAGGATCACACCCTGAGCTCAACGACTGAGCCAACCAGGCATCCCCCACTGTGATTTATTGACTTTTTTTAACTTTCTGGACTTAAACACTATGGGTAGGAGTTGAAAACTCTGAAGTTTTCAATATGACCTTGTTAGGGAGTGAGGAACCAAAATTGGATTGGCTGAAGGAGAATCCGTAAATCTGTTCTCTCAGTGAATTTCAGATCTTTTTCCTATAGTGATTATGTGGGTTGAAAGCTAATACCTGGTTGTTGCTTGGAATTTAACCCAAGAAATAAGCTTTGCTTGTTCTGGCTTATTAGAGTCTAGGAATAACAACATTTTTTTATGACATTTAAAAAAATAGTTTTTTTTTTATTTTTTTATTTTTTTTATTTTTTTTATTTATGATAGGCACACAGTGAGAGAGACAGAGGCAGAGACACAGGCAGAGGGAGAAGCAGGCTCCATGCACCGGGAGCCCGATGTGGGATTCGATCCCGGGTCTCCAGGATCGCGCCCTGGGCCAAAGGCAGGCGCCAAACTGCTGCGCCACCCAGGGATCCCAAAAAAATAGTTTTTATGCTACAAAGCTCATTGTGTTCTCAGGTATAGAAAGGGAGCAGTGACTGGGGTAAAGATAGAATAATTCTAGATGTTTTAAAACAGCAGGTAGGGGCGCCTGGGTGGCTCAGTCAGTTGAGCGTCTACTTTCAGCTCAGGTCATGATCCGGAGAAGGTCATGATCAAGTGCTGTGTTGGGCTCCCTGCTCAGGTGGAAGCCTGCTTCTCGCTCTCCCTCTGCCCCCTCCCCCCCCCCCATTTTGTGCTTTCTCCCTCTCTCTCAAATAAATAAAAAATTTAAAGAAAAACCAACAGATAAAAATTATGTAGGTATGAGAATACAGAATAGATTTCAAATAGAAAAACTAATGCAGGGGATCCCTGGGTGGCGCAGCGGTTTGGCGCCTGCTTTTGCCCCAGGGCGTGATCCTGGAGACCCGGGATCGAATCCCACATCGGGCTCCCGGTGCATGGAGCCTGCTTCTCCCTCTGCCTGTGTCTCTGCCTCTCTCTCTCTCTGTATCTGTCATAAATAAATAAAATATTAAAAAAAAAAAAAAAAGAAAAAAAAAAGAAAATATCTTTAAAAAAAAAAAAAAGAAAAAGAAAAAAAAGAAAAACTAATGCATACTCTTAATTTTAAAGGTCCTTAGTAACAACTCACTTTGTTTAGGAACAAAAAAATAATATGTATAAATTTGGTTTACTAATAAAATAAGGAAAACCTAAGGAGAAAAAAAAGGAAAAATTGAAGGGCCAATCATTTTTTTCAGTTTAAAAGAAATTTAGCTAATTCTTGAGAAGATAAAAATCATTTCTTCTTAATGTTTCATTGTACTTGGACACTCTGAACTTCAGTCTTTTGGGAAGGAGGAGGACTGTTTCAATACAGACAAAACCAAAACCCGAGACTGCACAGACACCGTTTGGAGACTGAGTACTTTCCTTTTACTTCCTCTTCAAGAACCTAGCAGTTAATTCAGGGTTGATAATAAACAGGTTTTCCACACTAGTCCATTATAGACAAGCTATATATTTTTTTTCCATCAAATAGTAGTAATACAGTTGAAACTGTGGGCTTTTGGCTATATGTGACCTGGATTTTATTTTATTTTATTTATATATCTGGATTTTAAATTTTCTTAATAGTATGACCTTGGATATGTTACTTGATCTTTCACAACTTCTGTTTTCTTACTATAAAATTGTCATGAGAATTAAATAAGATGATACATGTAATGCAACTAACACAGTGTGTCCCCTATAACACTTACTAGTTTCCTTCTTGTTGGCTCCCTTTGAGCTCAGAATCACTGTCTAATAGTTGCTGTCAGTAACTTTAGGTTAATATTAATAGTGTAATGCTTCCTGGGGCTCTTGGAGGGTTCAGTCGGTTAAGCATCTGATGCTTAATGTTGGCTCAGATCATGATCTCAGGGTCATGGGATTGAGCCTCACATTGGGCTCCATGTTGGGTGTGGATCCTGCTTGAGATTCTCTATCTCTCTCTGCCCCTCCTAGCCCCCCACCCTGAAAAAAATAGTATAGTGTTTCCCTACATAAAAATAATGCTTTCTGAGCAATGTAGCTCAGAAAAAGATAATTTTATTCTGGATAATTTTATTCAGAATGAAATACCACCTTTGCTATAAAGTCAGAACTTTTGTGTGCAGACATTGGGATCCTTGGGTTCTGAAATCATCTACCATAAAGGCTTATGGAAGAGAGCAATAGAAAAGGGAGGATGGGGGATCCCTGGGTGGCTCAGCAGTTTAGCGCCTGCCTTTGGCCCAGGGCGTGATCCTGGAGTCCCGGGATTGAATCCTACATCGGGCTCCCTGCATGGAGCCTGCTTCTCTGCCTTTCTCTCTGTGTCTCTCATGAATAAATAAAAAAAATCTTTAAAAAAAAAAAAAAAAAAGAAAAGGGAGGATGTTGGAGGCTGAAGGATGTTGTATTTTGCAGGTTATTGAAGAGAGGGAAAAGCTAAAGAGTGACCGGGAAGCTCGCCAGAAGAAGATGTACTACCTCAGGACCGAATTGGAGAGGCTTCACAAACAACAAGGTATCAGACACTCCTGTGCATGACTGCCTTTTTGCAGTAACTTGAGTAGGAGATCCAAATGGAGAGCTGTGAGGACTCTTAGACAGGTTCAGTGACCTAAAGCCTTATACTTTAAAAAAATTTTTGACTTAATTAGACAGAAAAAAGTTACAATAAAAAGTTACAATAATAGTGTAAAGAATTCTCAGATGTTCTCTATGATTATTAGCATTTTATCGTATTCTATCCTTTTTCTCCCCTCTCAGTCTTTGTGTGTGTGTGTGTTTCCTGAATTCTTTGTTTTAGATATTATTATAGAATTCTATAAGTTTTAGATATTTATTTATTTATTTTACTCCTAAAAACTTAATTGTGAAGGTGAACATTCTCCTAACAACAAAGAATTCACTTGCATAACCATAGTACACTTACCAAAATTAGGAAGTTAACCATAATGTAATGGTAATCTACTGGTCTTATTTCTATTTCATTGATTGTCCTAATCCCTAAAGCAAAAGAGAATGCAAGATTATGCATTGCATTCAGTTGTCATGTTCTTTTACTCTCCTTTTTCTGTAACGGTTCCTGAATCTTTGTATTTCATGACATTGACATTTTAGAAGAAAAGTCACATATTTGTAGAATGTCCTTTAATTTTGGTTGGTGTGATGCTTCCTTATAATTATATTTAGGTTATACATTTTTGACAGGAACATCACAGAAGTGATGCTGAGTTCTTATCAGATGTTGATTTCAGTCCTGTTACTGGTGATGTCAACTTTGATCATTTGGTTAAGGTGCTGTCTTCAATGGTTTCTTCACTGGAAAGTTATTATTTTATCCTTTATAATTAGTAAATAACTTATAGGAAAGATGCTTATAGGAATAAATATTCAGTTACTCCTCATATTTCCTCTCACTAGTTTTAGCATTCATTGGTGATTCTTGACTGAATCAGTTATTAAAGTGGTCGTTAAATAGTGATTTTTTTAATCTCATCATTTCTTCTGCCTTTATTAGTTGGCTTTCTACTGTGATAAAGAGCTTCCTGTCCATCCCTCTTCTTCCATTCATTAATCCATTTTTGTCAGTATGAACTCATGGACTCTTCATTTAACAAGTTACAATAATTTACTGTCATTTATTTTCATGGCCGAAGTATCCCAGATTTGGCCAGGGGAGTCCCTTTTAAGTTGATTACTGTGTCCTTTAATATGTTCCCATCATTTTTGGAGTACTTCTTTTTGGCACAAAAAGATGTTCCATAATGCGTCTCTGATTCCATTTCTTCATCTGTGCTTTTAGGAATTAACATCCACACTGAGGAAAGAACATAACAAGGCTTCTAAATATTACAGCTTGATGAGAGTCTGGAAGAACAGAGTGGGAGGAGATACAATTTCTTCTGTTTGGGTTTAGATTGTTTAGGGATGAAAAATTTAGATATTAATCCTGAGAGGATTATTTCATCAGGACCATGAGTTTGGAATAGGAGGTAACATTAGGTGAACCTGAGGCAAAACCTTACACTCAATGTAGGTACTGGTGAAGGGTCCTTAAATCAGATAAAGTCAAATATGTGGCTGAATGTTTTTTGCCCCATGAACAATACTGTGGTTTTCTGAAGAAGACTACCACAGAATTCATTGTTTGATTTTTAAAGATTTATTTATATGAGAGAGAGAGCGAGAGAGAAAGCAAGGGCATGGCAGGGTGGGAGAGGGAGAGAGAAATGTAAGCAGACTTCAGGCTGAGCATGGAGCCCAGTGTGGGGCTCGATCCCAGGACCTTGAGATTATGACCTGGCCAAAACCAAGAGCTGGATGCTTAACTGACTGAGCCACCCAGGTGTACCTGGATTCATAGTTAACAACACAAGGACAAACGCATACAAACATATATACCATTTTGGGGATTCATGGAGTTCCTGAAGCTGCCTGTAACTCCTTAGCTAGTAACTCCTCCATAAGAGATAATGTTATCACTCATCCTTTATCCTCCATAGAAACTTTACCTAGGGGGTGCCTGAGTTGGTTAAGCATCTGCCTTCAGCTCAGGTCATGATCCTGGAGTCCCGGAGCAAAGCCCTGTATCAGGCTTCCGGCTCAGTGGAGAGTCTGCTTCTCCCTCTCCCTCTGCCTCTTCCCCTTATCCACCCCCCCCCCCCACTTTTATAAATAAAAACAAAATCTTTAAAAAAAAAAAAGGAAAGAAACTTCACCTAAACTAGCCCAGGTGGAAGGAGAGTCTGTCTTGCTTTTAGGAAGAAATGTTTTAAGGGAAAAGATTTTGTGACCATAAACTTGGGAGATTACTACTTATGACAGAAAAATGGCTTGTCTTAACCTATTTTCCTTGTGTTTCTTCTTTTTTGACATTTGACTACTCAGGAGAAATGCTACGCAAGAAACGAAGGGAGAAGGATGGCCACAAAGACCCACTCCTGGTGGAAGTGAGTCGGCTTCAGGATAACATTATGAAGGACATTGCAGAACTTCGACAAGAGGCAGAAGAGGCAGAAAAGAAGCAGTCTGAACTGGACAAAGTGGCTCAGATTTTGGGAATTAACATTTTGGATAAATCCCAAAAGTCTTCACATGACAGTAAAGAGACCATAGAGAAGCCTGGGAAAGCAGACAAATCTAAGAGCCCAGAAAAAGTATCATCATCCTCAAACTCCTCTTCTAACAGCAAGGTAACAACTCAGCTTTTCCATTTCTATTCCGTCTTTTATTTCATGGACTCCTAAAGAAGCCTTCTAACTGAGCATTTCTTAGTTTCCTTTTACAGCCTGTTCTTACTCTTATTAGAGTTATTTTTGTTTTTTTTTTTATTTTTTTTATTTTCTTTTTATTTTTTTTTAAAATTTTTTTATTTATTTATGATAGTCACACAGGGAGAGAGAGAGAGAGGCAGAGACACAGGCAGAGGGAGAAGCAGGCTCCATGCACCGGGAGCCCGACGTGGGATTCGATCCTGGGTCCCCAGGATCACGCCCTGGGCCAAAGGAAGGCGCCAAACCGCTGCGCCACCCAGGGATCCCTAGAGTTATTTTTGTAAAGCACAGTTAGATCATGGGACTCTACTTCAGAATTTTAATAGTTGTCATTGCCCACAGAGTAGAATCCAAATCCTTAGCATTCAAGGCCCTTCATGTTTCTGTTCTAGCCTTTACTCCTTAACCCACTCAAGCCTTGTCTCTAATCTTCTTGTAATTTACACATACACCATTTTGTGCGTTCACAGTTAGCAACAGGGTCATCACCATGCTGCATGGCCAGTGAGTATATTTCAGTTCTCAAATCAATATTTGATACAGGGAGCCACTGTCTCCTAAAAATGCTTTCTTCCCTTGGCTTCTCTCACATTTCTTTTCCTCCTAGTATGCTGGCTGCTGCTCCTTATTAGTGTCTTTTGCTGCCTGTTGTCTTAATACCTGATCTTTAAATATTTTAGTTCTACAGGACTCCGTTGTAGCTTAGTTCTCCAGAGTTCTGCTCTCTCCCTGGGTCATTTCATCCAGGTCTATGCTAAAATACCATGCTGTCAACATCTGGTTTTGTATTCTAGCTCAAATGAGTCTGATGCGGCCCAAATCTGAGTGTCCAACAGCCTTAGTCACCATTTCCGCTTCATTGTTTCATAGACACTTTGAAATCAACATATCCTAAACTAATGATGTGTTTATCCTTCCTCTTTTCTGCCTTCAGTGTTACCCATCTCAGTGGCCCTACTGTCCAACAAGGTTTTTTTGGTTTGTTTTTCGTTTGTTTTTAAAGATTTTTAATAATTTGAGAGAGAATATGGGAGAGAGCACAAGCGGGGGAGCAGCAGAGGGAGAGGGAGAAGCAGGCTCCTTACCTAGCAGAGAGTCCCATGTGGGGCTCTATCCCAGGACCCCAGGATCATGACCTGAGCCAAAGGCAGATATTTAACCGACTGAGCCACCCAGGCACCCCTGTCCTACAGTTTTCATGCCAACAACCTACAAAGCTTTCTGTGTTTCCCTCTCCCTAACTGCTGCATGCTGAGTCAATGACAGATTCTTCCAATTCTCCCTCCAAAGTAAATCTCAATTTCATCCATTTCACTATCTTTATTGCCTCCAAGTTCAAGCCACCTGTAAAATTTGCTTCTTTGACTACACTCTTAATCCTTTCTCCACATACAGCCAGTGATTGCAATACTCTTTTGCCTACCTCTTCAGCTTTGTTTCATGCTCCTTTTCCCCCTTGCTCATTATAATTTCATTACTGGCCTTTTCTTCTTCTTCTTCCTTTTCTTCCTCTCCTCCTCCTCCTCCCCCTCCTCCTCCTCCCCCTCCCCCTCCTCCTCCCATTTTTCTTCTCTTTTTCTCCTAGTTTTTTTTTTTTTTTTTTTTTTAAAGTAAACTCTAACCCCACCTTGGGCTCTACTTCACAACTCTGAGATTAAGAGTCACATGTTCTACCAACTAAGTCAGCCAGGTGCCCCTCATTACGGGCCTTTTCATTTCCTTAAATACATCATCCCCTGTAATGTCTTTGCATTTTCTCTTCTTTCTGGTTACCGTGTAGATTTCAATCTTTCCATATCACCTAGATAACTCATATTCATCCTTTTTTTTTTAAGATTTTATTTGTTTATTCATGAGAGACAGAGAGAGAGAGGCAGATACATAAGCAGAGGGAGAAGCAGGCTCCCTGTGGGGAGCCTGATACAGACTCGATTCCAGGACCCTGGGATCACAACCTGAGCCAAAGGCAGATGTTCAGCCACTGAGCCACCCAGGTGCCCCACTCATATTCATCTTTCAGAGCAAAGCTTAGATTATTACCCTCTCTTCCTTAATTTCCCAGCCTCTTATATTTGCCTGATAGACACTCTTATAATACCATGTCATTTTCCTTCTTAGCATTTCTGACAGTTGTAATTATATAATTACATGGGTTCCCTCATTTGGATTTTAAGGTTCAAGGGATTAAGGACAATTATGTCTCATTCTCCAGTATAGTCCCCAATTCATAGTTCAGTGCCTAACACATAGTAAATGAGTAATGCCTAAGAAATATTACACTACGTCTTACACTCCTTCCACCTCAAAACGCACTTTTCCAGATGTGCAATATGATGTTATACCTCTCTAATTTTGCATTAATAATCCTCTTAACCTAGAATTACCTTTCTTCCACTAAGGCCCAATTTGATTTTTTTAAATTAACATATAATGTATTACTGGTTTCAGAGGTAGAGTTCAGTGATTCAGCAGTCTTATATAATACCCATTGCTCATTACATCATGAGTCCTCCTTAATGTCCATCACCCAATTACCCCCCTCTCCCCTCTAAGGCCCAATTTGAATATTACCTACTCCACGAAAAATTCCTGAATTCTACCCCAATTTAGTCTACCCTAATTTAACCAGTCCTTTTTTATTTTTATTTATTTATTTTTTAATTTAATTTGTTTATGATAGTCACAGAGAGAGAGAGAGAGAGAGGGGGGCAGAGACACAGGCAGAGGGAGAAGCAGGCTCCATGCACCGGGAGCCCGACATGGGATTCGATCCCGGGTCTCCAGGATCGCGCCCTGGGCCAAAGGCAGGCGCCAAACCGCTGCGCCACCCAGGGATCCCTAACCAGTCCTTTTTTAGTATATTAAATAATATATTAATATATAGTCAGCTCTCCCATAATATATTTTCTTTGTAAGGTTTATTTCATTTTTTATTATCTAGAACTTGATTAAGATCATGTCTGTTCTCATGCCTGTCTCCTCCACTAAGTAAGAACTCCCTGAGAATAAATATCTTTGTGTTTCCTATGGCATCCACTTTGTCTAGTATATTACACATGCTCAATTCATGTTAGGGAAGTAGAGAAGAGGATATTCTGTATCCTGTATCAACCAATCTGTAATTTTTCCATGTTGGGGATCCCTGGGTGGTGCAGTGGTTTAGCATCTGCCTTTGGCCCAGGGCGTGATCCTGGAGACCCAGGATTGAATCCCACATCGGGCTCCCTGTATGGAGCCTGCTTCTCCCTCTGCCTGTGTCTCTGCTTCCTCTCTCTGTGTCTCTCATGAATAAATAAATAAAATTAAAAAAAAAAAAGTTTTCATTTTTCCATGTCTTCCTGGGAGAGTTCTCATTTTTAACCAGGTAGAACTATACTCTTTTTATACCAGGGTCATTGAGTTCAGGGCTTTTGATGGGAGAAGGGTTTGAAAGTTCTGGCCATTCATTCATTTATTTATTTATTAAGTTCTGAGCCTTTATAGTTGAAATATATATTGTTTGGGGTCCATTTGTACACTAGCCCCATAATGACCTATCTTCTTGATTTGAATGAGGCTTCATGTTCTCTGAGGCCAGTATGGATATGTTATAATTCAGTATTCATTTCAGTAGAAAGGAATGTTGATTCTACAACCTCTTTCCTACCTGGTTGGTATTCTTTCTATGCCTCTCTTTAAAATGCAGAGTTGGTTTGAAATTTTCTTTCTCTTTCTCTTCATTTCATGAAAATAAACACATATACATACAATTACACAATTCATTTACCTAGAGACAGCCATCAGTAATATCTTGGTATATATTATTTCAACTGTTCATCTTCTGTTTATTAATTCATTAAACAAATATTTACCAATCTCTAAGAAAGCGACAGGTACTATTTTAGATAGGGGGAAGTATAGCAGGGAACTATACAGACAAGGTTCTAATTTTCATGAAATAGGAGAAGATAATAAATAAACAAGTATGGGTTAGGTAATGACAAGTGCCTAAAAAAAGAAAACAGGATAAGGGATATAGAGTAGTTATAGAAAATTATTCGTATAAAATGACACTTGACAGTCTATGTCTATTTACATATTTTATTGATTATTCAAATGTATTTAGTTTCTTGCTTCTTTCAGTATATCATGAACATCTTTTCCACATTAATAAAAGATTTCTATGGTATAATTTTTTTTTGGTATAGTTTTTAATGACTTTATTTTTTCATTGTTGCACAAAAATACCAACATTTATTTAACCAATCAGATCACCTTCCATTTGACTTAATAATTTACTTTGGATAAATGTCAAGGAGTGGAATTGCTAGGTCAAAGGGTATAAAGAATTTTGAAGTGTATAATATATATTCTTAGATTATCTTTCAGAAAGATGATGCCATTTAATATTTACCAGCAATGTATACACGTTCCCATCCCTTACCTGCTGGATATGATTTATTGAGTGACTTTTGAATAAGACTCTAGTAGTAATTCAAAGATTACTCTTTGAAGTCTGTTTCCCTTTCTCTAGCCTGTCTTCCTCTTCTCACCAGCCTTAGTTCCTTGATCTTCTCTCCTCATTCATACTTCCTCCCTCCTCCTCCCTCCCTCCCTCCCTCCTCCTTCTTCCAAATTATTTTTTTCTGTGCCTCTTTCCCCAACATTAATCAAAATTCTCATTTCCTGAGTACCTTGTTCTTAGCTTGCTGACACATGAATTCATATTAAGGTATTTATTATTGACAATCTGGGGAGTCTATGTGTTTCAAAAAGGATTCATGTTAACTCAGAGGTGTTAAATTCTAATAATGGTGTTTTAGGCAGTTTGAAATATTTTATCCAGATTCTTTTAAGTCATCCCATGTAGATGACTGTCTGCTTTATCTGTGCACAACATCAGCCCTACTCTCCAGTTTTGCATACCAGGGTGTGTCTGTGATAAGTGGGTTCACTATTATGTGTTTTCTGCATTTTCTTTTTTGTTTTTTGTTTTTTTAATTTTTTTTAATTTATGATAGTCACACACAGAGAGAGAGAGAGAGGCAGAGACACAGGCAGAGGGAAAAGCAGGCTCCATGCACCGGGAGCCCGACGTGGGATTTGATCCCGGGTCTCCAGAATCGCGCCCTGGGCCAAAGGCAGGCGCCAAACCGCTGTGCCACCCAGGGATCCCTTTTCTGCATTTTCTTAACCTGTTAGTTACCTCTTCCATGTTGCTTTTTCTTTTCTTTTTAGTTATCATTATGATTTTTAAATTTAACTAATGTATTTTATTGCATAGGGAACAGATTCAATATCTATCGAAGGTTATATAGTAAAAAGACTCCTGTCCATCCTTGTCCTGTACTTCCCCTCTCCAGAGGCAGCCAGTGTTTCCATAATCTTGAGTATTTTCCTAAATATCTTAGGATGTATAAGTAAACATATTGCCATTACGATATATTCTCCATGATAAGGTAGTACTATGGAATCTAGTTCTGTTTGAGCCTTGTAGACAGATTTCTCATGAGATTTTCTCCCATATTATTTATAGCTTTAGGCACTAGAAATATGTCATATGGCCCTATATCTGCTATTGCAGTAAGCTACCTGCTTTTTCTGAGAGAAGACAGATCTAGAATTCCTTCTGAGTGCAGGTGTTTTCCCCTCTAGGAATCAAAGGTAAACAGTGAGAATTCCCATACTAAGAGCCCCAAGCCTGCTGAGAGTCCCCAGCCAGCTGCTAAGCAGTCTGATCAGCCTATTGCTGCCTATGAGTATTACGATGCTGGCAATCACTGGTGCAAAGACTGCAACACCATCTGTGGGACCATGTTTGACTTCTTCACTCATATGCACAATAAGAAGCACACACAGGTAGGTATCTTGCCCACTGTTATTTCCATTCTTGCCCTCCTTCTCCTCAAACTTCTACACCCCTATCTGCATTACAAAGCTGGAAAATGAAACATTCTCCAATGGGCAGGAGCCCCAATCTGAAGAACCAAGAGATACCAACAAAGGAGACACCATCCCCAGGGCTCAGTCCAGGGGACCTGCCTGTAACTAAACACCATGACAAGTGTAAGTGAGGCTTCTGCCTCTTTTGATTCCTTGAGTACCTGATTATTTCTTTAATTTTATCCATTGCTAGTACTTGCTCTAACATTTGTTTACCTTTTCCACAGGTGATTTCCGTTTAACAGTTGGCAGAGAGGGTGGGGGTGGGTAGCTGGGGGCTTCTGGTCCTCCTGGTGTGGGGGAAAAAAAGAAAAAAGTGGGTCATTGAATTTTAGTGCTGTTGTGTGAGCGCCTCTGCCTCTCGCAAATAGACACTGGATCCTTACAACAGACCTTGGGCTTCAAAGACCCAGAGTGAGGCCAAGCAAGATGCTGTAAAGCGTACTGACAAGATAACTGTTCCTGCAAAAGGTATGTCCATCCCCCCATCCCCCACCTCCTTTGTAGTTTCCTTACATTTAGCCAAAGAAGAGGTGCCCTTGAACTAAGGTGCTAGGAAGTAGCATAGGGCGAGATATAACCATTTTGTTAACAAAGGTGTAAGAATGCCTTCTATGTGGAAAAATAGTGTATTAGATCCTGAAGAAATAAAGCGAGATCTATAAAACAAAAATGATCTTTACCTATATGGCCAAAATTCTGACAGATGTTAAACTTATACATACCTACTTTAAAAATAGAACTG
Source organism: Canis aureus (assembly GCF_053574225.1). Classification (NCBI taxonomy): domain Eukaryota; kingdom Metazoa; phylum Chordata; class Mammalia; order Carnivora; family Canidae; genus Canis; species Canis aureus. The sequence continues at coordinate 60,800,480 of NC_135617.1, forward strand.
AGGGATAGCTGGCTGGCCCAGCCAGTAGAATATTCAACTCTTGATCTTGAGGTCATGAGTTCAAGCCCCAAATTGGGTGTGGAGCCTACTTTATCAACAAAAGAAAATTTAAATACACCAAAATCTTATTCATTTGAAATCCAGGTTAAAAAAGAACAGTAAAAAAAAAAAAAAAAGAACAGTAAAAGATACAGAAATTTAACTACCTTTTCAACTAAGAACTCTAAAACATTTTTGAACAGTTGTTATTGGGGGTGAGTTGAGAAGTAGGAAGTTTCTTTGTCTTTATACTTCTCAATTTCTTACCTTCGTAAGTCATCAGTGCTGCTCCTTTAGATCTATAGAAGGTAGATTCCTGAGTAAGTAGTACCAACACAATAGATCCTCATACAAATGGTACTGAGCTAGCTATTTGGGAGTATAGTTTTTAAATTTCTTATGCTTAGTGGTAGTTGGAGTTTGAGGAGTATCAACAACAGAAATGAGTCTGGCACAGGAAATTCCTGAATTAACTAGTTAGTGTTCCCAAGAGGGAGAAGGGCCAGAGGTCCTAAGTACAAGCTTTAAATTAGAAGACTATGCCATTTGGATTCATCTAAATGCTACTTCTGACTTGACAGTGTGAGTAAGGTCCTATATACCATTAACTTTTTTACTGCAAAGGGGAAGTGGGATTTCCTTTACTTATACCTGGGTGGAAATGACTTATTTTCTTGACTTCTGCTGCTTTCAGGTTCTGAGTTTCTGATTCCCATCACTGGATATTACTGCCAGCTCTGTGAGGAGTTTTTGGGGGATCCAATCTCTGGAGAGCAACATGTGAAGGGTCACCAGCACAATGAGAAATATAAGGTTGGTCTTTGTAGTAGTTGTAGAGTTTTCCACTTTCTATAGTAATCCTTTTGACTTTGTCAAACAACTTCAGAGTCAGAAAAAGTCACTCATACTTTAAATTCCATGTAATCACTAGGAAGGTGTCTTCAATCCTATTAAAAGATGCTGACCTGGTAGAACCATCTGTATCTTTGAAGATGACTCTACGTTAGGGGTTTCTACCAATTGAATTCTAACAGTAACAGGGCCAAGATTTTCTTTCTTATTGTATTCTGACCAGTTGTTGAGCCTGTATCTTTTCTCTTCCCAGAAATATGTGGTTGAAAACCCATTGTATGAGGAGCGGCGGAATCTGGACCGCCAAGCTGGCTTGGCTGTGGTCCTAGAGACAGAACGGCGACGGCAGAGTGAGCTAAAGCGCAAACTTAGTGAGAAACCAAAGGAAGAGAAGAAAGAAAAAAAGGCAAAGGTCATGAAGGAAATAAAAGAGGATGACAAAGTCTCTGAGGAATTAGAGGACCAACTCTCTGAGGGTGGGCACTCCCCTGAAAAGACTGAAAATAAAAGGAAGGCTAGCATCAAACTCCAGTTAAAGGAAGAGGTAAAGAAAGAATCACCAACATCTTCCTCTTTTGGGAAATTCAGCTGGAAGAAGCCAGAGAAAGAGGAGGAAAAAAGTTCAATGGCCCCAAGTATTTCTAAGGAAGAGGTTGTAGAAAACAGTAAGGACAAAGAGGATGGCAGAGCTGAGGCTGGGAAGGCAAAGCCCATAAAAATCAAGCTCTCTGGGAAGACAGTTGTTGCACATACGAGCCCTTGGATGCCTGTTGTCACAACTTCAACCCAGACAAAGATCCGACCCAACCTGCCTATCCCATCCACGGTACTCCGCAAGTCCGGTTCAGCCACGGTGAGCAAGCCAGCTCCTCTTAACACCTTTCTATCCATCAAGTCTTCTGGAACTACTGCTAAGCCTCTGCCAGTGGTTAAAGAGTCTTCAGCTGATCTCCTCTTGCCTCCCGACATTATTTCCAAAGCATTTGGAGGGGAAGAGGTGATTCTGAAAGGGTCTCCAGAGGAAAAAATGGTACTGGCTGAAAAGAATGAGCCATCCCATATACCTGAGCAAATGCTGCCACCTCCTCCACCGCCCCCTCCACCACCCCCTCCACCACCCCCCGTCATACCCCATCTAGCTTCCCCATCTCCTGCTCAAGCAAATGCTGTCTTAGCGCCGGTCAAATCAAACCCAGCAGTATCTCCCACTCTCAGCCCTGGCTTCCTGGGTCCTAACATTTTGAATCCTGTGTTGCCAGTAGCCATCATGGCCTCAGCACAACCAGCTGTCATTCCTTCGGATGAGACGGCTCCTGGGGTGAGTGAGAGTGACAGGGACCAGACCCTTTTCTCTGTGTTAGTGCGCCCTCCACCTCCCCTCTCAAGTGTGTTCAGTGAACAAGCCAAAAAATTGGAAAAGCGAAATTCATGCTTAGCTACAGCCAATGCTAAGGACCTATATGATATATTCTACAGTAGTGGTGGAAAGGGGGCCCCTGAGACTAAGCTGAGTGGTGGTCTTTTGGCCAATGGGGAAAATAGCACTGTTTCTAGAGTCGAAAGTTCAGACACCTCTTCCACTTCTACATTGAACAACAGTGCATCCCAAGAGGAGTTGCCTCCAGATAGAAATTTGATCTCTGCTCCTTTAGTCAGCAACCCTGAAAAGCCCATTGCAAAAACTGTGGTGTCTCTAGGGAAATGGTCAGTTGTGGAATGCACAGACTCAAAAAGCAGAGGCAGTAGCTATGGCTTCCTACAGCCTCTGACAAGGTTGTGCCAAAGCAGGCCTTATGAAACTGTTACCCCAAAGACAGACACTTTGGCCATGTGGACTTGTAGCTCCTTACAAAGTGATGCTAATAGGGATATATCTCCAGGAGGAAAAATTGAACTTGACCTGGGAGAGCCAGGGCCACCAGGTGTAGATCCAGACCCTCTGCTGTCAGATATACATGGCCATATCATGGAATCTCAGAATTTGGTAGAAGCCCACCTTATGGAAGCTGGTAATCAGGATGAGGAAAACCAAGAGCTCCACAAATCAAAGGATTGTGGGGAAAGTATGGCAGAGGCAAATATTGAACTAAAAGAAAAGAGACCAAAGCTTTCTGAGGAGATTGTAGGAGAGAGGACAGGTATCAGTGTTGAGCCCAATAGCATAGAGGATTCTAAATTGAACAGTGGGAACAGATGTGCATGGGAGGAAGAAATAGAACAGCCCAAGTTGCAGATGACTGACAAAAAGGCTGAACAGTCCAAGAAATTGATGACAGGAAGTGAAACTCAAAGTAAAGTAGTGATTGACTTGAGTGCACAGGCTCTCTCTTCCACTAAGGCAAAAATAGACTCATTTCCTTCAGAAGCTAGATCTTTACTCCAGAACCCACAAGATGTACCTGTGAAAATTTCTGCCCCAGAATTGCTTCTCCAGTCCCCAGCCAGATCAGATACATGTTTAACAGATAGTGCAGAGGAGCAAGGAGTCTCAACTGGTAATGAAGAGTGGCTAGAAAATTCAGCTCCAGAATCAGCTTCCAGAACTAGTTACAGAAGGCTCAAACTCAAGAGAGAAAGATCAAAAGACGTTCAGGGTAAAATGATTTATGAACTGGCTGTTTGGGAAGAGAATAAGAAGTCAGAGACCTGGGAGAGCCCAGAGAAACCAGAAGCAGAAGCCTTGGAGCTACGAGATGTCCATCCAGAATTAACTGTGACAATAGAAAGCAAGGCCTTGGAAGACTTTGAAGTTACAGACTTAAAAGTAGAAGAGCTTGCTGCCCTCAGGAACCTGGGGGATATGAGTGTTGATTTCTGCAACACTCGAGTAGACCAAGCACATAGATCTCCAACTGCCCTGTCTCAGAACGTATGTGAAGAAAATTCTATGTCACCTGTAGGATGTAATCCCTCCACTCTCACTGACTTGGAATCAATCCCATCCTTTTCTGAGTTTCCATTAGATTCTCCCAAAACCCTGGTGCTTAACTTTGAAGCAGAGGGTGAACAAAACTCATCTAATCCCAGAAGTGGAAGGATCACTCCTAACATATTGAAAAGTAGACTTCCTATAGAAAATGTTGACTTTGGTTTGGGGAGCCTAGAAGGAACACACCAAGCACTTGACCTATTAGCAGGAGGAGGAATGATGCCTGAGGAAGTAGAAGAAACTTCTCAATTAGAGAAACAAGATTCACTCAGATTAGAATCAGAAACAATTAACCCTGCTGGCGTCGGGCCATCTCCTTGCCTTCCAGACCTTGTTGAATTTGTTACTCGGACATCTGGAGTTCAAAAAGAGAAGTTATGTTCTCCTCTCTCTGAGCAAGGTGACCCTCCTGGGTGTAGTTCCCTGGAGATGGGACCACTACAGCTAGAAATACCGAAAGTATCCATTACACAGGTAGCAATTCCTCAAGTAGATGAGGATAGTGACCACCCTTTGAATTTGGTAAAATCTCTGGCCTCAGGGTCCCCTACAAGGGAGCAAGTAGTTGGAGGCAATATGGTCCCTCAGGAAATACCTGTACAAGAAGCACCAGTTGCTGCCACCCAGGACCACACAGCATCCTGTGTTCATGACTAAGAATACACATCCAGAGCTACTTATGGATGAATCAGATTGGCTTCTAGAAATCAGGTGCCCAGATGATCCAGGACTAGTTGGCTATCTCATCTGGAACCTACACCAAGCGATGTCGTCAGCATCTTACAGTAAATGTTCGTGGAAGCCAAAAAATTTACCTCTTTTCCTTTTTTCCCTCTTTTTCCGTAAGATACCAGACAAATCAATCATAACTTCTATACATATCTGTAAAAAAAAGTATTTTCTGTTAATTTTTTTTTTCCAATTTACTTTCTCTTTGTCATTAAAATCAAATGTCTGTCTGGCTCACCACATAGTGTGCTTTGATTGTATTTTGGCTTTGACTCTGCCATTTCTGGAATGTGGGGGAGGAGGGAGACAAAGCTGACTTCTCCAATTGCTGTGTTGTATTCCAACCCAATTTCCTGGGCAGCTGATGGATCTCTAGGAGAAACACCAGAAAGCCTGCTCAAGTGTGAAATAGAAAACTACTAATGAAGGAAGGATTGTTCATCTCTTAGGCTTCCATTTGGATGGGCCTGCCTTAACATTGTTTGAAATGCAGCGTGAGTAGCTCTTTTGTTTACTGTTTACTTCCTTGTGCCATGTCAATCCCATACTTCCTTTATTCTGTTGCCTTTGCTTGAGATGGTCCTGCTAACTCACAAACCTGTTTGGAAATGGCCTCAATAAACGTGGAAGAAAATCTAGCAGGTTCACTTTTGGAAGACGACAAATCGGTAAGGCTAATTCATGGCTGAATGCTAGGAGCAGATATGCTTTTTGGGTCACTTTTATTTTTGAAATGGCCTTTGTTCATTGTATTGTGATCCAGTAATACTTTGTTATATTGTTTAGCAGCCATTTCTGTTCTGAAGAGATAGAAGAGCTGAAACTTGTTTTGGGATTGGACTCATTCTCTGTTCCACAATCCATATGTATTCCTTCCTCTACCTCTCCCTTTCCCAAGTTATTATCTCCACCATAGTGTGATGTTTTGGGTTGTACATTTTGTTTAAAAGATTAAAGAATTTTTGAGTTGGCTTGGACAAGTTTAATTTTATTTTTAATGTGTTAATTAATTGGAATAAATGCATTAACCTCATGTTTCTTTCCGGATTTTTGTTTTGAAACCACACACATTTGAACTCCACAGGAAAACTAGAAATATGAACTCCTGCTGTCCTGTTGTCTATCTCCTCCCTCCTAGTTGTTTTCTCCCAACTTGTTAGGGCTACTTCTTTCATGTCAGATTCTGAAGTTATGTAGTCTATGCCTCAGTGCTGCCTGGTTGGGTACTGAGTAGGTGACAGTGGTCTGGTTTTGGCATCTTCCTATTGGGAAGCTTTTCATATATCCTTATGTTGGCTCTCCTTATGTTACTCTGGAAGCTGAGCTCCCCCTAGAACATTCATATTCTTGCTGAGGGCACTCTTAGGGATCAGAGAGCTTAGTCCTCAGATTCCCTAATCTCTGTTCCGGTTTCCTTTTGACATCCTTGTTAGAAATTTGTAACCTGGCTGAACAGAGGCGTCAGAGTCTTGTCTTCTACCCACTCAAAAACAATGCAAAGCTGACCTATTTTCCTAAGAATTCATTTTTCACGGTTAACTTGTGTGCAGAGCTGCAGAATCCTATGTTGAATTTGGGGAGGCTATTTAGTTTTTCTAGAGCCTTGGTAATGTCTATTTAGAAGATGTCCTGACCAGTTTTTCATTGTGTTGTGGAAAGAATATATATTTGGGAGTTAGGTCCGTGAGTGTTCTTCAGCCATTTGCCTTGCTGTGATTTTGGACAAGTTCATTTCACTGTGCCACGGATATTTTTTTTTCCTTCTTTAAGATGATAATCATTGTCTCCACCTCAGCCCAGATGTGTCCAGGGTCATGCCATCCAGAGTAGCCCTCCTAGGTCTGCTTTTTAGGCTGAAGCCTGAGTTTAATGCACCTTTCTGGCCTGGAAACCATAGACTGCCTCAGAAGGTGTCCTTTAGATGAACATAAACCCAGGTGAGCATCAGAAATATATTTGTTTTTCCAGAGAACCACTCCTTCCCTATTCTAGCAGCCTATCTGCAGGAATTCAGAGAACCTACAAGTTTAAAATGCCAGTTAATAGGGATCCCTGGGTGGCGCAGCGGTTTGGCGCCTGCCTTTGGCCCAGGGCGCGATCCTGGAGACCCGGGATCGAATCCCACGTCGGGCTCCCGGTGCATGGAGCCTGCTTCTCCCTCTGCCTGTGTCTCTGCCTCTCTCTCTCTCTCTCTGTGACTATCCTAAATAAATAAATAAAATATTTAAAAAAAATAAATAAATAAAATGCCAGTTAATATTTTCAGGCCTATTCACTTAGTAAATCCACCTCCCTTTGGGGAGATATGAATGGGTTTAGAGTAGGGAGGGGTTAATCTTATCCAGATCTCACTCATACCTTTACTCCTTCACCGAGGGAGTCAGAATCTTTCTTTAGGTTAGGAGGGGGACTCTTGGGAAGGGTAGGGAAAGGAAGAGAGACAAAATCTAGGAAGTACAGAAATAATTCAAGTATTCGGGGCTGGAGTGCTTTGAGCTGTTTCTCTATTTCTTGAAAACTTCAGGCTTTTTCTAAAATAATGCCTACTTGTAAGAAGCAATGGCATTCTTCATATCTGCCTTGAACTAGCAGAGGGAGAGCCTGGGCAGGAAGTGTGATCCCTTTTTGATCAGTGGGATCTAGCTCTGGAGCCTATCCAGAGAAGCCCTGTGAAAGGAAAGGCAGAATTCTAACCCAGATGCCAGCGCCTAAAGATAGGCCCTATTTCTTTTTATTAAATACTCTCAGCACTGAATAAATGTTCACCTTTGGAGACAAAGGCACATGCAAGGAGGGGGCTCTAATCTTTACAGGTCACTTATGATATTATATATAACTACTTTAAAATTCTGCAAACATCCGAAAAGTTTTTATTGGACTCCCTTAACTATGAGAATGCATTATCCGTAGTTAGGTTTAAATTTGGGCAAACATCTAATTTTACCTAAATTGTGTAAATAACCCCCCAAAATTCCCATTGGCTTTGTGAATGGAGACCTCTTACTTCCTAAGCCATCTTTCTCCTATTCACAGCTAGCTTCAGGGCATATAAGACTCTTAACCTTTCTCGTAAGTATTCCCATTGTACCTAATACAGCTCCATCTCTCTAAAAAAAATTTAAAAAGTCAAAAAGTTAGCTAATGCTTTGGTATCAAAGCATGTCAGGATATATATTCATTTTTCAGGCTGCCAGGTTCAGGAACTGAAGAAGAATGGTAAGGTGTTGGGTGGGGGTTGCAGGGAGGGTTGGACCTACAGATACAGGCATCCAACAGGGACATTAAGTGTATATTTAGAAAAGAAAAAAAGTGGAGGCAGGTTCAGAGAGGAGACTGCCTATAAAGAAAGTGAGATGGTTTTGAAAAATATATTCCTGGGACACCTGGCTGGCTCAGTTGGTAGAGCATGTGACTCTTGATATTGAGGTCATGAGTTCAAGGTTCATGATGGGCCTTACTTAAAAAAATATATTCCTAAACCTTGGTTCTCACATTAACAAAACATACCTACCAAGCCTGGGATAAGAGAGAACCTAAGCAAGGTCTACATTTATTAACAATTTTGTGAGAACATGGACCAATGAAAATAGTTTGTAATTGTGAACACATTTCTTTAGAATTTTATTTTATAATAATATGTCATTTTTAACCAGAAAAATTATGTATATGCTAACAGTATTCATTGGGAAGCCAAGCAGTTGAACGGATAATGAACCTCTACCATTATAAAAACATTGCCATGCTCATTTGCCCTCAACCCTTACACTTTCAAAGGACCATGTATGTTTTCACTGCACAGTGTGGTTCTACATTTATATGTTTATTTGATCAATCTATCCCTCTCCACACAACTAGATCATAAACTCTCCAAAGCAGGAAGGCTGTCTTTGCTTATGGTTTTTTATCATTGTATCCCCAATGCACAGATGCCAGACACGCATAAATTGCTCAATAAAAATTTGTTAAAAGAATCAACGTGGTAATAGTAGCCTTTTTTTTTTTAACTGATTGTGAATACTCAGCGATTTGTAAGTGAGTAAAAGATACAAATTGCTGACTGTATTTGTTGGGTACTTAGCACTCCAGAAACCAACTATCCCTGCTTCTGTCCTGGATCTTTGTATACAAAGCACTGTCTATGGCAATGAATGCATACCGAGGCTGCCAGTAACCTCTTCAGTTCAACAGCATTCTGGAATAATGGTGTCAGGCCAGGAAGGGGACACATTGCCCCTGAAGCTCCTGAAAGAAAAACAGGTTGGGAATGGGGATAAACTGACCTTAGAGTTAGCAATCAAAAGCTTTGGGAACTTTGATATTCAGATGGTTACCTTTTTCCTTCAAGCCAGATTTCATAGGCATGTTGAAATCAGTCAAACCCCAAATCTCTGATCTGGCCCAACATCCTCTTGTCACCTCATCAGAAACCTAAGTCAAGTTGCCAGTTTGATTTCTGAAAGGAAACAAAAAGCAAAAACAGTTTCTGTTGATGGAAGGAAGAGGAATGCTTTCACTTTTTATTCTGTATTTTTTGTTTCAACATCCTGACCATAAAATGTATTTTACATAAAATATAAATATTTCATGCACATATAAAATATGTACACACATGTAAAATATGTAATTTTATGTCAGTAACGATTATCATGTTGTGGAATTATAGACCAGGTTTTTTTTTTTCCTTTTGCATACTTTTACGTATTAAAAAAATAGTGGTTTTTTTTTTAAAGTGTGTCTCCCACTCAGTGCATCCCTGTCTTCATTCCTCTCATCAATTTTCTGTCATTACAAATAGATCCTGCTTCTATTTCCTCAAGACTAAATTCCTCTACTCCCATCAGTGCTGGGCAATATTCATTCTTCAATCTCCATTCTTGAAGAATTTTATTCTTTTGGTTTTTTTTTTCTCTCTTCCTCTTCCCTTTCTCTTGCCGCTATCTCTTTAGCTCGTTATGCACTTCCACGTGTACAAGCATTTGGACATGAAATTCTATAAATCAAGCTGCCTGTCTTCACAGAGCTTACTTTAATGCAGGTACACAAAAGATATCACAAAGTCTTTGTTGCATGCAAGAGAATAGAAGGTAATTTGTATCTAGATGTATAGAATAAAGGCTTTACAGGCTTTTGTTATTTCCACTTGTGGAGGATCAGGAGAGAAAGGTATTTTGTAGAAAGCAATGGAAATGAGCATGTTTAAGGGAAGTAAATAAGGGTGAAAACAGAGGCAGAGTTACATGATACGAGGGTACAGAGAAAGATTGCAAAGAGGTAAAATCAACCATTTGGAGGTATCCTTTTCTTTCATTTCTCTGATGCTCCATCCCTGATAAACTTCTGCCCAGCTCTCCTATAGCCTACCTACACAAGGATGCCTATGAAGACATTTACTGATTCTTGCCTACCTCTCTTCCTTTCTTTTCAGGAGCAGTTGCCAAAGTCCAAAATTCCAGAAGGAAGGACTACAAAAGACATCTCTGCCTCAGGGAGGCAGGGATAGAAGCCACAGAGACCAGAGAAATGATGAGCACCTTGGAGGTCAGTAGGCAGTCACTTCTAGCGTCTGACTTCCAGAAGGTAGGTATGGCTGCTGGGTCAGGGATGGGTTGTGGAAAAGTCCCTGTGTTTTTAACCGCCAGGAAATGGCAAGTTGGGTGAGCAAATATGTTGTGTATTTATGTCTGTATCTTTGTAGCAGTAGAAGAGGAACAAAATTAAGATAGACATAGAGATGTATATTTTAAACTTGTCTCTCCTCATCTCAATTTATCTCCTAACATCCATCTCTCATTCTGTGCCATGATATTTATGTTAAAGCTGTGCCTTTCAGGTATTCTCATCTTTGACCCTGGGCCCCCATGTTCCCAGCAAGTAGAACATCTTCTATCTCAGTTTCATTATTGGTCCATTTAAGAATGAAGGTAAAAATTGGATATGTCCATAGAGGAGCAGAGTGAGTAGACAAAAGAGGTGAAGGGAAGGGAAGACAATCACAAATGTGGTTGAAAAATTCTGGGATTTTAGACTTCAGGACTGCTGTCTATCAGTTTCCACTAAGTCTTACTATCTCTCCTGTACACACATTGAAACATCTGGCACACAGAATTAGGCAGGAACCATTTCAGACTACCAAGGAAACCCTTTACTGTCTATCTAAAATGCTAGTAGGTGCTTCATTTACTCCTTTTTGCACTTGGGACCGTGGAGGATGAGAACCAAAATAAAATTTAGCTGACCTTTAAGTCCTTGAAACTCTGAGATCCATTTAAATCTGAGCTGCTCTTGATCCAGATTTACCCTTAAAACTGTTAGCCTACTTTTGTTCCTGATTTGTAAACCCAGGCATTTTTAGAGTCCCAGAGGTCTACCCAAATAAATGTATGGTTTGGGTAGGCTTTGGGAATACTCCTAACATTACAAGTACCAAGAACTGCATAATATCCAACCAAAGTCATCAAAAGAGTAGGGAGTACTCTTACTCCTTACTAAGGGGTAAGAAGTATCTCAGGACCTTTGGCTATTGAGCTTAAATCAGTTAGAGACTATTCATTCCTAAGGCATGACCCTGTAGATGAAGCAATGGAAAGCATTCTGGTGCCAGAGCTGCCAGCACTTTGTCTCTACCACTTTTAACTTTCTCTCCCTTGCTCCAGCCCAAGATCTGTTTCTCATCAGCTGCCACATTCCTCTGCTCAGGCAGGGACAATCAGGGCTATTGGTCACAGTTTTCATTCCTAACTATGACTCACCTACCTCCATTCTCCAGTGGTATCTGAGGTACACCTCCAAAATGTGCTCATCTGGGGGATCCCTGGGTGGCTCAGCGGTTTAGCACCTGCTTTCGGCCCAGGGCGCAATCCTGGAGTCCCTGGATTGAGTCCCACGTCAGGCTCCCTGGATGGAGCCTGCTTCTCCCTCTGCCTGTGTCTCTGCCTCTCTCTCTCTCTCTCTCTCTCTGTGTCTCTCATAGATAGATAGGTAGGTAGGTAGGTAGATAGATAGATAGATAAATAGATAGATAGATAGATAAAAAAAAAATGTGCTCATCTGAAGGATGGACAGGAGGAAAGAGAACATTTCCAAAGTAATATTTTCCCTTTGAACTTCTTATATTTGATATGCTAGAGTTCATATATATTATAAAAATATTTAAAATCCTTTTTATTGTAATATATTTCATATAACAGTAAATTTCTTGTAACTTAAGATTCACCATTTTAAAGTGTAAAATCCAGTGGTTTTTAATATCTTCAAGGTTGTGCAGCTATCACCACTATCTAATTCCAGAACATTTCTACCACCCCCCCAAAGAAACACATACCCATTAGAAGACACTCCCAATTATTCCCTACCCCAAAGTTGCTGGCAGTCACCAATCTGTTTTCCACCTCTGTGGATTTACCTATTCTGGGCAATTCGTATAAATAGAGTCATACAACGTGTAGTCTTTTGTGTCTGGCTTCTTTTGTTTAACATATTTTCAAGGTTCATTCATCATGTTGCACTGTGTGTCAATACTTTACTGTATTTTGTGGTTGAATAATCTACTGCATGAATATACTACATTTTGTGTATCTACTAGTTGGTGGGATTTAAAAAAAATATTTATTCATGAGAGACAGAGAGAGGCAGAGACATAGGCAGAGGGAGAAGCAGGCTCCAATGCAGGGAACCCTATGTGGGACTCGATCCCAGGACTCCAGGATCATGCCCTGGGCCGGAGGCAGGCACTAAACTGCTAAGCCACCCAGGCGTCCCATTGATGGGATTTTGAGTTATTTCCAGTTTTCGGCTATTATGAATAGCGCTGCCGTGAACATTTGTATACAAGTGTTTATGTGAACGTAAGTTTTTCAGTTCTTTTTTGGTATATCTTGAGTCACAAGGTAACTCTTTAAAAATAAAGTTTTATGTTAAAGTATAGGGTGCATATAAAAAACTAAAGTACAAAAAAAAAAAAAAACTAAAGTACACACATCACAAGTGTTAAGCCCCCAAATTTTAATGGAGTGACCACAGCTAGGTAACCAATACCCAAATAAAAAAAATTAAATATGACCAACACCCCTGAAGCTCCTCTCATGTCCTCTTCCAGTCACTACTTTCCCAAAATATAACCATTTTTCTGACTGTATCTCAGGTATTGTGTTTTTATTTTTTATTTTTTAATGGAAATAAAATTCACATAACAACCACTTTAAAATGAACAAGCGAGGGATGCCTGGGTGGCTCAGCAGTTGGGCATCTGCCTTTGGCACAGGGCGTGATCCCAGTTCAGGAATCGAGTCCTGCATTGGGATCCCTGTGGGGAGCCTGCTTCTCCCTCTGCCTGTGTCTCTGCCTCTCCCTGTGTCTCTCATAAATAGGTAAATAAAATCTTTTTTAAAAAAATGAACAAGTGACATTTAGTACATTCACAATGTTGTGTAACCATCACCTCTGTCTGGTTCCAAAATCTTTTCATTACCCCAAAATAAAACCTTGTGTCTATTAAGCAGTTAGTTCTCATTCCTATCTCTCTGTACCCCTGGCAGTTACCAATTTGCTTTCTGTTTCTATGGTTTTACATATTCTGGTTAATTTCACATAAATGGAGTCATAGGATATGTGACCTTTTCTGTCTGGCTTGTTTCACTTAGCATAATGTTTTTTTTTTTAATTTTTATTTATTTACTTATGATAGTCACAGAGAGAGAGAGAGAGAGAGAGGCAGAGACACAGGCAGAGGGAGAAGCAGGCTCCATGCATCGGGAGCCTGATATGGGATTCGATCCCGGGTCTCCAGGATCGCGCCCTGGGCCAAAGGCAGGCGCCAAACCGCTGTGCCACCCAGGGATCCCCACTTAGCATAATGTTTTTGAGGCTAATCCATGTTATAGCATGCATCAGTAGTGCATTACTTTTTATGGCTGAATAATATTCCATTGTATATGTATACCACAATTTGTTTATCCATTCATTTGTTGATAGACATTTGGGTTATTTCCACCTTTTAGCTACTGTGAATAGTACTGCTGTGAACATTCATGAATAAGTATGTGTTCAAATACCTGTTTCCACTTCTTTAAAATATATGACTAAAAGTGGAATTGCTGAGTCATATGATTATTTTATGTTTAACTTTTTGAGGAACTGCCATACTTTTCCACAGCACCTGAATCATTTTACATCCCTTTCAGCAATGTATAATGGTTCCAATTTCTCCATATTCATAACACTTGTTAATTTCTTTTTTTAATATAGCCATCCTAGTGTTTCATTGTGCTTTTGATTTACCTTTCCTTGATTACTAATGATATTGAGCATCTTTTCATGTACTTTTTGGTCATTTATGTATCTTCTTTACAGAAATCTCTATTCAAGTCATTTGCCCATTTTTTAACTGGATTGTTTGTCTCTTCTAAAATTGTAAGGATTCTTATATATTCTGGATACTAGACCTTTATCAGATTTATGATTTGCAGGTATTTTCTCCCATGCCTCATGTTGTCCTTTCACTTTCTTCATAATATCTCTTGATGTATAAAATTTTTTTATTGAATGCAATGTATCCATTTTTTCTTTTACTACTTGTGGTTTTGGCATAATATTTAAGAATCCATTGCCAAATACAAGACTATGAAGACTTAGCCCTGTGTTTTCTTCTAATAATTTTTTAGTTTTAGCTCTGATGTTTAGGTTGTTGATCTATTTTGAGTTAATTTTTGTATATAGTGTGAGGTAGGGGTCCAACTGCATCTTTTGTATGTGGATATTACAGTTGTGTCAGCACCATTTGTTAAAAAGAGACTGTTTTTTCAACATTGAATTGTCTTGGCATCTTAGAAATTGATTGGCTGTATATGTATGGATTTATTTGTGGACTCTCAATTCTATTCCATTGGTTTATAACCCATCCTATTGCCAGTACTACTCTATTTTGAACACTGTAGTTTTTTTTTTTTAAGATTTTATTTATTTATTCATGAGAGACACAGAGAGAGAGAGGCAGAGACACAGGCAGAGGGAGAAGCAGGCTCCATGCAGGGAGCCTGATGTGGGACTCGATCCCGAGTCTCCAGGATCACACCCCGGGCTGCAGGTGGCGCCAAACCGCTGCGCCACCGGGGCTGCCCTGAACACTGTAGGTTTTTTTTTTTTTTTTTTTTTAACACTGTAGTTTTTTGTAGTAAGTTTTGAAATTAAGAAGTATGAGAAAAAAAAAAAAAAAAGAAGTATGAGATATTCAACTTTGTTCTCTCAAAATCATTTTGCTGTTTGGTCCCCCTTGTAGTTTCATATGAATTTGCAGAATGGCTTTTCATTTTTGCAAAAAGGGTCATTGGAATTTTGATAGGGATTGTTTAAAATCTGTAGATCACTTTGGATAGCGTTACCATTTAAAAATATATTTTTTATTTATTTGAGGAAGAGAGAGAGATAGCATGAATAGGGAGAGAGGAAGAGGAAGAAGCAGACTACCTGCTAAGCAGGGAGCCCAATGTAGGGTTCTATCCCAGGACTCTGGGATCAGGAGCTGAGTCAAAGACATATGCTTAACTGATTGAGCTACTCAGGCGCCCCTAGCATTACCATTTTGACACTATTAGATCTTCCAATCCCTGAACATAGATGGGATGCCTTTTTGTTTGTTAAGTCTTCTTTAATATCTTTCAGCAGTATTTTGTACTTCTTGTGTATGTCTTTTACATCCTTGGCTAAATTTATTCCTATATATTTTACTCTTTTGTATGCTATACTGAATGGAATTGTCTCGTAATTTCCTTTTGGATTATTTATTCAGATGTATAGAAACACAGTTTACCTTAATGTGTTGATCTTATCCCCTGAAACTTTGCTGAACTTAATTTCTTCTAGTTTTGTAGTTGTGGATTCATAATATATAATATAATATAATATAATATAACATATAAATAATATACATGTGTATAGGATCATGTCATTTGAGAATATATTTTTATTTCTTCCTTTCCAATTTGGTTACCTTTTATTTATTTTTCTTGCCTTATTGCTCTAGATAGAACTTCCAGTACAATGTTTAAAAAGCAGTGATAAAAGTGACGTCCTTGTCTGGTTCCTACTTAATTATACAGTTGTTCACAGTATTATCTTATTATAATGCTTTCTTACTTCTGGAAAGTCCCACTTTCATTTCTGATTTTAGTTATTTGCATCTTTTTTTTTTTCCTAAGTAAATTTAGCTAAAGTTTTGCCAATTTCGTCAGTGTTTTCAAAGTACCAACTCTTGGTTGCATTGATTCTCTCTGTTGTTCTTTGTTCCCTGTTTCATTTATCTCTGCTGTAACCTTTATTTCTTTCTTCCTACTGTCTTTTAGCTTGGTTGGCTCTTTTTTTTTTCTAGTTCCTTAGGGTATAAAGTTAAGTTATTGATTTGAGGTCTTCTTTTTAAAAATGTTCATAGTTAAATTTCCCTCTTAGCACTGTTTTCACTGCATCCCATGTGTTTTGATATTTTTTTTATTTTCATTCATCTCAAAGTATTTTATCATTTTCTTGTGAGTTCTTCTTTGACCCATTAGTTACTTAAGAGTATGTTTTGTGAATTTTCCAGTTTTCTGTTACTAATTTTTAGCTTTTTATATTGGAGAAGATATTTTGTATGATTTCAGTCTTTTAAAATATATTGTTTTGTGGACTAACATATGATCTATTCTGGAGACTGTTTTATGTGCACCTGAGAAGAATGTGTATTCTGTTTTTGTTTTTAAGATTTTATGTATTTATTCATGAGAGACACAGAGAGAGGCAAAGATATAGGCAGAGAGAGAAGCAGGCTCCATGTGAGGAGGCTGATGCAGGACTCGATCCCAGGACCCCGGGATCATGACCTGAGCCAAAGGCAGGCACCCAACCCAACTGAGCCATCCAGGTGCCCCTGTATTCTGTTTTTGGTTGAAGTATTTTATATATGTCTGTTAGGTCTACTTAGTTCAATGTTGTTCAAATCCTCTATTTCCTTATTGAACTTCTGTCTAGACGCTCTATTCTTTATTGAAGTGAAGTATTGGAATCTCCAACATTATTATAGAACTATCTATCTCTCCTTTCAGTTCAGTTCATCTCCATCCTTATGTTGTTTTATCACAAATTCCTTTTTTTACGTTGTGTGCTGATTAACATAGATTTATAATTATTTTGTGCATTTGCCCTTTAAATCATATGGGAAACTAATGGGGAGTTACAAATCAAATATACAATAATACTGGCTTTATATTTACGAACATGGTTACTTTTACTGGATTTCTTTCTTTAAATGGTTTTGAGTTATTGTCTAGTGTCTTTTCATTTCAGCCTAAAGGACTCCCTTTAGCATTTCATGTAGGACAGGTCTACTAGTGATGAACTCCCTCAGCTTTTGTTTCTCTAGAACTAAGGTCTTAATTTCCACTTTTTTTTTTAAAGATTTTATTTATTTATTCATGAGAGACACAGAGAGAGACAGAGACACAGGCAGAGAGAGAAGCAGGCTCCATGCAGGGAGCCCGATGTGGGACTTTGTCCCGGGATTCCAGGGTCATGCCCTGAGCCAAAGGCAGGCACTAAACCACTGAGCCACCCAGGAAACCCCCAAAAATGTTCAGTTTTTTTTTAAATGTTCAGTTTTAAACAAAAAAAAATCACAAGGGATTAAAAGAATAAAGTACAGTTCATTCACAGAAAAGAAAGAGAAGCTTACAGAAACTGTCACCAAGGAAGCCCAAACATTGGACTTAATAGGCAAATATTTTATTGTTTTTAAAGATTTTTTAAGTAATCTCTACACCCAATGTGGGGCTCAAACTCACAACTCCAAGATCAAGAGTTGCATGCCCTAACAACTAAGCCAGCCAGGCATTCCATTAGGCAAATATTTTAAATCAAATGTCTTAAATACACTCAAAGAGCTAAAGAAAATAATAGATGAAAAAACTAAAGGAAACTAGGAGAATGAAGAAATGAATAAAGAATATCTATAGATATACATTACTTGTATTTATATTATATTAATATACATTTATTATTATATAAGAGCTAAATAAAAATTCTAGAGCTAAACAGCACAGTAGCTGAAATGGAAAACTCATTACAGGAATTCAACAGCAGATTCAAGCTGGCAGAAGAAAAAATGAGTGAACTTGGAGATAAGACTACTGAAATTATTCTGAATAGGAGAAAGAAAAAAAAAAGACTCAACTCTCTCTTCATGTCTCTCAGGAATAAATAAATAAAATCTTTAAAAAATAAAAAACTCAAAAAATAAAACAACATTTTGAATATTACAGTGTGTCAATCTGGGAATCAGATCCCCCTCCCAGGGTTTGCTGTTGTTGATTATTGAAGGCTGTTGTCATCCATTTGTTTATTGACTTTTCCAAACTGTTTTTGCAAGACTGCATTTCTTGTTCTGTGTAATTACCGAAACTCTGTTCCATTATCTCAGCAATCAGTCAGTGACCTGACAGAGATTTCCTTAAATGACTAGGGTAAAAACACCACCACCACCTCTCCACATTTTTGTAGCTTGGCTCTGAGCTGGTGTACTACTTCAGTGCTAAACCAATTTGCCTGAAACTCTGCCTTAGTCTTCACCTCTGGATTGCATGGAGTCTGAAGATCAGCCAAAGCTGCAAGCCTAGGGTCCTCTCAGGTCTTCTCTGAACATACAGCTATCCCTGGGCATGTACTCTATATGCTGTATTTCCCCAATCACACAGTAACTCTTCAGAGTCCTTATTTCCCCATGTAAGCTTCCTTCTCAGTCTCCTACTTGTCAGGCTTTTAGATCCATCTGCTGCTTGTTCCATTCTCTGTCTCTTGCCCTAGGCAGCCACCAGTAATCTAAGTTTTTAAATACTTTCAACAGATGCTGCTTGGAAAGCTGCTCTAGGCTGAGGGGGCAAAACAAAGGTCAGATTCAGCATGGGTCCCTCAGGGAACCACCAGACAGGGCAGAGTGACAGCCAGTCTTTTGAGAATAAGGGTGCATCTATCCTCCCCTGGTACTAGCAAGCCACACCAGGAATGTGGACTGATGTCCCACAGCCACCACCTAACCGAGGAATGGGGGATGGTAGACAGGTAAACAAAAATGCTACAACGTTTTGTTACTGAAATTTAACAGCTGCTTTTTTTCATTAAGCACAGCACTGGTTGGACTCCACTCTAAATTTTTTTAGATTCCAGAATTCTAAAAAAGTTGCTTCTGTCAGTTTTTGCCAGCAAAATGCTAGCTTCAGTGGAGGACTGGTTCTTGTAACTCTCTACTCTGCCATTTCTATGATATCACAATATTGTTTAACTTTTTGAGGACCCATCAAACTGTTTTCCATAGCAACTGCACCATTTTACCCTCCCACCAGAAATGTGAGTTCCATTTTCTCCACATCTTTTCCAACATTTGTTATTTTTGGTTTTTCTTTTTTGATGATCACCATCCTAGTGGATGTAAAATGGTATGTCCTTACAGTTTTGATTTACACTTCCTTAATAACTAATGATGTCAAGCATTTTTTTCATGTGATTATTGCCCATTTGTATATCTTCTTTGGAAAAGCATCCAAAATTTATGCCCACTATTTTTTATGCCCACTATTTAATTGGATAACTTATCTAAGATCCATTTTTTTATACATGTCATTTTCTACTTTTTTTTTCTTACACGGTTATCCTAAAAGTCATGCATTAAGAAAATAAATACAGGGCAGCCCCGGTGGCTCAGCGGTTTAACGCCCCCTGCAGCCCAGGGCGTGATCCTGGAGACCCGGGATTGAGTCCTCCGACCGGCTCCCTGCATGGAGCCTGCTTCTCCCTCTGCCTGTCTCTCTGTGTCTCTCATGAATAAATAAATTAATTAATTAAAAAAAAGAAACTAAATATATACCTATTTACAGTGTCAGAACTTTACACAACATGATGTGATTCTTACATACAAGAAGCAGCACAAGAACTGTATAAAGATGCATGTTGTATTAATTAGGACTCTTGGTTGTAACAGAAACCTAACTCAATCAAACTTAATAAACAATGGATAGGGGATAATTTATTACTTGATAGTGGGAAACTGGGGCAGAGTTGGATCCAGGAGGTCAGAGATGTCATTAGGACCCTTCTTTTCCTTTTCTCTCAGTTTTTAGTTGGCCTGGTTTTCTCTTTACTAAGAGGCAAGATAACCTCTGCAGTCTCAAGCTGCTGTGGTCCTTACAAGGTTTCTGTCTAGAAAATGAAAGTATATTTTTCCTAATAACACCAAGAAGTCTCATGGAAAAGCCTCAGGGAAGATGAAGAGTGTGACTTGGGCCACACTCCTCCCCCTGTACAATTACTATGGCCAGCTGGATGAAGTACTCAGACCAGGCACTGGTCAGAAGCTCACCATGGAAGGCAGGGTCTACCCTTACTGAACAATATAGACTAAGTTGAACTAATGTGGAATGGGGGAGATGAGGTTCTTCAGAGGAAATCCTTCTAAATAGAAAATAAAATTTCTCCTATTGAGCTGCAAAGATTCAGTGCCACTTTGGTTTTTGTAGCCCTTCTCTTTGTCACTTTTTATCACAAGATGTATGCTCAAGTTCTTTACCCACAAGATGCTGCCCTGTTTTTGGTGGGGAGGGTGATAATAAGAGATTATGAATAAAAATGTTATAGCTCTGCCTGTTCCAAAGCTTCAGAGTAGAAGAAGAGAAAAAGCCCAGTTATTTTGGAGTTGGGAAGATCCTGGAACTTGACTATTGATTCTGTGACTTTGAGTTTCATAGAGGAACTGAGAAACTTCTCTATAAAAAGGTAAGCTTTCGCATTTTTCTGAATTCATAAGAAACTGTTTTAGTTTCCTTAACATAGTCTCATGACCTGGAAGAACTATTCTTATATATTGTAAAAAAGTGAGATGAGGAAGTTGCCAATAGTTCACATCACAGAGCATTGTCACCATCTGTCAGATCTATAAACAAGCTGACCACCATGTTTCACTCCTCTTATTTTTTCTCAGTTTCCAGCATGTGGATACATTTTTCATGCTGCAGATTATTTGGATATAGTTATTTTTATATATTTTTAGATGAAATACACATTTCCAAGTGATATTTGAGAAACCAAACCCATATATCTTTGTATGGAAAACCACCACTTAAAGCTGTTGTTGATTTCTTCATGAGCATAAGTTGAGGGTAATCATGGTGAAGGATCAGAGGGTCATTTCTTACAGTCTTGATTGTGAATTTGCCCAGCTGATGCCACTGAATCCTAAAATGTAGCCCAATCAATAACCTCAAGCAGGTAACCATAAGTAGCTATGTACAGAATGTTATATACAGAATGCTCTCAACAGGTGCATGTAATGGTAGCAAGTAGATACTAGAAAACAAGGGAGAAGGTCAGACTTGCTAGTGTGTTTGAGAAAACATTTCAATCTGTTTTTGTTTTGTGTGCATGTTTCTATTTTTATTTTTTTAAGTAACATAACTGGCAGAAAGTAGAGCTTTCTAGTTAGAGGGGATATTCAGAAGATGGAATGAGAAAGCACACACGTTATGTGTAATAAAGGTTAAATAACACAGTGATCAAGAGGTAAGACTAATTTTTCATTAACATACCAGAACTGAGTGAAACTTCTCAAGAATCATCTTTAGAAACAAATTTTTTGATAATGGCTTAAAAGTCATAAGCATATGCCCATAGGCTTGAATAAGTCTACAAAGATATAAAGTAAGTGGACTTTATAGTTGTAATCAAAACTCACTGCAGTGCTAATTTGACACATTATAGCAGTCATATTTGTAAGGTGCTTTACAGTTTATATAACACTTTCCCACATTGTCTCATTTGCCATATATTTAATGATAGACATAATTGTGCTACAAGCTAATTAAGCTTAATTAGTAAGTTCTTGTGAATGACTGCAATTAGTGGGAATGGTTTGCTGCCAAAGCAGATTTTCAGTTCTTTTTATTAGTTATCTAGCATTTATAATCAGGATTGGTTTAAATCATATTCCAGTTTGCCTTATATACAGTGATCTTCATGGATATGAAGAAACAAACTCCTGAGTTCTTAGGCACCTAAGCTTCCCTTGCTCTAGGGCTTTTGTTGTAACAAAACTTTCAACTCCTACCCAGTCCCCTCCTAACTCCACATCTCCTGAGTAGCCCTCATCTCCTCACATTTGAGGGAGACTTGTATATAACATTTAACATTCTTTCACCAATAAATATGTATCGAGCACTGTATCAGAGATTAAGCAAGGCATTGGAAACATACACAGTGTTTGGCAAAGCATTCCTGGTCCCTGGCCTCATGGAGCTCACAGACTAATGGGATAGGCAAAGCCTAGATTCAGTGGGTGGTGGGGATAGTGGGGTGGGCAGGAAGTTGACCTATTTTACTCTCCCACTAAGCTACAATGTAGCTTTTATCATGAGTCTCCATTTGCCTTTTTCCCCCCTCATTTTGAGCTCTCAAGTAGGGAAAACACAGTTGTCATTGATTATACCCCGTTGGCCCTCCAGCACAGGATGCTATAGGAGAGAGTGACTGAGTCCAGTACCCTGGGACTGAGTAGGGGAGAGGGATGTGAAGTTAGGCAGGAATTAGTGAGATGAAGATATTGAGGAAGTAAGTTCCCAGAAAGGGTATCGATAGCATTTGCAAAGGTCCTGAGGCAGGAAAGGATTTGGCAGGTTTAAGCAGCTCATTTAGTGTGGTTGGAGGGAGAAACAGAAGAAATGGCTAGAACTGGAAAGGTGGAGGGCCTTAAGGTCAAGTTAAAAACTTGACCCTGAGGGCACTAAGAAGCCATGGAAAAGTTTTAATGACATTCCCCTGTTTCTTGCCACCCATTATTTACCTGTAGAGGTCCTCTTACCTTTAGGTACAGAGGTGCTGTGCAGACAAGTATAGTATGGTTTCAGACTGAAACACATGGGCAGCTTAGCAGAAACTATACTTAGGAGCAGGGAGTGGAAAGAGTATGAGCTTGAGAGACTTGGATCTGTATGATTTGAACAAATCTCTTAACCTCTCCAAGCCACTTTCCTATTATGCACAATTGTTAATGTAGCATTTAAACACCTCCAGATTGTTGTAGGATCAGAAATAACAAGTTCTGTGCCTCTGACTGGTACTCCATAGGTGGTTGCTGTCACTATTGTAACAGTGTTCTCTTGCTAACACAAATTTGAAACTCTTCTTTGGGAATGGAATCGCAGAATCACATACTGCCAAACTGTGAGGAAACCTCAAAGATCTGTCTGTGTATGATGATTGCATCCCTTCTGCAACACTGCTGATCAGTTGGTTTGTTGTCCAGTGTAATTTATCATATCCAAAGATAGGAATCTCACTACTATCTGAAGCAGCCCACGTTTGGGCTCTGTAAAAAGGTTCCTTTCTTGAACAATCCCAGTCTGCTTCTCTGTGACCTCTATTCAGGGGTCTCAGTAGTGCCCCCCAATGCCTCATCTATGTGAGAGCCCTCAAGTGTTTGCTGCCATTATCTTCACCACCACTCACCTCAAGTTGAAAAGCTTGTTTCTTTGGCTTCAACAATAAAAGGGTCAATTCATCAGAAACTACAACAGTCCAAAAACATAAATGTACCTAACAACAGAACTTAAAAACATGAAGTAAAAAGTGTTAGTGACAGATGTTAATAAAAATAGGGGCACCTGGCTGGCTCAGTCAGTGGAGCATGCGACTCTTGATCTCACGGTTGTGAGTTTGAGCCCCACGTTGGGCATAGAGATTACCTAAAAATAAAAGTCTTTAAGAATAATAATAATAACTATCATTCACTGTGCACCCACACTATACTTGGTGCTATTATACACGGATACATCTCAATCAGTCCTGTCGGTTGAAAAAAAGCCTACAGGTAAATAAGCATAACACAATTATACAGATACTGTGACAGGTCTGTGCAGGAAAAAGGGGGTATTGGTGGGGCACCAACGGAACAATCATCTTTTTATGAAAGAGGGACCTGCCTCTTAGATGACACAAACTCTACCCTGACAACTGGTCAGGTAATACCTGCACTCAACTGGACTTAGCCATTTGTGGTATTTGTTAAAATATCACTGTAGAGGCTTTAGTCACACAAAATATTCAAAACAGCCACTGTCAGTAACTACAAGTGCATTCCTACAAGAAGTGTTCATTTTCTCTGTTAGCATTCATTACAAAGCTTTTTTTTAGAGACAGAATAAAAGAAGCCAGGCAAGGAAGAAGAGTAGAATACTGTGATTTGCTGTACTTGGAAATGGATGGCCAATATTTGGAAAGGAGGAGGCTTAACTAGTCTTTTTTAAGCACTGAAATAGAAGAGACAAGGCATACTGTGTTTGTCATGGCCATACAATACAGGAAGGCCACAGAAAACGGGAGCAGTAAAGCACTTGCCCCATTGACTTAAAGCATCATGATGCTCACACTCCAATGCATGTTTCTTTGTGTGGGGCTCTGTGCTGGATGCAACGGTAAAAATGACCTCTCTAGGAGGCTGAGGTATGTGTCCAAGGTGATCCAACACAGAAAGCTACAGAGCCTTGGGAAAGGATTGATGTGCTCCAGAAAATTCTAAGGATAGTTCCTTGGGCAAATGAAGCTAACCTTCCTAAAGGAGAATAAATACAATACCTATGAATAACTACAATGAAGTCTTCCCAACCTCCTGAAATGGGACCTTCTCCATAAGAACCATAGAGAGCAAAAAACCGTGAACCTCAAGCTGTCTGATTTAAGAAACAAATGAGAGAGGCAGGAACACGAGTAAAATATCAGGGGAGACTAAGACTAATATTTTTCAAGTTTGTTAAAGAAGAAGCCCATCAAGAAACAGTTATAAAACTAAGGATCTTGAAATAGTTCCCAAAACAAGAAATGAATAATAAGAAAGTATAGAAAAGTTTATTTCATGGTGTGCAGCCTTCCACCTTTAGAAGTCAACAAGGAGGATAAAACAAGTGTTATAAGGAAAAAGTACTGGTGGAGACAAGTGAGGAAACAGGAATGTTGAGTGGAAATTCATAGACACCAGTCCTATCCCATTACCCACTGAGGGAACTGAAGTCTGAGAGGGTCTCAGACTCCTGCGACACAAATAGGACTCCTTTCACTGAGCAGAACACAGCACCACAGATGAAGGCTAAGTTAGCACACCTACCCCTTGAGCTGTTTCTGAGCTGACTTACCAAAGGGGAACTTACTCCAGAAAACTCTTCATTTCACCACCTAATATTTAGAGGGATTGTTTTCTCCACTGGGGCACTGGCACACAGTAATCAGCTCTCTCTCCTGCCCCTCATTTCCTGAGCTACCTTTAAAAAAAAAAAAAAAAGTTCTCTTCAGGCATTATTACTATTACTATTATTCTTATTATTGAGAAATTATTCATATATAAAGTTCACCCTTCTAAGTTATACAATTCATTGATTTGTAGTATATTGGTGTGGTTGTACAACTATCACCACTATCTAATTCCAGACCATCTTTATCTCCCCATAAAGAGACCTCATACCCCATTAGCAGATATGCCTAATTGCCCCTCCTTCAAACCCTCAGAAACCACTAATCCACTTTTCTGTCTTTATGGATTTCCCTATTCTGGACATTTCATGTAAATGGAATCATACAATATGTGGTATGTGTCTGGCTTCTTTCATTTAGCATGCTTTTTTGGCTCATCTATGTTGTAGCGTGCATCAGTACTTCATTGTTTTTATGACTGAATTCTGTTCTACCACAGATAGGCCACACTGTTCATCCGTTTATCAATTGGAGTTTTCGCTGGAGTGAATACCAGTACTATGAACGTTCACATACAAGTTTTTGTGTGGACATATGTTTTCATTTCTCTTGGGTATATGCCTAGGAATGTGATTGCTAGATCATATGGTAACTCTCTTTAATATTTCGAGGAATTACCAGAATGTTTTTGCAGATGGCTGCACTATTTTACATTCTGATCAACAACACATCCTCCCTAACACTTGTTATTACTCATTTTTTAAAATTATAGCCATTCTAATAGGTCTAAGATGTATCTCATTGTGATCCTGATTTTCCTTTCTCTAATGACAAATGTTGAGCATCTTTTCATATGATTATCGGCCATTTGTATATCTTCTTTAGAAAAATGTCTATTCAAATTCTTTGCCTGTTTTTAAATTGGGGTGTCTTTTTATTGTTGAGCTGTCACTCCTTTATATATTTTGATTATTAGGTCCTTATCAAATACTATGTTTGCAAATATTTTCTCCCATTCTCTGTGGGTTTTCTTGAAGTGTCCTTTGAAGCACTGCTGAGCTACTTTTGACAAATATTAAAACACCTTAAAACTAAATTAGGAATATGTAATTGGTGTCTGAATTATGCGTTTAAATTTATTTTTTATGCGTTTAAATTTAATAAGCATTGTAATTTAATAAGAAAACCATTGTATCCAGCCCACCTTTTGAGGCTTCCAAAGAGTCTTGAGTTCATTATGGGATCCGTCATAATAATAGGTATCACCTTTATAGCAGTTATGTGCCAAGCACTGTTTGGGCACTTTGCATTTATTACTCAGTTCCCACAACAATCCTATGAGGTAGAGATTAATCATCATACTCACTGTACAAATGGGTGCAGAGGGAGGTTAAGTAATTCGCCTGAAGCCAGAGAGTAAGTGGCAGAGATGCTCTCCAGATTCCTTTGCTCTTAACCACCTGTGAGACTGTCAAGGCGGAATTAAGCCATTTCAAAAAATGCCTGACCCCTTGCTTTGAGGGAATTACAAGTGTTTCTTGACGTCTGCACTCTGGACACTTTTCCTCTCCGTACCAAGCCAGAATCTAGTGCCATCCTTACAGGTGTCTTCATTGCTCTCTTCCTTTCCCGTCTGGCTTTAAGTTCCTCTCTCATCTACACGGGTCAGAGGCTTTAGATTTTGGAAAGAACTGCGAAGTCGCCTTCCTCCCCCAGGAGTTCTAAATTTCTGACAGCCAATAGGCGCGGAGGAGCTGCAGAATTCAGCCCAATGAGGCTCACAGCGGAGCTATGGGTGGAGCCAGCGAAGGGGGCGGGAACCGAGCCCACCTCGGTGCTGCCTACTGTGTGTGGCGCCGGCTGCCCTGTGCAGAGCCATGAGCTGGACCTGCCCGCGTTGCCAGCAACCCGTTTTCTTCGGTGAGGCCCGGGCTGAGGAGGGGGAGATGGGACGAGTGTGAGCCGGGGAGCTCCCTGAGGACGCGAGAAACTGGCGACGGTGTGATCTCAGACCCCCTTTCCGCTTCTGGGGCCCAGGGCGCTGGGGCCGGTTGGAGTTGACCTCTCGGGGATACTCCCCATAGTCTCTAGGAGGCAGGCGGGGCTGAGGAGGGAAAAGGGGGCGCCCACTGCTTGGCCTGGCTTCCCACAGCCCGGTTCCACCTTGTTCCCCACAGCGGAGAAGGTGAGCTCCCTGGGCAAGAACTGGCACCGCTTCTGCCTGAAATGTGAGCGCTGCCACAGCATCCTGTCCCCAGGAGGGCATGCAGAGGTGAGGCCTGGCCAGGGCACACAGCCCTATGTCTGTCATTATTCCCTAAGTACTAGCCCTCAGTTTCTGCTCAGGAGGCTCACCAAAGACAACCTCAGCAGTTAAATATCGAAATCACCTACCTGGAGAGCCCCACACCAGCCAGGATTTGGGATGCCAGAGTTGTGCTGGTGGACCCCATGCTTTTTGTTGGGGAGGGGAGGGAAGCGGTGCCGTTTTCTGACCTGCTCTTGCCCTTTCTCCTGACCCCAGTGGCAATTGTGACATGCCAGCTCACCCTCCACCCCTCCCAGCCCCACCAGCCCAAGCCAATGGACAGACACATCTGGTAGTCTGTCCTGAGGGAAGGCCTGTGGGACATAGGAGAGCCTCCCCTCCTTTAGCCCTGAGCAGCCCTCTTTCCTCTGCTTGTGCCTAGCACAACGGGAGGCCGTATTGCCACAAGCCATGCTATGGGGCTCTCTTCGGACCCAGGGGTAAGTACCACCCTAGAAGAGGCCAGAGGACAGCAGAACCCTTGTGACTGGGAGCTGGAGACAGGCTGACCACCCCTGTTTTCTCTGCAGGGGTGAACATTGGTGGTGTGGGTTCCTACCTCTACAACTCTCCCACTCTCACCCCGGCCAGTACCACTCCCCTCAGCCCCAGCAGTTTCAGCCCCCCCAGGCCCAGGACTGGCCTCCCCCAGGGCAAGAAAAGTAAGTGAAGTTGGGCCCCAGCTACTCCTCATCCTCAGGCTGGAACAGGGTAGGACCAGGTGGCAGTCTCCCACCTAGTCCTCTGCCTCACATTCCTACAACTTTGTGGCAAAGTCTTCCCTTTTTCATGGCCCTTTTTGAGGGTTCCCTCCTGTCAACTGCTGAGTTAAGAGGTAAATTGGGTAGGTGACATCACCCCTGTTTTACAGGTGAGGAAACCAAGGTTTGGAGAGAGCCAGTGGCCTTGTGTAGACACAGCTAGTCAGAGGCAAAACTGGCCTGGAATTCAGGCCTCTCCCAGGCTAAGGCCATGGAAAGAATGACCCAAGTGAGAAGTCATTGAGACAGGGCCAGCTCCTCATATTCTTCCACTTCTCCCCTCTCCCTGTTCCTTCCTCCCATCTCCTAGAGTGGGCAGTGACACCATGCTCCCCAACACCTGACACCCATGCCCCGACCAGCTCATGTATCAGCTCAGGTTTCCTGAGGATTGAGTTGCTGACAGGGTTGAGCAGGTGGGCACCTGAGCCCCTGGTAGGAGAAGGAAGCAGGGGGTCCCTTCTGTAGATAGGGAGGGGCAGGAAGTGGGGTCATAGAAGACTCAGCTCTGTCCATGAAAGCAGACTCAAGGCCACCTGGGTGGGGGGCTCTGGGGTGAGCATGGCTTTTGGAAGAAGCCATGTGCAGGCTGGTGCTGGTGGGCGCTGCTTAGGCCTGGCCCCCACCTTAGCCCTAGCCAGGGTCTCTTCCCCTTAAAGGCCCTCTCCACATGAAGACATTCACTGGGGAGACTTCACTGTGCCCTGGCTGTGAGGAACCTGTCTATTTTGGTAAGTGACAATGGAAAGCTTGGGGAGGGGGCAAAGGATGGCCGTGGAAGTGTAGATAGAGAGATGGTACAAAGCAGGTAGGTCTCCTTGCACTGCCCCTAGAATTACCAATTCTCTCCACCACCAGCTGAGAAGGTGATGTCTTTGGGCAGAAATTGGCACCGACCCTGTCTGAGGTGCCAGCGCTGCCGGAAGACCCTGACTGCTGGGAGTCATGCTGAGGTGAACAGGGCAGGGATGGGTGCTTATGTTGGGAGGAGGGAGGTTGGAGATGGGAAGAGAGAGCCAAGCTGAGATGGCTCTCTTTCTCTCTATGTCTCAGCATGACGGCGTCCCCTACTGCCACATCCCCTGCTACGGCTACCTCTTTGGCCCCAAAGGTGGGCAGCCCCACCCCAGACAGTGGGCCTAAAGTATGGAATGTGGGTCTATGGGGATGTGTGGACAACTTCCCCTGTGGTCAAACATACCCCAGACCCCTCCCAATTCCCTTCATCCCTACCCCAATACCCCCCAGCCACAAGGCCCTTGGTGATGGGGCTCTCTCCCTCAGGTGTGAACATTGGTGATGTGGGCTGCTACATCTATGACCCCGTGGAGATAAAATCCAAATGAGATGCTTACAGGAGAGGTCACTCTTAACTCAGGCCTCATATCATCCCCTCCATGGTCCAGTGGGAGCTACAGAATTCTTCAGTCCCACAGGGGAAGGTGGGCTTCGGGTGGCCTGGGCCTAGGCTCCATGGTAGACCAGGGAGTCTAGACTATGCTGATTCCTCCCTTTCCCATTCCTATCTGGCCGGGGGACACAGGCCACCACCTTTTAAAGAGTAGCCTCCTTGCCTTCCCAGTCCCTTTCCATAGCAAATTCTATAACTTCAAGGTATTTAAAAAACATGTTTATTCTGGTTTCTCTAATAAAATGTTGGCTCCCATGCCTTCAACTCTTCCTTGGGCATGAGGCCTAAACAATGGTTTGGAGGATGGGAGGTATGGGGTGGGGGATGCATTACCCTGCAAAGTGCCTGGAAGGTAGAGAGCCAGCCCTGGGAACAAAGAGCTCTTGTTATCCTGGTACCCTGGTCCTGGGCAGCACGCAGCATCACAGTGGACAGCATGCCCACCAGCCTGTTGGTGTCAGAAGTCATCATAAAGCAGTCCCTTCTTTAACATCATCTCTAGAAGAAACATATTATTCAGCATCTTGTTTGAGCATGACAACAGATAGATCCTGTGGTGAGGTCTGCTAAGAGGCTTCATTATCCATTTGAGAGATGAACAGACTGAAGCCCAGAGAGGGAAAGCCACATGCCCAAAGTCACACAGCAAATTAGTGGAAAAGTTGGGATCAAATCCCAGGGTCAGACTGGCTTCCTATCCAGGGCTCGTCCCACAACTCACTGCTGCCCCAAATCCATGGAGCACCTTCATTTACAGAATTTTCCCAACCATGAAAATGGTACCAGAATTATTCAGCAGCCCACTGCATTCTAGGAAATCACCTAGTTGCTGGAGACCAGATAGTCAAGGCTGAATAAGCACAGAGAGAGGGCATTGGTGGCAACCCCAGCCCTGGGGATGGGGCTTGATGCCCCTAGCCCCAGGCACAGGGCCTGCCATTTTGGTCTTCCAGCCCCTGCTGCAGAACTTCTGTGGAATCCCTGATACCACTCAATCCTGGACCTGCTTCATGGGCATCTTTTCCTTCTGAAGGCTGGACAGGGCACTAGGGAGGAAGGAGTCCTGAGCAATGGTGGGTTTTAGCCCATGGTCCTACTACCCGGGCCTGCCCTAACAGGGCTGGCCTACACCTCTTCCCAATTGCTGGTGTACAAACATGTACTCCCATGAGTGACTCCCACACATGCTTGTATACATCTCTGATTTATAGGCATACCTGAGTGTGCACACATCCACCTCTTCTGGACAACCTTGGATATCCACGTACACACACACATGGACTCATGTATACTTTTACACATGCAGTTTACCTACCTCAGTCATACACCCATGCACATGTGCACATAAGCACCAGATACACGATGTGCAGACACATCTCTAAATCCTACCTAAGGCATCAGGTACTTGAGCATTCATTTTCACATGCATGTGCTCACACAGACACAAGCAGTTCTGTGCACATACCTCCTCTCCACGTCCTGGATGGTCTCTGGCAGCTGTACTTGCTTCGTCTCTGGTAGCAGGAGGGCAGTGCAGGTAAGCCAGCAGGGCAATCCCCCCATAAGTGAGCTTGAGCAGTGACAGCCATACTCCCATCTACTAAGGCCACCAGTGGGACCAAAGAGCCCCACAGCTGGCACACCAGTGCAGTCAGCCCCATCCCTGTCTGTTCAGAGAGAGGATGGGGGGAAAGGTTGGTGTTCACATCTACTTAGGGTCATGCCTCACAGGGCTCCCATCCTGGGATGGCAAGTCCTGGTACCCTTTTCTCCCCAGATGACTTCTTTCAGGTTGTCCTCTCATCTGTCCAGCGACCCCCAAGCCAGCATTCACCAGAGGAGGGGACCCCCATTCTGACAGTACCAATCAGGTACTGCTGAAGGAAAAGAAATATCATCAGAAGGGGGCTGGGGAAAGGGTAATGTGGAAGGAGGAGGGCCAGCAGCAGCTCCTAGGACCCTGCTGTGTTGGTAGAGGAGGAGCAAGGCTTTCTAAACACACCCAGCTGCCTACAAGTCTTCTCCACACCTGCCAATAGCTAGCTGAAAGGGCACCAGGAAGCGCCTGGGTGGCTAAGTTGGTTGAGTGTGGTCACTGGATTTTGTCTCAGGTCATGATCTGGGAGTGGTGGGATGAAGCCCCACCTCAGCGATGTGGGAGTCTGCTTGAGATTTTCTCCCCTTCCCTCTCCCTCCCCATCTGCCCCTTCTCCCCCACTCGAGTACTCAGACTCTCTTGCGCGCACACGCTCTCTCTCTCTCTTACTAAAATGCATAAAATCTCTAGAAGCCCCAGGCCTTAAGTCCAGAAACAACCCCTGGGCTTTGGTGAATGGGAAGGAAAGGGCGGATGGCGCTTTTTGTATTAAAAGAGGTCCAGAAAAGAGTGACCTTGCTCAGGGTCACTTAGTAAAGATAAAATGCTCTTCCTTGTCCCAGACTTAAGCACAGATGGCTCTGATTTGCTCTGTATTCGAGATGTATAAGGAATGGGTGGGAGGAACTGGGCTTCAGTGTGTGTGTAGGGTGTTGGTAAAAAGATGTGACTACAAGCCCTCCCCCAGGTGGATTGCCTGGGACGCAGGCTCCCCTCACCTGAGCACAGTAGGGTACAACTCCGACGTGAACAGGTAGGCAGTGGTGAAGGCAGCTTCAGAAAAACTCTTCCCTATCACCACTAAAGTGGTGCACCAGGCCCACATCTCTGGAGGAAAAAGGGGTTCAGGTAGTGAGCAGGCCTTGTGCGAGACCCAGAACTCCCAGAATGGGAGGTTCCCCTAGTGGAATGGAGGGGCTGTGCTCTTGGCACAGGAGGCGGGGCCTCTGAGTGAGGCTCCCAGTGGTCACCAGTAGACTACTGCCCAAGGCAAGGGTGGTGCCCAGCAGCATTCCTGCTTGCACTAGACAGTGTCCCACATGGCGCACCAACAGGTCGACCAACAGCTTGGAGGGCACCTCCACAGCCCCGAACAGCAGCTGCATTTGGTACATGTCCAGCCCCAGCCTTGACACATCCAGGCTCAGGCCATAATAGGAGAAATTCACTCCAAACCTGAAGGGGGTCGCAATGCCACTCAGGGTCCCTCCTTTTCACCCCCCACTCCTTGTCCTCTCTTCTTAGCTTTGACCTTTTAGGGGGACCACCTCACCCACCTCCAGAGCCCATTGCCCACCATCTTCCCTGTCCCCATAACCACCACCACCCCCCCGTGCAGCACGTGCCAATGGCCAAAGCATCTTTACCTAATCTTCACAGCAACCCTATTTTCCAAAAGAGGCTCTGGGGCTCAATATTAAGTGACCTATCCAAAGTCTCACAGTAAGAAAGCAGAGCCTAAATCTGAGCCCTGCTTCTGATGCCCATTCCATCTTGTGACCTTCCGGAATCCCATGCCCCTAAAGGCTGGTGGTCCTGCCCTGTACAGTTATAGTTCACTTGTCTCTCCTCCTCTCACACTCAGCACCATCCTGAAGTCTGCCCCTCTGTCTCCCCAGTATCCATCCCACCAAGCCCAGGCCAGCCCCGCTCCTCACCACATCACTATGCAGCATAGTGAGATGTGTTGGAGCCTTGGGGTCCGGAACAAGTCTAGGTACAACAGTCTTTGTACCACTCGCTCTCAAGTAACCACTTTGCTCAGGGTCTGGTGGGATAGAAGGAGAGTTTGTGACGTCAGAGTTGACTGTGGGCCTTAGCTAGGCACACTGATCTCTCTGGGTCTCTACTCCTTCAACAGCAGGGGTTGCGGATGCACTTGCAAACTGAGTAGGGTGGGCCCTGAGTTAAGGATGTGACCCACCAAAGCCAGGTAGGACATCCTGAAGAGTTCATAACTCTACTGGGGACCAGGAGCTTTTCCTACACACATAGTGGGTCCCAGGAAGAGGGTGCTTGACATAGGCCACACACACTCACATGCATACACACATGCACCCCCCCACACACATGCACTTGCATGCACTCACATACATTCATCCTCACCTCCTGGCTCAGGCTGTCCACACCCATGGGCCACCCATTCAGCCTGGAACAGTGGAGCAGGTACTGTGGGCCTCCTCCACATGGCCCTGGGTCAGAAGCCAGTGTGCAGACTCTGGCACCCACCTGGGGGACAACAGGAGGCCCTTCAGGCAGAGCCCCACAGCCACATCCCTCTCCTGGGCATTCCACAGCCTATCAGCCTCCAGGCTCTTGCTCATGCAATCCCTCAACATGGAATGTACTTTCCTTCCCAAACCCTCACCTGATGAACCTTTATTCATCCTTTAAGCCCCAACTTATTTTTTTTTTTTTGAATTTTTTTTTCCTTTAAGCCCCAACTTAAAAGTCACCTCCTACACATCCTTGCCCAGGCCTTGGTTCACCACAGCCTAGGATTGCCTTCTCTATTCAACCATATTGGTATCATTCCCAATACCTCAGGCCCCAGCATCAGCCACCCACCTCTCCCACAGGTGATGGGGGCATAGGATGAAGGAGAGACATACATACAGAAATCCCCAAGGGGCATCAAAAGTCAGTTTATTTCGGGGAAGCAATGAAATGCCTACCCTGCCTGGCTTCCTACCCTCTTGCTTGGGCTCCCTACCCCAATGCTAGTCCTGCCTCTCTGTCCTTGTCTCTCTTGTCATTCCTTCGACCATCTCCATCCCTCTGAATCTACCTTTCAGTCCTGGTCTCTGTCACTTTCCCTATCTTTTTTTTTAAGGTTTTATTTATTTATTTATTTATTTATTTTTTTTTTTTTTTAAATTTTTATTTATTCATGATAGTCACACACAGAGAGAGAGAGGCAGAGACATAGGCAGAGGGAGAAACAGGCTCCACGCACCGGGAGCCCGACATGGGATTCGATCCCGGGTCTCCAGGATCGCGCCCTGGGCCAAAGGCAAGCGCCAAACCGCTGCGCCACCCAGGGATCCCAGGTTTTATTTATTTATTAATAAGAGATACAGAGAGAGACACAGAGAGAGAGAGAGAGAGAGGCCAGAGACACAGGAAGAGGGAGAAGCAGGCTCCATGCAGGAAGCCCGACGTGGGACTCCATTCCAGGTCTCCAGGATCAGGCCCTGGGCTGAAGGAGGCGCTAAACCGCTGAACCACCCGGGCTGCCCCTACCTCTCTGTCTGATTCTGTCTTTGTCTCCCTACTGTTTCTATGTTCTCTATTTCTCTGCTTCTCATGTCCAATGTCATCTTCTTTGGTCGTTCACTCTCTCTTTTCCCATTTCTCAGTCACTGACTTTCTTTTCATCTCTCAAATATGAGGACATTTCTGTATTCAAACCTCAGCCTCTGATTAATTCTGTGTCTGGCTCCCTCCATCTACCAGTCCCGTATCAGGTACCTGACCAGTGCCAACAGCATCATGCATCACATCCCTTGTCCAGAAGATGCTGTCCAGGACACCTGCCTCAGTGCAGTGTCCCACGTCCAGCCATTCCATTTCTGGGCCCAGGGCGGGGGCCAGAGATAGTTAGCAAGGATCAGATGGGTTCAGTCTCACCCCTGACAACTGCCTCCCTCCAGGCTTCTAGGCCCTGCCCGTCCTTTACCTGTCTCACCCAGTAGCATCACTATGATGGTGAAGCCAGCCAGAGCCATGCCAGTGATGCTGCAGGTGATGACAAACATGATGTAGCTGACCAAGGCTGTAGATGCCAGGCCTAGCACCAGGGAACTCACGTAGGCCACCAGCAACAGACAGTGCTGCCCAAACCTGTACAAGGGTCATGCAGGGTCAGCTCCCTATAGAAGGGAGTCCCACAACAGAGGTAAATGAAGCCCAGAACCCAACTAGTGGGAGAGGGTTCCCCATCCCTCTCCCTTGTTGGCACCCCCACTGTACCCCACCCATCAGGCCAAAGGCCACGGCCCCCACCAGCACACAAGCAAAAAAAGAAAGTGGAAGTGGCTTTGTTCAGGTCTTTCTGCTTGCACACGAGGTCCCACTGCAGGAATAAACAGAGAGGGGCCTCCCATCAGCACAGGCCCTTTCCAGCTAGCAGCAACCATTCCTCTGCAGACTCTGGGGCCTTCTGAAGTCAACGGTCCCATCCTGGTACCTCCATGTCAGACCCTCATCTATTCATCCCAACTTGGGTAAGACACTTTGCCCCTCCCCAATCCTGCAGCTTCAGCTTCTTCCTTGACTTTGACAATGGGTCTGCTCCTCTCCAGATTCTGCCCCCATCTGCATTCACTTCTAGATGGATTATATAAATCCCAGACC
The DNA here is from genome assembly GCF_053574225.1 of Canis aureus. Taxonomy (NCBI): domain Eukaryota; kingdom Metazoa; phylum Chordata; class Mammalia; order Carnivora; family Canidae; genus Canis; species Canis aureus. Next base: position 60,835,985 of record NC_135617.1, read on the forward strand.
TAGGGCCAAAAAGAAGAGAAAGAAGGAGACCTATATTGTTTCTCCTCCTACTAGAAGCACCCTTCACTACTCTCTCCCCAGCTCTCTCGAACTGTCTTGGCTCTTATCTGCCTTAATCACCTCCCAATTGATAATAGCAGCTCCCATGTATGGGCTCCTTACTACAAGCCAGGAACTAGGCTCAGTGCTTTAAATTCATAGATCTCATCTACAGATAGGTAAACTGAGACTTGGGAAAGTAAGGTAATATGTGTCTAATGCCCACATAGTAATCACCCAAGGCAGTGGCAGGCTCATTCCACTCACGTGTTCCCTAGCCTCCCCCTCGGGCACCTCGGTTGCAATGGTGGAGAACTCCAAGCAGTCATACTCCTAGACCTGAGGGCAGGGCCCTGTGGAAGGCTCACCCTCCAGCTGCCCAGGGCTCTGACCCACTCCCCAAAACATGGTGTTGGGGAGGGCCTGTGACTGGGTGAAGCAGAGGCAGGAGCTGAGGGTGCCATCAGGCTCCTAGGGCAGGTGGGCCATGCATCCTGGTGGCTGAAGTTGGCAGGGGCACCAGGCAGGGCACAGTGGTGGGCAGGTACAGCAGCCAGGAAGATAGGCAGGAGGAAGTGCATGGGCAGCAGCACTCGGGGCAAGGCCATCAGGGCCACGTTCCGCAGTTGGAAGGGCCCAAAGCCGTCCACCTGGTCCAGTAGCTCCTCAAATCTCATGCCGCCCACCCACCAACAATTCTCAGTGTCGGTTTCCTCTGTAGTGCTCAATGCAGCACAGCCAATCCATTGCTTGGACCCTTGGACTCTGGAGGTAGGAGCAGTTAACTGAGGAGCAGAGAGCCTGCAGTCAGAATCCAGCCCTCAGGCTTAACTAAGCCAGGACTGGGCCCTCCCTGGCCATCAGGTCTTCAGGGATCCCTGCCTGTTTGGCTCAGAGCCTGGGGATAGGGCTGCCATCTATTCAGAGGTCATGACTCTGTGGCTCTGGGACTTACAGTGCTCAGGGACCAAGTGGGGTAGCCTTGGGTTGCCATGATGGGGTAGCTGGGTGTGCAGGAAGTGCTCCCCTAGCCCCTTGATCAACAAAGCTCCAGGAGTCCCTAAGAGGAGGAGCCCTCTGGGGCATGAGACAACTCTTCCTGGCATGCCCTTTGTCTTATCAAGATTTAGGTCAGCCTTTCCTAATGAAGCCACAGCTTGGCTGGGCCCTCAGGATTCAAGGCTGAGGGCCGGGGGCTCCTGGGTAGCTCAGTTGGTTAAGCATCCAACTGATAATTTTGGCTTAGGTCCTGATCTCATGGGTATGCAGCAGGGAGTCTGCTTCTCTCCCTCTACCCCTCCCCTCACTTGCTCTCTCTATCGCAAATAAATCTTTAAAAAAAAAAGAGGAAAAAAAAAACAAGACTGAGGGCCAGGTCCTTACCAGGTGAAGAGTTCTTTCTGCTCAGGCACAAAGCTTCTGTCTACCCCTAGGCGCCCACCTGAAGCTTATGCCCTGCCCTAAGACACACCTGGAGCAGTACTGGGCAGACTGGTCAATCTGGGGGATCCCAGACCCATCACTATCCCATTTTCCATGCACATAGTCCCTCCTGCTGGCCCCCTGCCCCTATTTTCAGAGCTTCCCCTTGGGGGATTGGTGAGTAGGGAAAGAGGTTTTGCCAAGGTCCTGCCATAGGTAGCTGCAATGCCTAAGACTCAGGGTTTGTCTGACCTTCACATTGAATTCTCATTCATGGCCTCTGCCACAAAAGCACAGCAGAGGCTGGCAATATCAGGTTAATTCTGATCTGCTTCTCCAAACTCTGGATTGGCAGAGCTGGGAGATTGTCAAATTTTTTTTCCAAGGACCCCAGATGTCTAAGGAAATAGACTTGTTAATCTAAAAAAAAGTTTGAAAACCACTAATTTAATCTAGCTCTCACTTTGAACAACTAAGGAAATGGGGGTGGGGAGGGAGTGCTTGCTGGGGGCACACAGTGGCTCAGCAGCCCAGTGGAAGAGAGGACCAGGACCCCTGCCTCTGGCCCAGGTCTTTTTTTTGTTTGTTTGTTTGTTTGTTTTGTTTTGTTTTGTTTTTAAGATTTATTTATTTATTCAGAGCGAGAGAGAGAGAGAGAGAGAGAGAGAGAGAGGCAGAGACACAGGCAGAGGGAGAAGCAGGCTCCATGCAGGGAGCCTAATGTGGGACTTGATCCTGGGACCCTGGGATCATGACTGAGCTGAAGGCAGATGCTCAACCACTGAGCCACCCAGGCATCCCTCTTGTTTTCTCTTATATGCTGTTAACATTTGCCTTTATACTGTAAATGTGATCTGCTTTTGACTTTTTAAAAAATTAATTGAGAAAGAGCACATGTAGGGTGGGGTGGGGTGGGTAGGAGGGGCAGAGGGAGAGAGAGAGTCTTAAGCAGACTCCCCTCTGAGCACAGAGTCCAGCTTGGTGCTTGAGCTCGAGACCCTAGGATCAGGGCCCTGAGATCATGACCTGAGTGGAAACCAAGAGTCAGCCACTTAATCGACTACACCACTCAGACACCCCTGCTTTTTACTTTTTTTTTTTTTTTTGCTTTTTACATTTTTAAACAAGAAGGAAGGTGAAAGCATGTGGAGGCCACACTGAAGTCTGGTCAGTTAGGACCTAGAGCCCCCAGAAATGCAAGTCAGAAGAAAGGGGATCCCGGGAGGCAAGGATGGGGACAGAAGACAGTTACACAGGCTCTGGGATGTCAAAGCTGCACCTGTGGTATTCTCAGAGGGAAAGCAGAACTTAGAGCCATGACCCTTTGACCTTTGATCCCAGGCACAGCCAGGAGCATGTCCTGGGACGGAAATTGTTTATGTGTTGCCTTGGTGAAAATTTTGCACTTGGTGGACAAGGGTCCAAACTGCAAAAGGTACAGCAAGTGTCCTGAAGGAAAGCCTCCCTTCCCCCTCAGCCTTCCTCTCTGAAGCAACCAGAGACCTCTCACTCATCTAAATAGCTGCCCATTATATCCATGGCTCTTTTATGTATTCTTAGTCTTGGAGACCAGTCCTTAAGTGTATACAAAGTATATATACCTCCTTCACCCTGGAGCCTCACAGTACCCACTGATAGGGTCCCCATTGTATGGGGGGCCATACGGTACTAGTCAGCCCCAATTAGTGGGCATTTAGATTCCTTCTGAACTTTTTAAAAAGTAGGCTCCATGCCCAACATCGAGGCCTGAACTCAAGACCCCAAGATCAGAAGTCGCATGTTCTACTGACTGAGCCAGCCCAGTGCTCCTGAACTTTTGCTTTTATAGGTCCACTGTCTCTTATCCAATCATTGGGATTAGATTTCTTTTGGAATTCAGATTTTTAAAAAAAATTTTTAATTACATATATATATATAATTACATAATTATACTTAATACACATTCCACAATGTTAGAAACAAAAGCAAAAGAAAAATTAAATTTCCCTTCTACTTTACAGCCCACTCACAAGTCCTTAAAAAGGCAGAATGACATTCCTCTACTGCCTCAATGTTAATACCTTGCTAAGGGCAAAAGCAATCTTAGCTTGGCACCAGGATCCTATAAGGCTCCTTTAACATAAAACAATTCCTTTGAAAACTTTCTCTATATCTACCACCCCAGATACATGTTGGCAATCATCCCCCAAGCATATGACCTGCCAATATACATCTAAAAGGTCTCAGGACTCAGATTTTATTAGATGGTAATAAATGACCTTTTCCTAACAACAACTAGCCCCCTCAAGGTCCTGGAAACCTTGCTTCCAAAATTCTTTAGAGACTTATGCTCTCCCTAACCCCCTCCCAATTTGAAAGTATATAATGGGTCACTCTTCACGACCCTGGTGCAGCTCCTTCTGCCCATGGGTGCTGTCCCTGTGCTTTAATAAAACCACCACCTTTTTGTACCAAAGACATCTCAAGAATTCTTTCTTGGCTGTCAGCTTCGAACACCAATATCTTTCCAATATCATTCCATATATTATGGAATACTCTAATAGGGATCCCTGGGTGGCTCAGCAGTTTAGCGCCTGCTTTAGGCCCAGGGCATGATCCTGGAGATCCGGGATCAAGTCCCTTGTCGGGCTTCTTGCATGGAGCCTGCTTCTCCCTCTGCCTGTGTCTCTGCCTCTCTCTCTCTCTCTCTTTCTGTGTCTCTCATGAATAAATGAATAAAATCTTTTAAAAAAATACTCTAATAGGATCTAAGGCAATACCCCATTATCAAAAACATAGATATTGCCATTGTAAACATAAATGATAAGTGGAATTAATAATGACTTTAAATGGTATTGTTAAGTCTTGATACCAGATGAACTTGTGCCAATCTAATAAAAAAGCTCTCATTTCCAGACGTTTTGAGTGTGAGATCGCAGCTGAGGTTTTGTGGGGTTTCGTGCAGAATACCGCAATGAGTAACTTTGAATACATGGAATTTGGCAAGTTTACATGGCCATCTATCTATAGGCTATGTTTCTAGAAGCGGAGGTGGTAGGTCATAGGCTACATTCATTTATAATTTCTGTAGATGTGGCTAGAATAATGACCATTGTTTCTCTTTGCCTGTGAGCTGCTTAGCTTTATGATTTACCAAACACTTGTGTCTGTTAACTTTGAGGCAATGAAACTCCTTCCTCTCTCCCTCGGCATAAAGCTAGACTCAAGTATCCTGGATCTTGGAGAGACAGCCTGGGAAGCTGACAGGATGCACGCTTTGCTGTTGGAGACAGAGGGTAGCCCTCTTCACTCAGTTTGAGCCTGTATCTGTCCTGTAAGCTTCAGTTTCCATCTCTGTAGAGACAATCTGCCTCTATGACAGTCAATCCCCACTTGCCCACCAACTTGCACTCTTCTCCCCTGCCCACCCCCAGACCTGGGCTTTGCCCTCTTCCCCAAAGGAAGAAGAGTCCAGGCCAACAGAACGAAAGGTCCACAGGCTTTTTAATGGTGTGATGGCTACTTCCCTTCCAAGACCCGATCTAATCATGACAGCGGCTTCCAGGGTGTTGGGGGTGGGGGTGGACAGGTGCAGGGTGGACAGAGGCCATGCAGTGACTGGGAAGAGGTGGGGAGGGTGTTACATTCTGTTTGGCATGTAAACATTCTTCAGTGGCTTCCCTGGGGGAGGGGGAGGGCACCTCCCTGCCACCCACTCCATACCCACCAAGGCTGATCCCCGGAGCTGAGAAGACTGAGCCAGGCCCCTGTGAGGGGCTGGGAAAGGGGGAGCCCATGTGCCTGGGGCACAGCCCTTCTCCTGCACCTGCTTCGTGCACAGTGTGGCTTGGAAGGGGGCACATGTTCTGGGGTAAGCAGATCTGCATCTGAGCCAGTGACACAGGTTGTCTCGATGGGGAAGTGCTAGGAGGATGGGGTGGTGGTGGTGGTGGTTATGGCGGTGGACACTCCTATATAGGGAAGGGGTTCAGAACTAGTAGGGCGTGGTGGAGGGGATGGGTGCTTGAGGGGGAAGAGGCTACAGCTGGGGTTGGGGACACTGGGAGGTGTGTTTTCCTCTGCCCTAGATCCTTCCTGGGGAGAGGAGCAGAGTCAGTCGCCTAGTCCCCTCCCATACTTACCCCTTCCCTGCCTCCCCCACCTCGGTGACATTCAATGACGCAGAGGCCTGAGGTCAGATGGGAGCCCTAGGGAGGTCTGGAATCCCAAGAGCAGACAGGGTTTTGCGTCTCTGCCCAGCTCCAGTGCTGGGTGAAGCTGGGAGTGGAATGGGCCTGGGGCTTTCTCAGGCTGCCCCCTTTTCCTCCCAACACCAAACCAGGGTGTTATTGGTCCTGGGGCAGGGGTGAAGCTGGGGGCCCTACATTCACGGTTCGGTTGGTGGCAAGGAGCAGGCCCAGGACCTGGGCACCAGGGGTCATGCCCTGGTCCCCACCTGGCTCGAGCTGATTGTCATTCGGAGAAGCTCTAGGTGGGAGGGAGTGGACCCTCTTCCACCCCCTCTGCTGGACCCAGAGGGCAGTAGAGGTCTTGGGAGGGTCTCGGGTTGACAAAGAGGGCTCTGTCCGGAGAGGTTTCCTGAGTGTTCTGGGAGCTTCTGCGTCAGCATGAGATGGACCTCGAAGGCTGTCCACCCTGGAGTCCTCCCCTGGGCTGGTTTGCAGAGAAGCCACCACCTTGGTGTGGAAACAGCTGCCCACGCCTGCTGACTCTCCAAGAGGGGCTTCAGCTGGCACCACCAGGCTGCTCTCAGGGCCAACTTCCTCACGGGCATCCTTCGGAACAATGGTGGTTGGATGCTGCCAGACCACTGGGACATGTTGGGGCCTTTCTTCCTCTTCCCCTGGTTGCCTTGCTCTCTGTGACCCAGAGAAGAACAGAGGGACCAGGCCAGGGGACAGAGGCTGAGGCTGCTGAGGATGGAGAAGGCCTGCAGGGGACCTGTCCTGGATAGACAGAGCTGGCTGTCCCTTCTGCAGCCTGTGTGCTGCGTGGCCCAGACGTAGGCAGTTGAGGCTCATGATGAGGTGGGATGAGCTATGCAGGAGCCAGACCCAGGAGGAAGCCCCATATCCATTCATGGAGCAGCACAGCCCTCACCCTCTACAGGGACAGCTCAGCTGCATGGGTTGGGGTTAGTACAAGAGGGGACAGGCTGAAGGGTTAGCTGGGGGAGAAGGGGGCTTAGGCTGGACCCATCACACAAGCACACAATCTGGAAGTTAGCAGGGCCTTTCTGCCTTGAGTCCAGGGGCCAGCTGTCTGTCTGCCTATTTCTGCTGTCTCTGCCCACTGGGGGAGATGATGGTCTGATCCAGCCCACTCCTCCCACCCCAGGAGAACAGAAAGGGTGACCCGGCCAGAACTGAATCCCTGAATCTCTAAAGGGTCAGTGCAGAGAAGATGAAAACCAGCCATTCTTCACCTCCAGTGAACTCAAGAGAGAGGGAAGTCGGCTGAAACTGCAGCAGGCAGGACTGAGGTTAGATGGCAAGAAGGAATTCCTGATGGTGAGGGGTCCTGAGCACTAGATCAGGAGGCCAAGGGAGGGGTTGAAAACTTTTTTTAAAGCCCCCTCCAACTTCCCATTGGGAAACACCTGCCCAGGAAGGCAGCCCACACATACTCGATGGTTCCCACTGAGGACCCACACAAATTTATGGGGAGGAGGACTCTGCACCCTAGGGGTGCAGGAGAGCAGCCCCCCAATTACTTGCCCACTGCTCCCCACACGGGTGTCAAGGATGGAGCTGACTTTGGGGCTGGTCAGACTTGCCTCCTCACACCTGAGTAGACCAATGGCCCTTAGGTCCCAGCTCCTCGCGCACACACACACATCCCCGCCCCCAGTCTGGTAGCTGAGAAGAGGCCTTTTGGACCACCACTGGCTCCCAGGAGATTGCGGGGTTGGCCCCGGGACCGGGAGGAGCCTGGAACTTCCACTTCCGAAATCTGAGGCTGCCTTTCTCAAAGGGGGAGGGGGTGGGTGCACTTGGGCTAGAAGAAGGCCGGGAGGAGGGAAAGGCGCCGCAGGTGGTGTAAGCAGAGGTCCCTGGGGGAGCACGGAGAGCAGCAGAGGCCTGGCGGGTGAGGGGGGCGTCCCCATTGGTGAAGTCCTCGGTGAAAAAGTGGCTGAGCCTTCCCCGGGGCGGAGGGTGAGCCTGCCCCACCCGAAGAGCGGCAGGGGGAGGGCAGGGGTCACGGAGAGGGGGCGGAGGACGGGGAGGCGGGCCCTGCCCCCGCGGCGCCGAGTGCCCCTCGGGCCGGGCCGGCAGGGGGCGCGACGAGTGCTGGCGCGCGGCCTCGCGGGTGCGGGCGGGAAGCTGGGGCCGCGGGTGGCGCGCGTCAGGCGCGTAAGGCTGTGCTGGGAGCTGTTTCAGTGTGGCCGGCTGCGGGTGGGGGGCCGGGGCCGGGGCCGGGGCCGGGGCCGGGGTCAGGGTGGGGGGCCCGCGGAGAGCCGCGCGCGTCATTATCTGGCCCCGGCCCGGCCCTCCGCGACCCCCGCCCGGCCTTTGGTTGCTGCGCGCTGAGTCTGGAGTTTCCCTCTGGGTCCTTTCTTGGGGCCCCCCGGGGAGGGGGTGCCATCGGGCTGGGCCCGGGCCTGCGGGGCGCCCCGGGGCGGGGGCCCCGCAGGCCGGGCCTGGGGCGAGGGGGAGGAGCTCTCCTTGCGGGACAGGGACTGGCTCCGGGGGGACGCGCTGGGATGGCGGGGCGCGGCGGAGGCGGGCGGGCCGGGACTGCGCGGGGCGGGGGCCCTGGTGCCGGCTGGGGCTCGCCCGGGGCCCGGGCCGCGGCCCGGGGGCTGTTTGGGGCGGAGGTCAGCGGTGGCGGCCGACCCCGGAGGCTTCTGCAGCTGGAGCCTGCGGGAGGAGGGGAGGGGGGAAGGCAAGAGAAAATAGGAGGGCAAAGAAACAAAAAAGAAGAGACATTTTCAGAATCTGAGCACTGAGCCCTGGAGCCCTGCGTCCTCCACTGGCCGAGGCTGCGGAGACAGGGCACAGGTGGGTAAGCTAGGGCTGGGGCTGCATCCTCCAGGACAGGACCTCTAGGGCCACACACTCCGGGGCTGCTACCTGAGGGCTTGCTGCCGGCTCTCTTCGACGGTTCTATTTCATCTTTCAATGTCCATATGGATTTTACATTCTACGCTATAACCTACCGCTGTTTACATTGATATGAATAGTGTTTTCTCCCAACTACTCTGGTCTCAATCCTCCGGCTTCAAATGCCTCGGGGCACACCAGAGGCTATGTGTGAGCCCCAATGACCCCCATGAACCTTTCCCAAGCTTGGCCTCCCTGGCCCCCCCTCCTCTAGACATGTTCACTGTAGCCACCCACCTGAGCCCAGGGACCGGGCTGGGACCTGAGTCAGAAGGGACAGTTAGTTGGGGAGGTGGTGAACAGGAGATGTAGCTGAGGGTCCATCCTGCATCCTCACGGGGCCCTGACCTTGGCTCTGGGGAAGCTCCTGCCGGTGGAGGCCTTCTGGGGTCACCATGGGCCCACCTCAGGCTGGCAGCAGTTTCTCACCTGCTGGTGATGGCTGTGTCCGATGCGGGGGCAGCGCCGTGGGGTCTGCCGGGGGACTGCTGGGCTGCAGCAGGCGTGGGCATGCGGATGCTGATGGGGCGGGGAATGCGGCTCCGCGTGGCGGCTGCCCGCCCCGCTTTCCTGGGGGCCGCGGGCTCTGAGGCAGGCGTGTCCTCCTCCGAGCCCGTGCCTGAGAGCGTCTCCGAGGCCCGGCGCTGCTCCTCACTGGAGGAGGACGAGGCCCCGGAGGCCAGCCGCAGCAGCAGGCGGCCCTGCCTCTTCTCCATCACCAGCCGCGCCAGGTCCTGCTGTGGTCGGGCCCTCTTGCCCCACCGCTCTTTGGCCGACAGGGAGCCCGAGGGCTCTGAGCCCGTGTCCTCCTCAGACAGCAGGACAGGGATCCGGCTCCTGGGGCGAGAGCCGGGCATGGCGTGGCGGCTGGGGGAGACGGTGACCAGTTTCTCGGGGCCTGGCTCCGGTGGGGACGCTGGAGCTGGCCCGTTGGCAAGGGCTGGGCCATTGGGCAGTGAGTCTGTGGCCACCTCCGAGGGGGTGTCCCCGGGAGGGGCAGACAGAGCACAGCTCTCCAGCCCTGACGGGGCGATGCCGTTCTCCAGGGGCACGGAGGCCCCCTCCTCCACAGCCTTCCCGTCAGAGGGTGCCTCCAGACCCAGCTCACCCCCAGCACCCAGCTCCTCGGGCCGGGAGGCTTGTCCACCGGAAGACATAACGTTGAGGTGGGTTTTCTCTGCAATGTGCACAAAGGTCCTCTCAACTTTGGTGAAGGGTGAGGAGGTGACTGCCACTCCTCCTGCCCCTGTGGTCACTGCCCCGGCCCCTGGCCCTGTCCCAGGTCCAGGGGGCTTGGGCTCAGACTTGAGGACAGAGGACAGGGTGCCTGGCTCAGACACGTCCAGCTGGCTGCCAGTGGGCTGGGGCCGCTCTTGCTGAGGAGTAAGGGCAGCCAGAGTGCCCAGGTCAGGGTCAGGGGCCAGGTCGGCAGTGACGGGCGACTTCTTCATGTCGCCAGGGGAGACGAGCACCAGCGTTTTGGAGCCCTCCTCAGGCTCCAGGTCCCCGTCGGCCATGGAGGCCCGGCCCCTGGACTCCTTCTGGTCATCTGCCAAGAGTGTGGATGGGGCACCCTCTTGGCTCCGATCAGTGCTCCTTTCACTCCCATCACTGCTGGAGCCACTGCGAGGCCCCAGCACCTCCCCTAGAGCCACTGCCTCCTCCTCCTCCTCCTCCTCCTCCTCCTCCTCCTCCTCCTCCTCTTCTTCCTCTTCCTCCTCCTCCTCCTCCTCTTCCTCTTCCTCTTCCTCTTCCTCCTCCTCCTCTTCCTCCTCCTCTTCTTCCTCCTCCTCTTCTTCTTCCTCCTTCCCGTTAGCTTGAGGCTGAACAGGAGCCAGTGGGACCTGGGGGGTGGTGAGCAGCACGTGGGAGAAGCCCACCCTCCGGACCCTGTTGAGCAACCGAGCCCGTTCTCGGTAATCAGAGAGGTCTTTCTTGAAGTCCTGGTAGGGCAGGCTCAGAGGCACAGCTCGTGGGAGACCATTGACCTCGAACGGGGGCGCCACAGAGAACACCTGCAAAGGGCACACACAGGGACTCTCTGAGGTCACCTGCCTAGCTGGGCCCAAGGAGCCCTGGACTTCACCCACAAGCTGGGAGGCCCACTTGCCTAGGCGTGTGCACCACAGTGTGTGCTCCATGAGGGGGGACATTGGATCTGTTCTGTTCATTGCTCTATCCCCCAAGGCCTAGAATGGTCCCCAGCACCTAGTGAGTGCTCATCTCTCATGAAGGATTGTGTGCATGCTCCTATTCCCGTGAGGCCCCTGGCCCTGATCCTGGCAATCTCTCTGTCTCCTGTCTCCCATCTCCCTCACTCATCTCTTTTCCTCCAAAACCCAGAACCAGCTCTAGTCCAGTTAATAGGAGACAATGACAGCTGTAAGACATCATAGACACCATGTAGATCAACTCTCCCTTTGACAGAGGAGGAAACTAGGTCCAGGAAGAAGCAGCAGGTGTCTGGGTCAGCCCTCATTGCCTCCTCATAGAACACAGTTTCTCTGCAGCCAGGGAGTTGGCCACCAGGGCCATCAGGGCCTGTGTAGGACCAGGGCAGAGTTCACCTGTCCTCTGCACCCCAACATGCAGGCTGGGCCCCTGGAGCCCCAGCACCCCCTACCCTCCTCCCCTGTCCTGGCCTGTCAGTCAGGAACTGTCCAGCCCTCTACAGGTGTGTTTTGAGTCCACACTTCCTCCAGGAACTCACAGCTAGCTTATGAAGGGCAGTTTCTTTCCACTGAGTAAGTTTTCCCTTTTGAAGCTTTGGGCAGAGCCCTTGGCAATATAATGGCCTGTTCTTGGTTATCTAGACTCCTGCCACATCTCCCCTTAGCCTCCTTCCTTCCAGACTAGAAAGGCCTGCCCACTGTGTTCAGGACCTCAGTGCTCACATCTTGTCTAGCTCTGCCCTAGTGAACACACTCATGCACACACACGTGCGAGTGCACACGCAAATACATGCACATCTCCAGGCACCCCTAGTGCACCAGGCCCCATCAACGCTGACACGTTTTTGTTTCAGGTGGGGATGGTGGTGAAGGTGGCCAGTGCTTTGTTGGCCTTTTTGAACAGCTGGGCCTTATCTTCCAAAACACAGCCCATCCAGCCCAGAGATCTGACACCTCCAACACTTTCAGGTGCCATCTAGACTTGCAGGGAGTCCTGCCAAGTATTCTTCCTAAACTTCTGTGTCAGCTGCCTCAACCCCAGGGGCACAGCCCTAACCTGCCCGGGGGTTCCCCAGCCATTGGCCTGTGTTCTTTTGCCAGCTCTGCCCATCTCTCCTCCCTACAGCTGCTAGAGTGATCTTCCTGAAACTTAAATCTGATCCTATCTCTGCTTCAAACATACAGAAACCCAGAGTAGCCCCACAGTCCTCAGGGGACAGTTCCAGTTCTTGGCTTGGCACATAACAACGCTGCCCCACCCCCATGGGCTGGCTCCTACCTCCTCCTCTAACCTCACTTCTAACAACTCCCTTGGATCCCTGCCTTGTGTTCTAGCCGTGCTGATGCTACCACCAGTAGTTCCCTAAATGTATTATGCTTCTCACACTCCTGTCTTTCCCTCTGGCAGTTTCCTCCGCCTGGGGTCCCTGTCATTCACTCTACTCACATAACACATACCTATCCTTCCTCTAAGACTGAGCTCCTTCCTGTCTAACCAGCCTTCCTTTTTTTTTTTTTTTTTAAGATTTTATTTATTTATTCATGAGAGACACAGAGAAAGAGAGGCAGAGACACAGGCAGAGGGAGAAGCAGACTCCAGGGAGGGAGCCCGACGTGGGATTCGATCCCGGGACTCCAGGATCAGGCCCTGGGCCAAAGGCAGACGCTAAACCACTGAGCCACCCAGGGATCCCTCAACCAACCTTCCAAAAAAACCTTCCTGTTCATCTGCCAAGCAGGTGTCATCACCCTCCTTTCTACTTGTTCCCCCACATCTGTCCCTTAGAGACACTTCACTGAGCCCCTTGAGGATCTTCCTTCCTTCCTTCCTTCCTTCCTTCCTTCCTTCCTTCCTTCCTTCCTTCCTTCCTTTCTTTCTTTCTTTCTTTCTTTCTTTCTTTCTTTCTTTCTTTCTTCTTTCCTTCTTTCTTTCTTTCTTCTTTCTTTTCTTCTTCTTTCTTCTTTCTTTCTTCCCTCCCTCCCTGAAGAAGTCCTGGAATGTCTATTGTCCTGGCCACCGTGGGGGAGGCTGTGAATCTGTGGATTATGTATTGACTAAGACAGATATGGTCCTTGTTTTCACAAAGTGTGCAATCTCTCTATTAGGAAGTGAAATTGGTTGGCAACGATTCAGCTGGAACTAGAGGATACCATGCTGAGCGAAATAAATCAGAGAAAGGCAATAATCATATGATCTCCTATGTGGAATTTAAGAAACAACACTGGATCATAGAGGAAGGGAAGGAAAAAGAAAATAAGACAAAATCAGAAAGGGAGACAAACCATGAGAGACTCTTAACTCTAGGAAACAAGGGACACCTGGGTGGCTCAGCAGTTCGGCATCTGTTTTTGGCTCAGGGTATGATCTGGGTCGGGGATCTAGTCCCACATTGGGCTTCCTGTGGGGAACCTGCTTCTCCCTCTGTCTTTGTCTCTGCTTCTCTCTGTGTCTCTCAGGAATAAAGAAATAAAATCTTAAAAAAAAAAAAAACTCTAGGAAACAAACTGAGGGAATATAGTGGGGGATGGGATAACTGGGTGATGGACACTGGCACGTGATGGGACAAGCATTAGATGTTATATACAACTGATGAATTGCTGAACTGTACCTCTAAAACTAATAATGCACGATGTGTTAATTAATTGCATTTAAATTAAAAAAAAAACAAAACAAAACTGGGACACCTGGGTGGCTCAGTGGTTTGGGGCCTGCCTTTGGCCCAGGGCATGATCCTGGAGTCCCGGGATCGAGTCCCGCATCGGGTTCCCTGCATGGAGCCTGTTTCTCCCTCTGCCTGTGTCTCTGCCTCTCTCTCTCTCTCTCTCTCTCTCTCATAAATAAAATATTTTTAAAAATTTAAAAATTTAAAAAACCTACATTTGACCAAAAAGGAAATGAAATTGGGATAATGCATACTCCACAGAGGTTGTGATCATAAATGAGGTCAGATAAGCAATGGGTCTAGCATAGAGCAGTTGCTCAATACACATCAGCTCCCTCCCACCCCTGCCTCCTGCCACCTTCCCTGCTCCTCTGGTTTGGACATCACTGCCTCCCTCCAACCCCAGCTATGCCTGGGTGCCACACCTATGGGAGATAGGGTAGCAAGAAGATAAAGGGCTCTCCCAGTTGAGGTGCCTGTGCAAAATAGCCCAAAGGCTGGTAGAGGCAAAGGCAGGAATCCCCGAAGCTGAGGATCTGCCCAAGGCTGTGACTTCTCCCCTCCTCAACTGCCATAACCTTTCTCATGATCAGACCATCCATGAGGACGTGATAAGGGGGGGTGCAAGATGGGATAGCATGAGACCCCAGACAGGACCCTTGCCCACCCTGTCTGAGCCAGGCAGGGGACTTCTTAGAACATTGTCTTCTTCACATCTAGGCCAGAAGTCCCTAGCAATTGTTTTCTTTTTCTACACCATTCTCATTCTTCATGGATTCATTCATTTAGCAAACATTAAGCCCTGGTTCTATGCCAGACCTTGTGCTGGGGCCCTCTGCCGTGCTTAGTTACCAACAGTAAGGCAAAAGATGACTGGGCAGAGGTGGAGGGGGTGCTGTGAGATCCCGAGGTGTGCCCATGGCATAGATGCTGGGGACCCTACAGACAGACACAGAGCTCTGATCATGTCCCCCTCCTGTCCAGCTCAGAACTCGTTCACCCATCACCAGATGCATCCCACCCAGCAGCACCTCTGCCTATTTGCCCTGGCCTATCTCTAACACTTTAAGCATCCCTAGCAGAACTTCCTTTTCCTCTGGCCAGGCCCTGGATCTCTTTAGAAAAGCCCCATCCGGGCAGCCTGGGTGGCTCAGTGGTTTAGCGCCACCTTCAGCCCAGGGCATGATCCTGGAGGCCTGGGATCCAGTCCCACGTCAGGCTCCCTGCATGGAACCTGCTTCTCCCTCTGCCTGTGTCTCTGCCTCTGTGTGTGTGTGTCTCTCATGAATAAATAAATAGAATCTTTAAAAAAAAGAAAAGAAAAGAAAAGAGAGAAAAGGAAAGGAAAGGAAAGAAAAGAAAAGAAAAGAAAGAAAAGAAAAGAAAAAGAAAGAAAAGAAAAGAAAAGAAGAAAAGGAAAGGAAAGGAAAGGAAAGGAAAGAAAGGAAAGGAAAAGAAAAAAAAGAAAAGAAAAGAAAAGAAAAGAAAAGAAAAGAAAAGCCCCATCCATAGGACAGACCCTCCACTCACAGTGTACATGTTAGATGATCATATCTGGAACCCTCTCTCCTTCCATCTCAAAGCCCTCCCTTCTGTTGTGTTTTGTTTCTTTTGTTTTGTTTTGTTTTTGTTTCTTTTAAGACTTTATTTATTCGAGAGAGGCAGAGACATAGGCAGAGGGAGAAGCAGGCTCCCCACAGGGAACCCAGTGTAGGACTCTATCCCAGGACCCTGGGATCTGAAGGCAGACAATCAACCGCTGAGCCACCCAGGCATCCTGCTCTCACCTTCCGTTACATGGGAGGGACGGACACTGAGAACTGAAATCAGGCATCAGTGACAATGTCAGATTAGGAAACAGGCCTGGAGAGGGGCACCGGCACACCCACTTCACAAAGCATATCGACCAGGTGGCCCAGAGCCCCAAACTCTTTCCATCGCCTCACTGGCCTCCCACCCTCCCATGCAGGGAAAGCTGAGACCCTCTGCCCTATAGCAGGAGAGCCACGAACCTCAGAGTGGGGACAGCTTTGCCCCAAGGATCACTGACCAGCCCATGGGCATCTGGACATGCTGTTTTGTTTTGTTTTTTTTTTTCCATGCTGGGTTTTCCATTTCAGAATACCTCCACCACTCCCCATCTGGCTTCTTGCTGGGGAGGGCAGGCCTGGGCTCAAGTTTCTCCCTCCTCAGAGAATGGCAAGTCCTTCACACTCTTCCAGCCTCTCCTGAATGCCTGAGCTCAGTGAATATTCACCCATTTGCCCATGCCTTCCTGTGCTTGTTCATTCCACCAGTGATCATTAGACCTTAGGCCGCCTCTGCATGCTTGGCCCTGTAGGCTTGCAGACCCCATGGGAGGAGGACAGCAGTGACACTCTCCCATTTCAGCTCAGAGGGCAACAAGTGTACTGGGTGTCAACAAGGGAAAATCAGGGCCTGGAGATCTCACACCTTCCTACTCCCTTCCCAAGACAAGCGACCCTTTATGATTCTAATTTGCTTATTGTGGTTCTCCAGTTGGCTTGGCACAGTTTTACCTGGGTGTGTTTTTTAAACCTACAGAACCCTGAGTCCTTCCAGATTCTGTAGGTCATGTCTCCCTCCTGTCCTGCTGGCCCAGCCACATCTCTCTGTTTTAAAGCTCCCCGGTGATTCTGATGGAGTTTCATGAAAGGCGGATGTGGTAAGGGTGAATCATGGAGGAGGGGAGGCAGGCCACTGGAGCTGAGAACCTCAGAGAGAATGAAAGCCCTTGCCGTCCCCTGGCCTCCAATGAGCCCAGACCCAAAGGCTTCAGAGCCCCGCCAAGTCCATGTTTACTCCAGTGAACAGGAAAAGTGGAAGGAGGTGGATGGAGCAGCCTCTGATCCCTCCCTGTCATCAAAACTGGGCTCTCTTCAGCCTTGACTTGTCTGATACCAGCGACACGGGACACCAGGGACAGGTTACCCCACTCTCCAGACAGAGTACAGAGAGCAGCTCTCCTGCTTGGACCCTGGCCAAGCCCAGACCCTGCACACTGCACTTCAGCCCACAGTCCCAAGGCCGGAGAAGGGGGGCTGCTGAGTGATCAAAGCCAGAGGCTGGGCCGTGACACCTTCTCGCTCCCCAGCAATCCTCTCACAGCAGTGCCCCCCCTCCCTTAGCAGCCACCCCAGGCACACTTCCCATCTCTCCTCCTCCTCAGGGGAACCCGATTGCCATAACTGCCCCCCCTGAAAACTGGATATGAGAAGGAAGCAGTGCAGCCCCTTCTGCCCACCACTGCCTTTCCCAGTTTCTCACCTGTCTATCTGTCTGGGTCTCTGCTCTCAAACCATATCTGCCAAGCCAGGAGCCCTCCCTTGGCTCCTCCACCCCACACCCCAAAGTGCCACCTGCCTGAGCACACTGGCTGTGGACATTCATCTGGGTGGAAGGGGTAAGATGACCTGAGGTGGTTGCCTACCCTACATCTATACATATCTTCACACTCTTGACTCTCAGATCTGTGTCCCCAGCCCATCCTTGCCTGTCCCAGGGCTAGGAGCTGACAGTATGGGGACGTTCTAAATGCTCCTGGGTGTGTGTGTGTGTGTGTGTGTGAAGAAATGCATCCATAGCTTGCCCTCTAGCGGCCCCCATACTTGCTCTAGGCTCCAAGGAGTGAAGTGTGGCTCCATGGGCTAGGGTCCGGGACCCAGAGAAGGAGGGAGAGCCTCCTCCCCTCTTATACCTTCTCTCTCTGCAGGACCCAAAGTCTCTGTAATCCTCCCCTTCCTGTCCCACTCCTCTCATGGACCTCAATCCATATTCTCTCCCCACCCATCACCACCCCCAGGCTTTGTACAATCCACTCTCTCGCTATCCCCCAGGCCAGAGCTATCTGAGATCCCCCATCAGAGCAGAGGGGCAGGGAAAGGCTCCGAGGTCCTTTCACAGGGCTCTCTGCCTTACACACACACACACACACACACACACACAGAATTGGCTTCCATCAACTGATTCACAGAGAACAGATCTAACTGCTCACCCTCCTACTTCCCATCCCTCCTCCTGCAAGTTGACAATGTGGAGTGGGTCCCCAGAGACCAGGGTCCATCCCCAAAACCTTCTTCTGGGTTAAAGGAGACAGCCAGCAGGGTGAGGGTTACTGGAGTCTAACCAGGAGGAAACCTCCTAGGGTTCCCCTCCCAGGCACCACTCATCCCTGTCTTAGGGAAGGTAGGGTTGGATCCATTAACCTGGAATCCACCCCCTACCCCACCCCCATTCCAGAATCAGCAAATCTAGGCCCTGCCTTTTGCCCAGCCTGGCACCCCAGAGTTGGGGTCTGCATCCAGTGGTGGGTTAGGAAGGATGATGAAAAGAAAGCAGGCGAGGCGCAGGTTCCTGGAAGGCGTCTTTAATCAGGATTTGGTAGTACACAAGCTCTCCGGATTGTCTGCATTAACATACAGGGACTTAAAAAGGCACAAGATCCCTCGCACAGCGACGCGTGACGGCGGGGCGCCCCCCACCCCCACCCGTGCGCGGCCGTGTGCGCGTGAGTGCGTGTCCGTGTCCCACCCCCGTGGCGGCGCCGCGCGTGTGCGTGTCGGCTTCAAGTGTTGGATTTGTACAGTACTCGCAGTCTAGGGGCGGGGGCTCAGTGCCTGCTTTTCCACCCGGGCCCAGAGCCCCCCGACGCCGCTATGTACACTGAGGACGCACCCCGGAGAGAGAAAGGAAAAAAAAGCGTCCCATCGTCCTGTGTGTGTGTGTGTGTGTGTGTGGTTTTGAGTTTTTCGTGCATGCTTATGCTGGCCGGGGTCGGGGAATAGTGCAAGCTTATAATACAGTATTATTGCAGTACAAAAGGGGGGGGGTATAATTAATGGGAGGGGGAGGCTTAGGAATAAACTGGCTGGAATTCGGGACTTCCGGAAGGGTCCTCTCCCCAACCCCCTTCCCATCCCTCGCTCCTCTCCCCACCGCGATTAGGAGGCGTCGTCTCCCGACGCTGGGAGGGGATCCTCGGGTCCCTGGAAGGAAGGGGCTCAGCTGGGCCCGGGGCTGAGCTTCCCCCTCCCACCAGTCCCACTCTCAGGGGGCAGGGGCCACCCTCTCCTTGCTAAATACTGTCAAACGTAAGGGCCCCCCACCCCGTCTGCTCCCCCGCGGAAGCCTCTCCAATGGGGGGGGTCGACGGAGCAAGTGCAAAGGAAGCAGATGTTGGTCCCTGAGATTTATTTTCGGGGTGGGGAGGGAGAACAGCTGGAAGTGGGGGCATGTGTGGGACCCCCCAGGGCCCTCAGTCGTGGAGCGGGGTGGGGCACAGGAGACACGGGCGTGGAGGCGCGGGCAAAAAGGGGGTGTCGGGTGGCTCTGAGAGACCGAGGCTCAAAGCTTGGCTCCCCCCTCAACTCTGGGCTCTTTGGCATCCAATTGCAAGGCCAATTTTGAGGGGCAGGGGAGGCTGTGGGCGGCGAGGTAACAGGGATCGGGGGTGGAGCGACGGGGGCCCTTGGAGCTGGAGAACCCAGCTCCCCCTCCCAGCCCCTCGTCTGCACCCCAGCCCTGGAAGCACTGAGGGGCGAGCCCCCCGCCCCGGGGCCGGGGGCCAGCGGCCGCGAGCCGGCGGGGGAAGCAAACCGAGTGGGCGCGAGTGCGGGGCGGCGGGGAGGGCTCCCCGGGGGCGGGGGTACTTTAGCAGCAGGCAGCTCCGCGAGGGGGTGGGGCTCAGGTCCCCGGGGGCGCGCGGGGGCGGGCGGGGGCGGGGCCGGCCGGTGCTCCGGTCGCGCGCGTAGCAGCTAGTGAAAAAGACGGACCGTACATTCGAGGCGCGCGGGCCGCGGGTGCCGGCGGGGGGGGCGGGGCGGGGCGGGAGCGGCGCTCGGGGTCCTGCTGCAGTGGAGCTCTGAACCTGCGGGAGGTGCCCGGGAGCGCGGCCCGGGTGCTCTCCGGCGGGGGCTGCTAGTGTGCTGTCCCGACAGTGGATGAAATGGGCGCGCAGCGATGGGGCGTGCGTGTGCATGTGTGTGTGCGTGTGAGGGCCAGTGAGTCGTGGCAAGGTGAACCCCACCTCACCACCCCCGCACCCGCAAAGCCTGTGCAGGTAGAAGGGAGGGTAAGTGGTGGGACTGTGGGCGGCGGAGCCAAGTGGAAGGCGCGGTCTAGGGGGGGTTCCCAGAGTCCTTTGGCTTCATTGCCCCTCCCCCCCACTGTTTCTCAACTCTGCTTGGGGGAAGGGGTCCACTCAGGCTCCGGGGTGTCCTGAGCTGGGAAGCCCATTGGGTGGTATGGGGAACCACTGGGGATATTTGAGGGATGTGGTCCTCAGGCTGGGAGCCTCTCCCTTAGGGAGAAGGATGCTTTAAAATTTTCGGAGGCTGACCCACAAGTCCCAGGGGACACCTCTGTCCTTAATGAGAATAATGCCAACTTTGGGGACATGCCCCCCAACTTAAGGAGAATGATTTGCCACACTCCTTGTTACCAAGGACTGCCTATGGGGGTGGGCTGAGTCCTGCCCTTGGGCTGGAACCTCAGTGGAGTTTGGGGTAGGTGGGGTGATGGGCAGGCCCTCCTTAGGGTCTATGCGTCCATCCTCAGGTACCAAATCAACCCAAAGACGGCAGAGGATATTCGGTTCTGCCACAGCCAGGGGCCCACACAGTCTCCCCCGGCCACTCCATATAGATACATTTGCTGCAGCTCCTCTGCCATCCAGTGGCCCAAGCTCCCTCCACCACTGCCTGAACAGACAGCACCACCCCTCCCCAGAAAAAGGGACCGAGGCAGGGCAGAGGAGAGAAAAGGAGAGTCCTGGGACCCTCTACAGAAAGGGCCCCTAACTTTTCCTGGGATTGAAGGGGTCTGCTCACCCCTCTTGGCTAGGGAAGCAAAAGTTAACATACCAGCATGGCTCAGAGGTGCCATCATTCCCCCTCATGCTGGGCAAGGCTCAGCCCATTTTCCCCAAAACTGGAAACCCGGAGGGAGATTGATGGGTTTAGGATGCTAGTGGTTGGGGTGAGTGTTGAGTGGTTATTGCTGTGACACAAGCTGCCTCGAATGCGTGGGGATGTCTATTCATTGCTGAGAATTCACTAGAGGGTTTTTTTCACTGACCCAGGGTCCTGCGCCATCAGAAAAAGTACTGAGGGGGACCCTACTTACCACAAACAAGTCCACTGGCCCACACACACATTCAGGCACACAAACCATGAGGTCACCGACATGTACACACAACACACAGTGCCACTGGCCGTGAGCCGCCTCCTCTAAGAAGCCCACCTGATTTGAGTTCCTAGAAAGAACACCACCCCCCCTTAAAGTGCTGCAGCCTTGGACTAAAGGGGGTGGGGAGTCCTCAGGCTCACAGAGGTTGCAAACTAAGTTCAAGTCTCTGCCCTTAAACCAGTTTTGTTTGGCTCACAGTGATTTTTTTCTTTAAACAAATTGTTTTTTAAAATTTGATGCCAATAATTAAAAATTGGATGATTTCACAGAAAAATTGGAAGATTGTGGCAACAGTTAGCTGAGCTGAGGATGGGAGGAGTGTGTCTCCCATTTTCCACAGTCCCAAAACCTGGCCACTCTTTGACACAGCTTGGCCCCTGTTGAGGTGTGAGTTGTTGACACTCAAATCCCCATGGCCAGTGCTCACCAATGCCCGTGCCTGCCCCATCTGTGAGCCTGAAGCCTAGGACTCCCCCACTACCTCAAGGTCATGATTCTGAGCACCTGCCTTCTCACTGTAGCTCTTACTCCACTTGCTGAATCTCCAGAGCTGCTTTGGGATGCTTGGATTTGTGGGACGGAGAGGGTGGTGTCTCTGGAGAGAGAGAGTAGGCCACCCCAACCAACTCTGGAGTGACCCCACACACACACACACCATCCCCCACCGAGGTGGGAATGGAGAAGGAGGGGAAGTCTGGCTCACAGACAACTCCCTTCCTCTTGGAGAGAGGAGGGGCCAAGCAGAAAGGACAGTAAATACATCACTATGCAGACTAAAATGCTCTAAAACTCCCATCAAAAACAAGACCTCAGTTATTCGGCATTGGCGGGTGTTTTTGTTTTTGTAAATTAAACATTCTGATTAATCCATTAAATGCAGATAATACTGGGATCGACCTCCTAGGCTATTATGAGGATTAAATGAGTTAATTTTGTAAAGTGCTTAGATCACTGCCTGGCACATACTCTGCACTGTGTGCCAGTGACCGTTTAATAAAATAAAAAGATTAATAATTGGAAGCCATCACTATATGCAGGGTGTGACTATAAAGTACAAAAACACCATTTTCAAAGTACAGCAAGGAGTGCTGCCTCTTTTCAAAGCTGACCCTGGGGAGGCTGGGCACTTTCCCCCAGCAGGGAATTATTTCTTGAAACATTCTGACTTCCTCTTTGGGAAACCTCCAGAGAAAGAGCTCGACAACACTGCAGACTCACAACTTTCCTATGAAGCCTGGGACCTAGAGACAAGGAACTCAACTCCAAACCAGACATGGCTCTGCCGAGCTGCACGTGAACTTGACCCAACACACATGGCTTCAAGTGGCCTTCACTATTTCCGGAAATCAGAGCCACCATCAAAAGATAATCATGTTATCAAGATCACTTCTGTTGGCTCTGAGCTTTATAGCTCACAAGATGCTCTCCCTGCCACCAGAGAGGGTATGCAAGAGGATATCCCTCAAAGGACAAAATGTTTGAGTTATGATCATACTTTAGAGGTCACATCCTCTCCCACAGGTATCAGTTTTGGGGTGTGTGTGTGTGTCTGTGAAAATTCAGCTACCTTTGGAATGCTTAATAGGATTCCCTACCTCCAAAGGCTTTGGAAACAGAAACATGTATTTAATGCTAAAATGAGGCTGAAGCTAGTGCCATCATCTTTGATAAGTCACAAGGCACTTTGGGATCTTAGAGTACCTCAGGGTTCTGGTCACTGAGTTGGGAGCTGTGCTCAGGTAATGGAACCCTCTGGAAGGGAATGCCGGATAACAGAGTGCTTGGTTTCATCTAACCCCGGATAGTATGGGCCTTCCCCCACGGCTGCTGACTTTTGGAGCTGCTGGTGGACAGACTCCCTTTCACTTCACCCTCTGCCACTAGCTGGGGAGGATGGGGAAGAGGGCTGGAGGGTAGAGGGGGAGGGCAGGGGGCAGTGCCGGAAGGCGGGAGTGGGGCTACTGTTCATCCCACCCCCTAACCTTTGTGCTTTGTGTTTTCTGTCCTTTCTTTTCAAGGGTTCTACCCTGGCCCCTCCTCTACCCTCTGCCATAGCAGGGTACAGAGCCACCCCAAAACAGACTGGAGGGCAACAGAGACTTGGACTTGGGGAGGTTCAAAAGTGAGCAGCTAGGATGCGGTGCATGAGGGTGAGGCACAAGTCCTAGGGCATGAGTCTGGCTTTCATTCCTAGATGAGGAAGGGGCTGTTGGCCCAGACATCTTCAACAAAGAACAGATTTTGAGAAAATAATATAGTGGGTGTGGGCATAGCTGAGGTGAATGAGCTATACACAGTGCCAGCCGTCCCTGAGGACACTTCAGCCAAACAGCACTGCCCACTCACTTAGGACATCCCCAAGCTGGGGTAAGGACCCTGAGGCCTCTACTCCAGCCAGAGATAGCTGGGGAGTTGAGGGAGTTGAGTTGGGAAGGAAGAAGTCAAGGGGGCAAAGAGGGTAGAGAGAGGAGCCAGGATGAGACTAGGTACATAGGAAACTACCAAGGACTGCACAAATATTTTTCTGACTCCCTGACACACACACTGCACCTTCACACACGCCTCCACACATAGGACTGCAACACTGCAGATTCAGTGGTGTCATTCACACTAGGGTCCATGTAAATGGTACTCTCTGGATTTGTGCAGTGCACAGCCTGAGCATCTATCCATGGGCACCCTGCCACATGCACAAGTGCTCATATATAAGCACACTCGTACTCACAAGCATACTTGCATGCACACAAGCATATACACAGATGCAGCCTCAATGCAATAAATATTTTGCAAACCTTCGGGTCTCATCCCTTCCTTCCCTTTCTGTATAGGCACTACCCTTCCTGGCACCCTCTTCACCTCTTCACCACTACTCCATTGCCCAGGGAAACAGGTGCTGGCTGTCAAGGGCAGGAATGAGGAAAGGGAACCTTGGAGGTCCCTGTGGTGACAGGTTGGGGGCTAAGAAATGAGCAGAAAGGACATAGCAATCTGGCATCCTGACCCTCCAGACAGCTCCATGTCCCTGGCTGATGCACCTACCCTGTGCTCTGTCTTCACCATGGCACCTGGAGGCCAACTGGCTTGGCTGAGCACCTACAGGAAGGAGTCCGCCTCTAAGAGGGGGCACCTGTGGGGCTGCTGCTGTCTGGGATTTGTCCTGAGCTCACAGATGCTACCTTGTCCTTAACAACCACCCTCTCTGCCACTGCTTCTAGACCAGGTCCCTCCACTCCTCGGCTCCAGCTTCTTCCGAGGGGCAGATGCCAGGCCCCCCGCTCATCTAGCCTCAGCTCCTAAGGAGCTAGGCCGCAGGTGACCGAACCCAGCAGGGGGTGATGGCACATGCCTTGGGTGAAGAGCAGCCTCCAGACTGGGTCCGATGTGGGAGGTGGGGGCTCTGTCCTCTGACAATGGCATGGGGAAGGCTCACTGAGTCACAGGACTGCTTCCCCCCCCCACCCCGTCACTGAGTATGGAGGCACCCGGCACCAAACCCCAAGCCCCGCTGGCCAGGCCCACGTCTCAGACACAGGGCCCCATGCCTTGCCCCGAGCCTTGCCCCGAGCCTTGAGCCTTGCCCGGTGCAGACAGACTGCCCCAGGCAGTCTCCAGTGCCCTGCCCCCGCCCTGCCAAGGAATCGCAGACTAAACAGAATCAACTCGGGGCTAGACGGACCTGACGCAGCCTGGTCTCCGACGCCCTGCTTTCCACTGGACTCCGGACGCACTGGTGGCTCCAGCCCAGTGTCTGCGCCCTGTCCCTGCCGCTGCACCAACGGCCCCACCGCTCCCTGCACCATGGGGCTGGCACCGAGCCGAGCCCAGGGAGCCGCGGGGCGGGGTGGGGGCGTTACAGTACGGTGGGCCGACGTCAGAGGGGCTGTATTGCGAGATGGGCGGGATGGGTGTGTGTGTGTGGTTATTGCGTCCTGGGAAGGAACCGTGGTCTCTGCCTGCGCCCCGCCCCCCCCACCTGCCCCCTCCAGGAGGGGGGGGAGCCCAGCCTAGGTCTTGTGGGTGAAGCGGGCCCACACCTGCTGCAGCTGGGACCGCGAGATGCGGAGCACCGAGGGCACGAGTCTGTGGTTGCCGGCGGCCAGGGGCGCGTGGCGCCGGTGGGGCGCCCGCACGGGGCTGCTCTCCGCCGAGCGGCTGCGCTGAATGAGCGAACCGGAGGAGCCGCCGCCGCCGGGGTGAGGGTAATGCTCGGTCTCCAGCGTGGAGGAGGAGAACACGGAGGACGCCAGTCGTCGCAGAGGGCTGTACCGCGGGAGGGAGTGCCCCGAGAGTCTGTCCTCCTCCAACTGAAAGAGACCAAGAGAGTGGAGGGAAAAGAGGCGTCAGGCACAGACTCGACAGCTCCGTCTCGGGGGCCACCCACCGCTCACAGCCCCTGCGGCGCTGGCGTCCCGGCCGGGCCCGAGGGGTGCGCGCACCGCCCCGACCGCCCCAGCACCTCGGCGCGGGCCGCCAGCTCCCTTCCCGCCGCTCCTCCTCCTCGCCGGCCCTCCGCACGCGCGGCCTCCTTGCAGAGACCTCGGCCGCTCAGCTCCCCGCGCAGCCTTGCTGCCCGAGCCCGGCCCGGCCCGGCCGGAGTTCCCTGCGGCGGAGGAATCCGCCCCTCAGGGAGGCCCTTCTGCAGCTGCTCCTGCCACCCGTCCCCCCAGCTGTTCTCCGTACTCCTCACTCCCTGCGCGCCCTCTGCCCCCACGGCAGCCGGCGGGGTGGCGAGGTCTCGGACAGGCCTCTGGAGCCCAGCTTCTCCTGTTCGCATCGCCCCACTTCCGACCTGGGTGGGACCTCAAGCAAGTGACTTCACTCCTCGCGCCTCAGCTTCCTCCCCTGTAAGATGCGGATGGCGATGCTTCCCACTTCCTAAGGCTGTCGTCATTCGGCTTAGGCGTTAGGACGCGCACAGCCCTTTGGACGGCGGTGGAGTAAACGCTGTGTTATGTGAGCTTTCTGATTATTCTTTAAGTCACTCTTCAGAGTGAGGAGAGGAACAGGGCACTGGTAGGAGGAGGGGCAGACTGCCACCATTTCTCCAAAGTGGCTTTTGCCCTGTCTCTTCCCCAGCTGCTGGCTGAGCCACAGCTCAGTGCCCTCCTGCACTCCTACCCTTGGAGGGGAAAAGGGAACGTGGGCCTGTGTGTCCCAGGCCTGTGGGGATGGAAATGCTGGCTTGGGTGTCACCAGACCTTTTCCACCTTGACCCCTAGCTCTTCCTGTGACTGAAACTAGTTTAAATAGCTTTTGGTGGGGCCTGAGGATGGGCTGGGCCAGCTGCCAGAGAGCTGAAGGAGGAGCAGGCCCAGGACACTCAGCTCCAGTGTCCTCCTTGTAGATGTCAGATGGGGGCAGAGGAATCCAACGTGGAACCTCCACCAGAGAGAGGAGGAGAGAGAACATTCTGATGGGAGTGTCTTTGCCCCCACCCTGCTTTCCCTTCTGCTTCTCTTTGGCCAAGTCTAGGATCCTTCTGAGCTGCTCCCAGCTGCCCTGAGGATTAGGGGTATAAGGCCCTCCATCCAAAAGACAGGCGTCTCAGTAGCTGCACACAGCTCCTCTCACAGCACTTGTGTGTAGCTTGAGTTTAAGACTCCAGCCAGAGTTTGATCACCTTCCAGGGGGACCTAATCCCAGCATGCTCCTGCCCCTTCAATCACCTTCCACGCCCAGCTGAAGTACTACCTTAGCGAGATCACCCAGCTTCCCGGGCAGGCTCCCTATTCTAGCAAAGAAGAGTTCTCCGTTATCTACCTTATGGCCCTTGGCAATAAACATCCATGTCCACACCTTGGCATCCCCGCCCCACCTCTCTAGAGTATGAGCTCCAAAAGGGGCAGGACCATGAAGCCTTGTTCATCTCTGGCCTCCCAGGCCCCAGCACGCTGCCCGGCACATGGCAGAGAAATGCTCTAGCGGCTGCCAAGCAAAGGTCCATGTACTCAGAGAATGCTGACCTGCTGTGTTATCAGCCAGAGACAACCGGCAAAGGATGGCAAACATCCTTCCCCCAAATCACACACTCTGCTGTTTTCCCCTCTGCCTTAGCTTTCTAGCCACTTCAAATTTGCACCTTAAATTCCTTGGAGAAGAAAGTGAGGTGTATGTAAAGAAAAAGTTTAAAGTATCACGGCATTCACACCAAGGAACAATAAATGCTCTAAAATTGCGCCTGGTTCCACATTATCCCTGTCCCTGCTCCCCACGGTGGGCAGGTGACAGCATTGTGGGTGCTCATATCTTTAAGGATCACTGTTAGGAGGAAGCTGACACATCAGACGCTGAGCAGGGCAAGCTAGATCTAGGAGGGAATTCCCCACAGGCAGGTGGCAGGGTGGGGAGTCCACAAACTGATTCCATGTGCGGCCGGGTTTCGGAGCCCCCACACAGGCTGGATCAGGACTCCCTCCAGATCAAAGAAAGAAGGAACAAGTGAGCCAGTCCACTCTCCGTCTTCCTCTGCCCTTGACAAGGAGGGTCTCTGCTTCACCTATACCGTGCTGTACTGAGATATTTGGTAAAATGTGTCACCCCCCCCCATGTGCTCACACACACACATACACATGCACACACACATGTGCACGCACATACACACGCAGAGGCCACTGTGCACACTGCTGTGCCCAAGGCACACCTGCTGACATGGCTCAGCCAGTGGGTGCACACACGTGTGCACGGCCCACATACATTGTACTCAGGCTCTCTCTGGCCTGTGTTTGCTCCTCTCCTAACCACACAGGCCTCAGACAGCACTCACCTGGCTTTACCTCTTGAACCCTGGTGACCCTGGGCTAAAGGATTAGCTCTTCCCAGCCTCAGTTTCCTTATCTTTTAAGGGACGGGGTGGGGGGTTGCTTTATTTATGTTACTGTTTTAAGGAAGACACGCGTGAAATACGTGAGGTGCTGAGAGCAGTGCAGCTCTGGTCGCTGTCACTGGGATCATTGCTCTGATTATTATCAGCCCTCCAGCTTTGCCATCCCAGCTTCTGGGGTTCTCTGTGCTCCCGCAGACCTACTGCATGCCCAGTAGACATGCTACTGTGTGCACAACCTGCCCCAAAGTGCACTCCTGAGCTAAGCAGACACGGCAACACACACACACAGCTGAAGAATGCTAACCAACTTCGCTGCTAGGGCTGTGGGGGAACCAAGGCCTGCAAACACCTAACACCCCCTCCAGATACATATAGCTCATCACCTGCCCTCGGCACAAGCAGAACCTGACCCCAAAACACTGAGACTCTCCAAGAGGATCATGCCCACCTCCCCAATTCTCTCTCCCTACCTCCTTGGCGGGACTCCCCCAGCGGAAGGACATTTTCCAGGACCTGGAAGGAATCTGAAGGTAAGGAAAACCTCCCAGATAGCTCAGCTCCCTCTCTGAGACCCAAGTGGCCCGCAGTCACCAGAAGGCGACCAGCAGAAAGCCCAGGTCCAGAGCCTCAGCCTCCTGACTTGGATTTTGGGTTGTCTCTCTACCCTGTGCCACCAATGGTCAGTCTCCCTCTGCAACTCTGCATTTCTGGTGGGACCACATGACCTTTGAGGCGTCTGGTGCCCAGCAGAGGCTAGAAGCTCAGGAAGTGTAGAAGGACTAGCTACTGAGCAAATGAATGAGTGCAGGAAAAAATCAGAGGGGAGCCGGGCAGATGTGCTGCCCCGGTGGGAAGAATGTCCCCAACACGGTCAGTCTGCTGGCCCCACACCCTGCCCTGGCTGAGCCTCCAGCTCAGGTTGGCTAGGACCTCTCCGGTTGGGGGCTCAGAGTTCCCACTTTCTGAGCCCTCAATTTTCCAGAGTCCAGGGCACAGCTAGGATGCACACCCCCAAGGACCTCAGCTCAGAGGCTCTCTCCAAGAGACGAGGGGGTGGGGCCTGAACACAGCCCTGCCTGGAGCTGCCCTTCTTGGAGGCACCCGCATGCTCCCAGGCTAGGCTTCCCAATCCGAGCACGCAGCAGAACTGCCCCTGCCCCTGCCCCCTGGCATTTTGCAGAGCCACCTAACGTGCGGTGACTGAGTGGAACGCGGCACAGCCCTGGAGCCCTCCAGCATCACCTCCTTGTCTCTCCACAGCCCATCAAAAGTGCTCAGTGACGGCACTGCTGTCATCGGCCGAGAACCCCCTGCTCACAGCCTCCACCCTTTCCCGGACACCTCTTGCTCCTGTCCACCCTGCCCCG
The DNA here is from genome assembly GCF_053574225.1 of Canis aureus. Lineage (NCBI taxonomy): Eukaryota > Metazoa > Chordata > Mammalia > Carnivora > Canidae > Canis > Canis aureus. Next base: position 60,864,779 of record NC_135617.1, read on the forward strand.
CATCCAGAGCCCCCTGCCTTGGTCCAAGCCATCAGGGCACTCTCCTGCAGGCGCCTGCCGCGTGGCCTTCCTGCTCGTAGTTCTGTGCCCTTTCATCCGTTTTCATACAGCAGCCAGAGGGATCAGTTAAGAGTACCAATGTGATCACCTCACACCCCTCTTTAAAAGCCTTGGGTGGTTTACCGAGCCTTCAGAATCAAACCCTAATCTTTTAGCTTCACCCCAAGGCCCTCTGGGATGGGGCCAGAGACCTCCTTGGCAACCTCCCCTGCTTTGCAACATGTAATCAGCACACGGTCCCCTTGGCCTGGGAGGCCTTTCTCCTGCTTTGTCACCTGACTGCACTGCTCATAATGCAAGACTCAACTCAGAACGTGGAGGGCGCTTCCCCTGGGAAGCTTCGACTGTCCCCCAAGTATGGTTTTGTACCCTTACACCTGTCTACTTTCATCACAGCCTACAACTGTTGGGTGCTTCGTCAGTAGCCCTTGTGGAGCACACAGGGAGTACGTGGGGAGCACTCCAGGCAAAAGCTACGGGCATCCAGGGGTAGGGAATGGGGTGCAAGCCCAGCCTTACCTGTCTCTGCGGGCCGGTGGGATCCGACTCTCTCCGACGAGGGCGGGGTCCAGAGTGCAGGGGCGAGTGGGAAGGGCTGCCAGGCGTGGGGGGCTGTGACATCTCTGACCGGCCTTCCGCCTGGCTCAGCTGGGGTGGGAGGGGCTGGAAGGGAGTCAGGCGAGGGTCCTCCTCAGCCAGCGTCTGCATGCCTCGGCCCCGGGGCCTGACGGCAGCCTCTGCCCCCGGCCTCCGCCGCTCCTCGCCCTCCTCCGGCAGTGGCCGCAGCTCCTCGGGCTCCTCGTCCGTGGTGCCCGACGTGCTGGGCTCGGCGCCCGGGGGGAAGTCCTTGAGCTCTGTCTCCTTGTCAATGATAACCCACTCCTTGCTGTCAAAGTCCTCCTCCTCGGCCAGCGGCACCGAGCGGAAGGCGTTGCTAAGGGCCTCCTGTTCCACGGAGGCTGACACGTCCATGCGGCCGCTGGCCTGCCGGTCCGGGTGACCCGTGTCCACTGACAGCATCTGGGCCGGCTGTGAGGAGCAGGCCTGGCGGGACGGAGAGCCGGGCAGATCCATTCGTGACCTGCGAAGCCAGCCCAAGTGAGGCTCAGTGCCCGGCCCCTCTGAATCTCCAAGGAGCCCAAGTAGGCGGCCGGGTAAGGCCTGGAAACTACTGACCACAGCATGTCTCCCACCCTGGGCCAGGCCTGCTTACTTCCTGGGTTACCGTCCCTCTCCCCCCACCTCACTCTCCCTAAAGATCCCATTCGTTCATTCATTCATTCATTCGTTCATTCATACATTCACTCAACACACGTAAATGAATGTTTACTGCATTCCAGAAATACAAACATGCAGAAAAGAAAACCTGGTTCCTGTGCCCGAAGAACGCTCTCTTCTGGACCACCCTGGAAACTCTTAATCTCCCTAAAGCCAACTTCATGCTCCCAGTCCAGTGCTCACACTCCATCCGAGGCTCCCTCCTGCTGCCATCAGGGCACACACACCCACCTGGCCCTTGAGTTGGTAGTTGGTTTTTCTAGCTTCTTCTACCACCACCCTCCAGGCCTGCCTGGCTGGTTTCACCACCCCCAACAAAGTCCAGTGGCTCCCAGTCCCAAGGAAAGTCCATATTCCTTAGTCTGGCACTGAGGTGGCCAGGCTAAGGCCCAGGTTCACCATGCTCCTAACCAGACCCATCTCAGATTCACTGGCTTTTCCCCAAACTGCCTGTGTGCTCACACTTCTGTGCGGTTATGTACGCCACTGTCTCCACACGGCTGGACTTTCCCCTCTTTGCTGCCTCACCTGGCTCGGCTGTCACCTCCTATGGGGAGTTTCCCCATTCTGCTTGGTGGGCTAGTTTGCCTTCCCAGCGCTGTCTGTGTACCCCTCTCAGCCCAGAGCAGAGCACGTGTGTTTACATATCTGCCTCCCCAGGAGGCCAAGAGCTCTGTCAGGCAAGGACTGGGCCCCATCTGACTTTTCACTCTGGGGCAGTGACCCTACCTTGGGGCATCTCTTGCTATCACCTGACACTGTGCTGTGAACCTCAGATTACTTCCAGAGATTCTCATCTTGAGGTAGGGTAGGTACTTGCCCCAAGGTCAAAGTTTTGCTGGTTGTAGGAAGCTACACAAATACCAGGGTGTCCCCACTGGGAACCATGGAGGTTTAGCTCCCTTGGGGTTGTGCACACGCTCACACTCAGGCTGTGGGCAGAGGGCTGGCTTTTATTCTCCCCCAGCCTCAAGCCTGGGAGAGAAAGGGGTACAGCTCAGAGCCACTGTGGGGCTTTTTCAACATCCTCCCATCCTGGTCTGCGGGACCTATCTCCTCCCTCTCCACAAGCTTTTTATTGATTTAATAAGGCTTAAAATACATACATTCCTGAGGGAGGCCACCCAGGGTCTCCCATGTAAATGGCTGATGTGGCTATTTTTCCTCAGAGCGTGGTTTGTTTTGACAGACATAAAGGAGAGAGTGTGCCAATGGAAGAGAGGGGCGAGGGTTGGGGGGAGGTTGGAGAAATGGGGGGAATGTAGGCAGCCAATCTCATCTGCTTCATGCCTTTTCCTGCTCCCAAGAGCCCCAGAGCCCACCCAAACCAAACCCTCTGCCCTGTCTACAAGATCCTGAACCTTCCCTTCCAGAAAAATCTCTCTTCAGCCCATCCATCCCTGAAACAAGGGTTCGCTCGGAGTTAAACCAATTTGCTCTTTAGGACTGTCTGTTCAGGGCATTCCCACCTCTCTTCTTCACTGACATCCCTTCCACACTGCTGTTCCTCAGCTCTGCTTGTTTCCTGAACCCTCTGGGCTACCATGGACACAAACTCGGTCTTCAGTCCCAGGGAGGCCAACCTGCATGAGTGTGAGTGCATGTGTGAGGGCTGTTGGCCACCTGAGCACAGAGCCCATATGGGTGCAGGGACTGTGGTGGCTGCGGGGACTGGCACAAGTTTCTCCTGTCTTGAGCATTGCCACACACCAAAGGGGCACTGTGTCCCATCCCAGAGGCAGGGTGCAGCTGGGAGGAGGATCCAGAGGAGGAGCTGTGGGTGAGGCACGGCTGAGAAGGCACGCTGAGTGGTTGGGAAAGAGGACCCCCATCCTCCTGAGCTGGGCCTTGGGAAAAGACCCCTTTAGTGGTGCAAAGGAGACAGCAGCCCTGCTGAGTGGTGAAGCCCCATCCAGAGCCAAAAGAGAATGGGGACATCTCTCAGAGGCCCTTCCTACCCAAAGTTGTCCCACCCACCGGATCTCAGGTGGGTTCAGACTCTGGTCTCTGATGGCCATGGGCCACCCTCACCTCCCTCCATTCTGTAGGTTCCTTTTGGTTCTAAATTCTCTGTCCCACCAACCAGGCCCTCCTGTGATATTCAGACCCCTGAGCCCTGACCCCAAAAACTTGATTCCCTCCCTCTTGGAGCAGAGCACTCCCTGGGCTCTCCTCCCAGGCCCCTCCCTCAAAGTTGAAGGATGCTTAGTCAGCTGCTTTGAGGCATCTGTAATTAGTCTCCAGGGTGAGGTTCTAGAAGCACACCCACCGAGCAACTCGTCCCTCACCTCCTCCCAGGGCCTACCCCTCCTGCAGCCTGCCTCCACCTCACATCCCTCCATGGCACAAGATGCTCCTACTCTGGTTCCTGGCCCGTGGACCCCCACCCCCATCCCTCCCCAGGCCCTCCCATGCCTCAGTCACTCACTAACCAAGTCTGACCCCAGGCCCACATGGAGCCGCCTGAACACTCCCAGGGTCCCTGCCCATCTCCCCCTCATGTCCGATCTTTCCCACTGACCGAGACCAGCTGCGTGAAGGCTGAAGGGACCAGGGCGCCCTTGGGTGACTCCTGGCCGCACACCTACCTCCTCTCATGCAGCTCCACCCGCCCATCGGCTGTGGAGAGCCTCTCGGACTCAGGGCTGTTGACCCTCCGGTAGCGAAGAGAACGGACTGGGGTTGTTGGTGAGTCCGGAGGGGCGCGCACCGGAGAGCTAGGGACCCCCACACCTCGGCTCTGCTCCTCTTCCACCACACAAGGGGTCTGCAGGAGAGGGGAGTCCCATGAACCAGGGCCGATAGGGTGGTTTTCCCAGGGTGAAGGAGATGTAGGGAGGTCGACGCCGGTGATCCTGGCAGGGGGCGAGGCCGCGGATGCAGGGTGGCTAGGGAGTGGGCACACATGAGGGGTGGGACGGGGGCCACGGGCCGGGAACCAGGGTGGGAGCAGGGGGAGGCCACCCACGTCCTTCTCTCTGGCTGCAGTTACTTTGCTGATGTTGATTCGGAGTTTGTTCCGGTTGACATCCGTCTCCTCCCAGACTTCAGCCTCGGGACCCCCAGGATGGGGGGCCAGGTGGGGGCCGGGACCCAGCCCCTCAGGGGGCCGCCCAGGCAAGATGGGGGGTGCGTTCTCCTGGTCACTCAGGTGCTCGCCCTGCAGCACGTCCTCGGTGTTCTCCCGGAGCAGGTCCCCGGGCACCGGCGTCACGTTGACCACCCTGGAGAGGCCGGGAGGGGCCGTGGGCAAGGCTGGCAGGGGTGCTCTCTCCTACCAGCACAGGCCCTGCAGATCACTGCCACCCCTGGGAGTGGGCACAGGAGGGGCCTCGGCCGGGATGGGGGCATCCCCAGGCCCTCTCAGGCCTGCACAGGACTACAAAGGTGGCTGCCCAGCATGAGCTCAGCACCACTTCACCCTCTCACTCCAGGAGACCCATTACTTTGCAGGCGCTGCCAGATTTCCATGGTAGTTCACTGGCTGACCTCATTTAGGCCAGGAGTGGGTCTAAAGAGAAGAAGCACTTTGGAATTCCTTGAGTGGTCCATGCACCTCGATGTGCTGAGTCTCTTTCCTGGAGCCCCTGCCCATGTCTCCCCCTGGCTCTTCCCCCCCCCCCCCCCCGGGGGTGGGGGTGGGGCCCTTCCTCACTCTGGCCCCTCCCTGGTGCCTCTGTCTTTGTGCGTGTCACATGGTTCTGGTATCACTGACACCTGTCCATTACAAGTATCCCAGACCCAACTGAGAGCACTCTGAAGGCAGGGGCTGCAAGTTTTTTCTCTGACACCCACAGGCCCTGGTGCCAGGGCTCAAGACATGTCCACTAAATGAATACCTGTGAGCAACAGAAACAAACTGTGGGGCTCAGGTCATTTCACTCAGGGCTCCCCACTCCCCAGTAAGGTCAAAAATCCAAAGGAGGATGACCACTCTGTCCCCAGATTGAAGGTGGAGATGTGGCACCACTGCCTGGGGTTCGAGAACCCCACTGTTGAGCACCAAGAATAGGAAAGACAGCCAGGTGTGTCCAGGTAGAAAGAGAAGGAGAGGGCTGGCTTTTGAGGTGACAGTACAAGGCAGGGGTCACCTCGCCCCCCTCCAGGCCATCGTCCCTCCCAAGACTCACCCAAACATGGCTGCCGTCTGCCGGGTGTTCTGCTGGGGTGGAGTGGAGGTGCTTGTCGACAGGAGGGCATCGGTGCCTGCCTTCTCCCAGTCAAAAGCCTCATTCTCAGCGATGCCCCGCTCCTTCATGCTGTTCTCAAACACCGACATGATCAACTGCAGGGGTGGGGGTGGCGGGAGGACAGAGAGGTGACCCTGGGGCTAGCCAGGAGGAGGGGGCAGTGGCCGGGACTGCAGGGGGAAGAGAGGGACCTTCCAGGACAGGGATGGGCCAAGAGGGAGCACTGGAAGGAGAAGGGCACATTGATTTTAAATGAAAACATGCACACGATATGCAAATCAGCATGCAAATTACCATCTTGGTTTGAGCCCCCCCTGGCTGGACACAAGCCCTATGAGATCTGTCCCCTGCTCCCCATCCCTGGCCTGATCTGCCATTCCCACCATCTCAGGGGGAGCCTCAGCAGCCCGAAAGCTCCAGTAGTTTCCCAGAGCCACCACCTGGGGTCATGCTTCTGCACGAGCTGCTTCCTCTACCTGCACTGCCTTAACCACCAGTCCTCTCCTCTAGGACACCTTCCCTGATTCCCCCACCCACACACTCCCCGATCTGCCGCTCTACATTCCTAGCAGTCAGCACACCCTGTGCTCTCCTGTGCTCGCTTAGCAGCTGTCTGGGCTGGGGAACCCCAGGAGGATAACTGGGGGAGGGGGAGGCAGGACCTTCTGTTGTCCAAGTGAGCCATCTCTGCCAACAGCCAGGGCTCTAGGCTCAGGACGTGGTGGGCACCTACAGGCCCCCAGCCCACTCCGCTTCTGACTTAGCTCTCTCCAGAATGCAGGGTGGGTTTTTTCTGCTGGCAGGCCCCATTTCACTGGGGGCCCACCGTGTGCCTGTTGCTGTGTTCCCTGTGGCATGGAGATTTGTGCCTGACACATAGTGGGTCCTGGGCAGAACATTGCTGATGTATCCCCCTTCTCCTGTCAGGCTCGGTGAGTCCCCTAGGGATGTGATGGTGGCACCCTGGAAAAAGCACTGGGCTTGGGAGTCAGAAGATGTGCCCGAGCCCACCCCTGTTCCCAGCCATGCTATCAGGCTTTAGTTTCCTCATCTATGAATTGGGGACAACGCAGAGTTTTGGTGTAAAATACATGAAAGCTTTGGCTTTATTAACTGTTAAGTGTTGGGATAATAACATAAGGGACACACATTATCACCAAAGACTTGTTTTGAAGTTTAAGTGAGTGAATGCATGAGAAGCACTGAGAACAGGGTCAGCTGTTGATAAATCTTAGCTATGAATGCCATTTACAGGAGCACAAAACAGTTTCATGCAGTTTGAGGACCAGGGAGAGATGCACAGGCTAAGCTGGCAGGGGAGTGGGGCCTCGGCAGTATGGGTGCTGCTGGGGACAGTCACCCCCAGAGAGGTGTCCAGGGATACAGAGGCCAGGTGGCAGCTCCCACCTGGTAATCAGGCTTGGTGAAGTAGTCAAGGCTGGCGATGTGGTCCAGGAAGAGGTGGAACTCGGAAGGCATGTGCTTCAGCAGCATCCGATGCTCATACTTCTCCTTGATCATCCCTACCTGCTCCTGGAGGCAAGACGGCACGGGGTGATGGAGCCCCAGTGCCCCCACTCCCCCTCCGCCTCCTCAGACCCAGCTGCACAGGGCTCACCTTGTCCTTGATCTTCCTCCAAGGCAGCTGGCCCACTGCAAACTCCACCAGCATGTAGAAGAGGGACCACAGGTCATCGTGGCGGCCCATCTCCTGGGGGTAGGGGGGTGAGGGGAGTCATCCACAGCTATCAGGCCCTTCCCTGGGACTGAGGAGGGGGCACCTAACACCCAAATCCCCCTGGGCAGACCTGAGTCTCCCTGAAACCACGGCTCTATCCCTGACCCTCCAAGACACGTAGAATCCCAGTGTTAAAACTTCTGTCTGTGCCTTGTCAGCCCACACAGACTAATGGTACAAACAGAGAGGAGGGAATCCCAAAAAATAAGGAAGAAGGGGAAGTCATGGGGAGATGGCAGCAGAACCTTCCTCAGCCCTGGTCTCTGGTGGGGCAGCTTCCAGCTCCTGCCCCATACTTCTCTCCCCACCCCACCCCGTGCCTGCCCTACCCTCTTCCTCTGCTGCACACTCTGCCTCCGACCCCGGGCCCCAATGCCCCTGCATCCTCAGGCCCAGCTCTGCCACTCACCCGGTTCTTGTGGGCATTGACTGAGGCATAACGAACAGTCCCTCGAAACCCGGCCACATTCCGGGGCTGTGAAAAGAGAACACAGCAGGACCCTCACCCACTGCCCCTGACTTGGACCACATCTCAACCCTGCTTACTGAGCCTAACTCCACCTACTTTAACGCTGACTGCCTCCAATCCAGCCCCCACGTTGGCCCGATCAGCAGCAGGCCTGCCACACCAAGCCCAGCTGTACACCTGCCTCCTGCCCCTGTTCACGGTCCCTTATCCATTCCCAACTGGGGTAGGCAGCCAGGTCACACGGTGTGGATATGACATCCACCAAGAGCTCAGAGCCAGGGGACAGGCCAAGTATAGACTGAGCTGGGTGCTGCTCATACTGAACCCAGGCGGGGCCTGTCTAGGCAGCTGCAAGGAGAAGTTGGTGGAGGGTTTCCAGGTCAGGGAGTCAAGCAAGGAGGCCAGAGGTTCCCGTGAGCGGCAGTACTCACAGGCCGAACGTCCCCTGTGGTGTTGGTATACTGCCGGGCCAGCCCGAAGTCCAACATGTAGCACTTTCTGTAGGTAGAAGGCAGCCTGCCCATGGCAAAGTTTGACTGGGGAAGATAGGAGCTGTGACCGTGGGGTTCCAGACCCAAATGGCCCACCTCATGGGGCCCCCAGACATGTGTTTAGGAGTAAACACCATCATGTACTATCGAAGGTCATGGCATCGCATCCAAGAAGCAGGTGGGATCGCCCTCTATCACAGTGAGATGAGAACTTGAGAGATTTTAGAGATGAGGAGGCCGAGGGTCAAAGAGCTTCCAGGGGTTCTCCAAGATCACACAGCAAGTGATGACCCAGCTGGGGGTTGAACTGAGGTGTGTGTGTCCAGCCCTCAATCCTTGAGGCTCCCCAGCAGGGTAGTGTGGCTTAGTGTCACTGTCTTGCTCTAAAGCAGCAGAAGACCTGCGTTGTTCTTGCCATGTGACCTTGGGCCATTCAACCAATCTTTCTGGACCTCAGTTTTTACCCCTTACTTAAATTGGAGGTTTTTACAACACCAAGATCCAAGATGCCACAGAATCGGCTACTTGGAATTTCTTACTAAGCCCAGCCCTTTGGTCCCTTTCACTCAATTCTCCAACCCCTGCACCTTTCAAAGTTCAAGGACTAATCAGGGAAGGGTTAAGAGAGAAGAGAGGAACAGAGGGCCAGGCAGGGGCGTGTGCTCTTGGCAGGCCAAGGAGAGGAGGAGAAGGGGCTCCGGGCAGAGAGCAGGAGGAAGGGACAGGTATTAGAAGAGACTATTCCTGCCCCAACCACTGCTCTGGAGGAGAAACCGCGGGACCTGGGTGGGGGGGGGGGGGCGGGGGGAGGGGGTCATGTAGCGCCACCCTCACCGGTTTGATGTCCCGGTGCAGGAAGCCCACGGAGTGGATGGCCTCAATGGACTCCAAGATCTGCTTGCCCAGCCGCAGCGTGGTACTCAGGGTGAAGGTGCCTCGCGGCTGGCTGCGGCGCAGGTCGGCCAGGTTCCGGCCCTGGGGGTGGTGGCGGGGCCAGGCTAGACTCAGCTGCCCTGCCCCCTCCACCCTGCACCACTGTGACACTGGGCCCAGCCTCATCCCCAAAGCTTTGTGCCCGCTCCCCACCCCAGTGGTCACGACCCCAGCTTTTGGGGGAGAGTGGAGGGAGGATCCCACAGGGACTCACCTGGAGCTGCATCACTACGTAATTAAACTTCTCATTCCGGCCACAGCCAATGAACCTGCACACGTGGCTTTTCCCTGTGGGGCACAGACAGGGGGTCTCCCAACTCCCACTCCTTCTCCCTCACTTCCAATCTTAAGGCATCTCCAGTGCACTCCTGATTCCTGGTTGCATGATGACTTCTCCCACCACGTCCCTTTGGCCCTTTCCCATCACCGCCCTTAGACTCTGGCCCCATCTCACCATCCCCATCTGTTCTCTCACAGCCCCTAACTCCAACCATCACCTCTCCCCTCGCATCCTCCTGCCCTTGGCCCGCACCTTGCAGCTTTTTGAGCACAGCCACCTCCATCTTGAGGACCTGCTTGGGCTGCTGGGCTGACTCCACCTTGAGGGCCACGTTCTCCCTGGTCAGCAGGTCCATGGCCTCATAGATCTCACCAAAGCCTCCGCCCCCGATCTTTTTCAGCTACAAGATGGAAGAGGGGGATAGGAAACACAGGGGTCAGACTCAGCAGCTCCTCATCCCATCCATTGCTGGGTCATACCCTTCCTGGGTGGGGGGCTAAGGCTAGCCTTGAAGGGGAGGACTCCCTGTCTCCCTTCCTTGCCCCAACCACCACTGCTCCTACTTCCTCTCCTAGTGCCAAGCCCTAGTGGGTTTCACGCGCGCACACACACATGCACACACACGCATGGTTAGATGTCAGAGTGCAAGGTGGGAGAGGGTATGAGACCTCTGACTCCATACAGACATGGAGACGAGCCCGTGTAGGATCTGAAGAGACCATGGGCCATATTGAAACTTTTCTTCCCTGGAAGGACAAGAAATACCACACTGCCCCCCACCCTCCCTCCCACGACTACATTGAACAACCACCATCCATAAGGAAAACTAATTTCTAGAACCTTTCAGCTTCAGAGTGGATCCTCCAGAGAAGCTGGCCCTTCCTCGGGTTAGCAGTATCCTGACAGGTGTCAAATGGAGAGAGTACTGGGGGAGGGGTGCATATTTGGGGAGGAGACTCAGCAAAGGGTATTCACTGCCTAGGCCTGCTGCTAAAGCTCACAGCACTCCCTAGAGCCCTGGTCAGATGCCCCAAACCAGGATGAGCCTCCCCTGGGGGCAGGGGCCACTGCGAGACCATGGTGGAAATGGCAGTTTGGACAGTCCATCTATCCCCCCAGGGGGCAAGGCAGTACAGACCTGACCCTCTAGGCCCTCCTCCTCCAGCATCCCAGGACAGGCAGTGAGAAAAGGCAGAGGGGAGAGTTGTGTCGGAGGAAGAGTTGGCAAGGGCAGATAGTCAAAGCTGAGTTACGGGGAGGGATTAAAATAATTTCAAGTTAGGGCAGCCCTGGTGGCGCAGTGGTTTACCGCCACTGCCTGCAGCCCAGTGCGTGATCCTAGGGACCCTGGATTGAGTCCCACGTCAGGCTCTCTATATGATGCCTGCTTCTCTCTCTGCCTGTGTCTCTGCCTTTCTCTCTGTCTCTATGAATAAATAAATAAAATCTTTACAAAAATAATAATAATTTCAAGTTAGAGGCACCAGGGTTCCTGGAGAGGCTGTGTGCTACTGGCAATGATGAGGGACAAGGAGAAGGTGCTGGGTTCTAAGTTGGGATTCATTTGATTAAAAAAAGATGTACAGGGCAGCCCGGGTGGCTCAGCGGTTTAGCACCGCTGTCAGCCCAGGGCCTGATCCTAGAGACCCAGGATCGAGTCCCATGTCAGGCTCCCTGCATGGAGCCTGCTTCTCTCTCTGCCTGTGTCTCTGCCTCTCTCTGTGTGTCTTTCATGAATAAATAAATGAAATCTTAAAAAAAAAAAAAAAAGATGTACAACTCACCTCATGGGTGGCCTGTCCTCTCTGAACATCTTCCAGAATGCTCACTCGCCTCCTGTTGGCTTGTTAACTCACCAGCACAGCTGGGCTTGCTAGTGATTGGGCAGAGGCCGCTCTCATCAGCCAGCCTGTAAACTGACTCTGAGCCTCCCGTGTCTCCAAGCCCTCCCCTTAGCATTTATCCAGTGCTCTGATCCCATTAAATCTTTAATGGTGGCTGAAGCAGGGGGTGAGGGTGGAAGGGGGGCAGGGCAGAGCCCAGGACTGGGAGTTCCCAGCAGGTTACAGTTGAAACCACTCCAGGAAGAGACAGGAGGATGAAGGGAGGATTTAGAAGAGAAGTGGAAGTCTGGCTGCATCTGGAAGGCTCTGGTGCCCAGGAAGGAGACAGGGAAAGGAGGAAGAACAGTCTGAAACCAGAGTCTCTCTCTCCTTGAGACAAAAGTCATACTCCTAGAAGAATCTCAGAGTCAGGAGGGGATAGATGCAGACTCAAGGAAGGCAGTGGCATATCTCCCTCTGGAGAACTTTAAACTCAGGGGAGATTCTAGTATCTTCTAGAATCCTTTATGGCTTGTTATAGGTGAGCATGGAAGGAAAGGGGGAGGAGGAGGGACCAACAATCACATCTCGGGTTCTGTGATCTAGACTCAAAGACATCATCTCAGCTCCTTCCCTAAGGTTCTTGACAACACAAGGGCAGAAGGTCATAAGAGTCACCATTTTACACAGAAGGAAAACTATGGCACAGAGAGTTCCATTCTCTGCCCCAGGTCACACCACTAGTAAGCGGCAAAGTCAGGTTTCATTTAAACCCGGGCAATCCCATGCAGAACTCACACTCTTAACTGTGATATCACAAGAAATGGTGATAGCACAGGGCTTAAAAGTCTGGAGTTTGGGACACGTGGGTGGCTCAGCGGTTGAGCATCTGCCTTTGGCTCAGGTCATTATCTCAGGATCCTGGGATCGAGTCCCACATCCGGCTCCCCGCAGGGAGCCTGCTTCTCCTGCTGCCTAGGTCTCTGCTTCTCTCTGTCTCTTATGAATAAATAAATAAAATCTTAAAAAAAAGGGACACCTGGGTGGCTCAGCAGTTTCGTGCCTGCCTTTGGCCCAGGGCGTGTTCCTGGGGACTCGGGATCCAGTCCCACGTCCATGGAGCTTGCTTTTCCCTCTGCCTGTGTCTCTGCCTCTCTTTCTGTGTCTCTCATGAATAAATAAATAAAATCTTAAAAAAAAAAAAAAAGTGTGAGTGCTTGAGAGTCAAGCTTAGATCTGCCAGCCTCCAAAATCCTCACCAGAGGTGTAAGGAGTGCTCCTGGCAGCCAAGACATTTCCCATACCTGCTCCCCAATTTCCGAGGGTGGCCAATGGTATTTCTCTACCATCTTCACTTCCAGACAGAGGCTGTTTCTCTTCCCTTTGACCCTATTCCTCCCCTCCTATTTTTTTCACGACCCCCTCCCCTGTCAAAGGAACTACCTAAACTGGAGGGCTAATCTGACACAAGAGGACCAGCATTCACTTAGGAAAAGGGAAACCTGGTTTCCTGGCTCAGCTCTGGGTCACCTGGAGTTAGTTTCTTTCTTTTTTTTTTTTTTTTTTAAGATTTAGTTATTTATACATGAGAGACACACACACACACACACAGAGAGAGAGAGAGAGAGAGAGAGAGAGAGAGGCAGAAACACAGGCAGGGGAAGAAGCAGGCTCTCCGCAGGGAGCCCGATGCTGGACTCAACTCTATCTGGACCCCAGGATCACGCCCTGAGCCAAAGGCAGATGCTCAACCCCTGAGCCACCCAGGCGTCCCTGGAGTTAGTTTCTTAAAGTCTTTGCCTCCACATTTCCTCCTCTGTAAAATGAAAGAGTTGTTCTAGAACTAGTCACAGAGACTCCTTCATCTCCATCTTGGGAAGCAGTATGGCTTAGGGACCACTGACCCAGCAGTCGTGAGAACTTGGCAGGCTAGCTAGTCTCTGTACCTGTTTCCACACCTGTGAAAAGGGGGTAATAACATCTACTCCATTGTTTGGGGAGGTAACACACACAAGACATTTTGCACAGTCTGGCCACAGCAAGTGCTCCAAACAAATGCTGTTTTACTTAGTAGTATCATTTGCTCTTCTGATCCTGAGAAGCACCCCTCAAGAAAAGTAAAACATTCATATTTGTAAATACTCCACCTGGTACCACTGCCCCTCCCTTCCTCCCCAGCCAGCTCATTTTCTCTTTGGGCAATTTGTTCTTGGTTTCCGAGCTCTGCCTCAAGTCTCTGTCCCACCCCTCATGGGGAGATGGCTGAGGGGAGGCATCCAGCAGCCCCCTCTCTCAACCTCTCCAGGAGCCAGGGACGGAGATCAGCCTAGTGAAGACTGCACAATCGCCCCTTCCCCCGATGACCCCCTGCCATTTCTCTCCCCACTCATCTTCCACCTGCTCCCTCAAAAAGCAGCGAAAAGTTCTGACTCAAACTCAGTATGATGTGAACACCATCTTTTTCTCACCTCTTCAGTGCAAAAGACCTTCTGCCTCCAATCTGTCAGAAACCAAGCTCTCATGACAGGAGACCCAGAGGGTTCTTGGAGGAACACTCATTTTGCCAGACTCTTATTCCCTTGATTATGGCCCTGGTTCCTCCTCCCCCAATTTCTGACCTGTTGCTCTCCCTCTCAGGAGTTCCTCTGGGATTTAGATGGCCCCTTCCCTCAGCTCTCTGAGGTACCACCACCTCCCCCAATCCCAGAGACATCTCAGACAACGCTTTGGCCCCATCCCTGGTCCTCTCAAATTGGCAGAAAGAGTGGTTGTTGCCATGGAGACCAGATAGCACCCAGCCCCACTCTCAACACTGCAGCCCAGGTGAGCTGAGCTTCCCCCCTCAACTCCCACACACCCCGACACAGACGCTCAGTGTAGACCTGTGCTGCTCTCCCTCCTTCCCTCCAGGCTCCCCACTCCGCGGTGCAGACCCACAGGCTCACACACCATCACCCTGCAATCAGCCCTACACCATCCTGCCCACACAATGATAAGAGGCCACCCAGAGCGCTAGCGACGGAAGGAGAGGTGGGGAGGGGGGTTAGGGGAGGGAGACAAGGATTGATTTACAATAGGACCCGCTCCCCAGACACTGCCTTTTCCCCCAACCCCTCATAGGTCCTCCACCCATCCAGGCCCAAACCCCGATGAGGCTCAGACTACAACTCCCAGCAGGCCGAACAGCCTGAAGTCCTGGGCTGGAGGAGCAAGGCACGCTGGGACATGGAGTCTCGGCGTGTTGCACCTGCCGCAGGAACCAGTGAGGGGAGGAGGGTGGAAGGAGAAGATGGAGTGCGGCTGCGGTGGGAGCAGCCCGCAGGGCCTCTTTCCCCGAAGCCAGGCCTTTCTGTCCTCTGCGGAAGCGGAGGGACACATGCACACTCACTGCCCTTCTCCAAGGTCCAGAGGGGAAAGAGCCCCCTCCCCCACGCCGCCCGCCTCCCCCACGGAGCTCTGCAGCTCCTGCCCCGACGTCCAACCAGGAGTTGTTTCAGGCTGGGCCCGAGCAACGTGACCCAGCAGGGAAAGGGATGAGAGGGGGCGCTGGGAGAAGGCGATTGTCCACAAGTGTACGCCAGAATAGTGACCGCCAGCAGTATGCAGATGAGCTCAGGGGCACCTCCCTCTTCGGGTAGAGGAGTTGGGGCAGCTGTTTGAACAGGTCTCCAGGCCTCTCCCCACCCCCAACCCGTCCCCACCCCCGCCGGGTCACTCACCACCTTCCAGCGGTCCTTGACCACGTAGTTGGCCGGCAGTATGTCGGCCTGCTCCCCTCCCCCACTCATGTTGGTTTCGTCCTTAAGAGCGGCCGCTAGGCACTGCATCCGCCAGCCGGAGGGAGGGGTGTCCGCAGGGCCTGCCCTGGGGGGGCCATCTACCTGGGGGAGTGGGGAGGGGCCATGAGTGGGGCAGGCGACGACCCTGGACCCTCTCGTCCATAGGGAGGAGGGGAGCGCCATTCTCCAGGCAGGCCTCCTTCCCTGGGCCCACTGGGCAGATGCTCCAGGGGTTACTGGGGGAAGCGCTGTGTAAATACCCAGGTGGAGGTCAGGGGAGAAGACAGAAATACTATCCATGGGAAGGGAGATACAAACTACAAACCGGGGATGTGAAAACCAGCAACAGGACGCACATGTTGAAAAAAGGAGAGGAAAATGCTGTGTGAACAGGCTATGGGGACAGGGAGAGATATGCTAACTAAGGTGGAAAAAACTTGCTAAACGCCCCTCCCCTCTGCCCCACGCCCCGGGGTGCGGTGGGGGGAGGGAACATACTAATCTAGGACCCATGTTTGTGTAGAGGACTCCTGGGCCAAGAAGGACCCATCTGAATGACTTGATCCAAGGCCCCCGGCACCCACACATTCCCATGCAGAGGTGCCACCAAATGCCCATAGAGCTGTGCATCTGAGGCTTACTAAAAGGGGAGACCTGCTGACCAAGGCGTAACCCATGGGAAACCCACACCAGAGTGATGGAGACCCACTGATCAATCGTAGGAGATGGGATACTCAAGAAATCAAGATACACAGCAGCCCCTTGGGGATGGTGCTAAGTGAGGAGGATGCAGGTGTGTGAGGCACACACCGTTCTCAGGGGTGAGTCCAACCCGCTGACAGCCGTGGTGTTCAGAAGCCAGGATGTGAGCCATGGGGTGAACGTAAAGCGATGGACCCAGCACAAAGATTTTAGAGGGACTGCAGCCCTGCGGCCACTCCAAGGGAGAGAGACAGGCTGAACTAGAGGGGAGGAGGACTTGGAGACAACTGGGAAGGGGTAGGTCTCACAGGAGGCAAGAAGAATGATGGGGAGCAGCAGGTTGGGGTGGGCGTGTGCTGAGAGAGCTCTGACCACACCTTTCTCTCGGCTCAGGAGCAGCAAGAAGGAAGGAGGCTGGCTCTGGTTGCACTGGCACAGGTAGGAATTGAATGTCAAGGAGAGGGTCCTAACTGTGAGGGTTGGGGAGGCCAGCTGATGTCATCCAGGGAAATTTAAGCATGTGCACATGTATGTGTCTGAGTGTGTATCTGCGCATATGTCCTTCTGTGAGCATGTATATGTCTTTGTGTGTTTTTCTGTGTCTGTGTGTCTCTGTGTCCATGCCTGTCCATCCGTCTGCTTGTGTTTATACTCGTTTTTTGCGTCTGTCTGTGATGTGCACGTGCATAGGCAGGGGGCCACTTTGTGAGATTGCTGTGAATCCTGTACAGAATGGGAACCAAGATCTTCTCTTCTCTTCCTTCCCCCCACACTTCATACAAGCACAATGCTCTGCCCTCACCATGACCCTGGAGAGTCTCAACTGGAAGGCAGTTACTCAGGCTGGGCTGGGGGACCAGGTTGGGTGGAGGGGAGACGGGGCGGAGGAAAGTGACTAAGGCATCTGTGGATGGGGCGGAAACTCCACAAGCCTGTCTTTCCTTGGGATGGGGATAGCTCCCCAAGGCTCCCGTGTTTAGCCGTCCTGATACAGGAAGCAGTGTGGGATAGTAAAGGCATAGAGACAGCCTTCAACAGGTCATGGTATGCCGTGAGGGACATGTGGAGAAGAGGTCTTCATGCAGAGGGACACTGTCACTCTTCTCCTGTCTTTCTTCAAGTGACTCAGCTGACTCTTTCCTCCAATCCACCCAACTTCAGAGCATTAGAGCTGTGGGGATGTCAAATAGGCCTCTGCCCACCTTCTGCCAATCTGGCATATGGGCCATCAGGAATTCAGAGGGCAAAATAAAGGGAGAGGTAGACGGTGGGGGGTTCTGGAATAAAGGTGGAAACAAGAGGGAAGAAGCAATTGAGCTAGTAGGGAGGGAGCCTTGAGCAGTTGAACTTGTCATCTCTGATGGGCCTTCCAGCCCTGTGATGGTGGATTCTATACCTTAATGAGAAGAATTTGGGTGCTCCAACCAGTTTAGAGGTGGGCAAGGCTAGAAGGAACAAGCGAGGTGGGAAAAGGAAGAGTGGTAGCAAGAGGATAAGTAGGGGTTCCCTGCCTCTTCCTGTCCACCGTCCTCACTCTCTGTCTCTCAGGACTGCACTCAGCTTAGTCTGGTTGGATGACAGGCCACGAAGAACTTGGCTGCCCCATTACTGCCCCCTCAGGACCCTTTGGGTATGTGGAGGCATGGGTATGTCATGCGAAGGGGCTTGTGGATTTATGATTATCTGTCAGACAGGGTGGGCCAATCGTGTGTGTTGGGGGTTGGGGAGACAGAGAGGGAGAGACAGCAAGAGAAGGAGGGAGGGAACTCATCATGGTGTGTGGGTTGATGTGTTGATGTGTAACTCTGCAAGGTGTGAACCAGGTGTCCGTGGGAACCTGGGAGCTCAGGTAAGGAGAGGGAAAGGAGCCCAGTGAGGGTAGTGGGAACAGGTGAGAAGAGGTATGGAAGGAGGCAGAGGAGAAGGGATGGGATGGGGGGTGACAGGAGCAGAGGAGGGGGTTGGGTAAGACAGAAGCAGGGGGCGAGCCATCGGGATGACAGGTGAGGAAGCGGTAGTTCCCCGGGAGGGGCTTGTGGGCGCTGCCGAAGAGGCGAGGAAGTAGGTAAGGGGCCGGCCAGAGGGAGGAAGGGCCTGAGGGTAAGGGAGCGAGGTTGCGGAGGCAGCCGGCAGCCGGCAGCCGGGAAGGGCTGGTCAGGGTGACAGCAGGGTGAGGCCGCGGGGCCGGGGGCAGAGGGGGAGGCGAGGGGCAGAGGCCGTGGGGGCCGGCCGGTGAGGGCGGGCGTGTGCGCTGGGGGCCGCGGGGGCAGGGAGCCAGTCCAGGCCTCGGGACGCGGCCCAGGCTGTGTAGGCCGGCGGCGGGCGCCCGGCGCGGCGGACACGACCCGGGGAGGGGGAGCTGGGGAAGGCTGCGCTGGGCGGCGAGCCGGGCCGAGGCCCGCGGAGCCCGCAGGGGAGCCCCCGCCCCGACCCCGCCGGCCCGCCGCCGGCCCCGCCCCGCCTCACCTGCTCTGTGCCCGCTGCGGCTGCGGCTGCGGCGGCGGAGGCAGCGGCTCGGGGCGGCGCATCCCCCGGGGCCGGGGCGGGGCGGGGGCGGGGGCGGCTCAGTGCGGCGCGGGGCGGCCCGCTCCCTCCGGCGGCGGCGGTGGCGGCGGCGGCCTCCTGCCCGGGATCATCCCCGCCCGGCCCGGCCCGGCCCCGATCCTCCTCGGGCGACGGCGGAGGCAGCGGCGGAGCGGGGAGCTGCCCACAATGCACTGCGCCGCCAGCATCAGCACCAGCCCTGACATCACCGCCCCACCGCCCGGCTCTTACATCACCGCCCTTTCTCTGACATCACATTCCACTCTGCTCCTCTCTCCACGCCTGCAGCCTTAGGGCTCTCCTTCGGATGGTCCCGCTCCGGCTCTTCGGTTCCCCTCACTGGTTTCACTTGACCCCCACCCCCACCCTGGCAGGGCCCCATCACTCCTTACCTGTCCCCACAAACTCCTCTGTTTAGATCATCCTTTATCTTCCCCCCTCTCAGCAGGTCCCTGTCAACCTCAAATGACTGCCTCACTGCGCCTCCCATGTGTTCATACTACTTTCCTCTAAACTCCTTTCCCCTCACCTATACCCATCCTCCCATAGTCCCTGTCTCTCATTTCTTCTCACACATTCCTCGCCTAGAACTCACCTCCCCACACGTATGCCTTACCTCCTGGCTCAACCTGTCCCTCTCTGTCTTTGGCCCTTTTTCCCATCTGTTGACAAATTCTCTCATTGTTTCTTACTGCTTACAAATAAGATGCACTTTTTTTTTGAGATTTTATTTATTTATTCATGAGAGACACACAGAGAGAGGCAGACACACAGGCAGAAGGAGAAGCAGACTCTCTCAGGGAGCCCAATATGGGATTCAATCCCTGGACCAGGGATCACACCCTAAGCCAAAGGCTGACACTCAACCACTGAACCACCCAGGCATCCCTCTTTTTTTATTTTTTTTTTATTTTTTTTTTAGATTTTATTTATTTGAGAGAGAGAGAGCAGAGAGCTCTCTGGGAGTGGGAGAGAGGGGCAGAAGGAGAGGGGGAAGCAGACTCCTGTGGAGCAGGGAGCTGGATGCGGGGCTCAATCCCAGGACCCCAAGACCATGAGCTGAGCCTAAGGCAGACGCTTAACTGACTGAGCCACCCAGGTGCCCCAAGAGGCACACTCTTTATTGTGACATTGAAGATTCTCCCTAACATGGTAATAACGCCATATAGAGGCTATTACCACCTTTCTGACAAATTTGATTATTCAACATTCCCTGAACATATTTTGTACGGTCTCTCTCAGATCTTCCATACTTCATACCTTCAATAAGTGCATAGTGAGGCCTCCAATGACAATGACAAATAGCAACTATTTACTCTTCCCAGACACCATTCTAACTTTACACATGTTAATTCATTTAATCCTCATAACAACCCTATGACACAGCAGTACTAATGTTACACCCATTTTAGAGGAGGAAACTGAGATAGAGAGGTTGAATAATTTGCCTTACGTTAGACAGCTAACGAGTGGCAGAGCTGGGATTCAAACTCTGGCTTTGGAGACCATGCTCCTAACCATGATGCTAGGAGGAAGGACCACTGAATCAGCAAGAGGAGACACATTCTGCTGTAATTTGAAGGATTAGGAGTTTTCCAACAGACAAGTGGAGCCAGGGCAGAGGGTCGGAGAGAATTCTAGGCTGAGAAGACTGCATGAGGTGAGCTGGGGGTGGGCATGTACAAGATTATGAAGCACCCTGTGTGCCATGCTAAGAAGATTGGATTTTCTCCACTTAGTTTTTGGAAGTGTAGTGGCTAGTGTCCTGAGCCATCCAGATCCCCCTTCGGAATCCAGGTACTCATCCCTTCAGCTGCCTGGGGTGCTGAAGTCTGAGTGCTCTCAGCAGAGTCCCCCTGGCCAAGGATGCTGCCTCACTCACAATCACATATCCATTCTGGTGCAACCCATATCCAATTGATGATCAGCCTGTGTGGACAAAGGCCTGGCCCCTTCACCTCAACTCAAGACATTTCTGAAGGGACATCCATTTTCAAACCTCCTTATCTGGTCAGCTGAGGCTTCTATTGAGGCTGTGTCAAAGCTCTGCCCAATCCTGCTTTTTTGGCTCCTCTGCAGAAGTTGATCCGCACAGTACTTCCGGATCAACTTCCTGCATGATCCTCTCCATCTCAAGAGTCAACATCAGGGGAATTGGACCTTCAGAGAGGAAATCACTGAAGAATACAGTCTGACCCAAGTATTGAGTTAGGATTCTAGGTTGACAGTTTTGTCCCCAGTACTATAAAAATGTCACTCTACTGACCTCTTGTTTGCATTGTTTCTGATGAAAAATATGCAATTATCCTTATCCTTGTTTCTCTGTATGTAGTATCTATTCCTCTGGCTGTTTTTAAGATTTTCTTTTTATTACAGTTTTAAAGCTATTTGGTTATGATGTGGTTTGACTTTTTTTTTCATGTTTCTTGTGCTTGGGATTTGTTGAGTTCTTGTATCTGTGAAATTATAGTTGTCATCAAGTTTGGAAAAATCTCAGACATTATTTTCTCAAATATTTTTTCTCTCTTCCCTTTTCTTCAGAGACTCCAATTACCCATGTGAAGTTTTCCACAGCTGACTGATGCTTTGTTCCTCCCACCCCCCGAGTCTTTTTATCTCACTGTGTTTTGTTTTGCATACTTTGTACTGCTAAGTATTCAACTTTATTAATCTTATCTGGGGATCCTGGGATCGAGTCCCACATTGGGCTCCCTGAAGGGAGCCTGCTTGTCCCTCTGCCTATGTCTCTGCCTCTCTTTCTGTGTCTCTCATGAATAAATAAAATCTTTAAAAAAAAGATTTATTTATTTGTGAGAGAGTGGGATCCCTGGGTGGCGCAGCGGTTTAGCGCCTGCCTTTGGCCCAGGGCGCGATCCTGGAGACCCGGGATCGAATCCCACGTCGGGCTCCCGGTGCATGGAGCCTGCTTCTCCCCCTGCCTGTGTCTCTGCCTCTCTCTCTCTCTCTGTGTGTGACTATCATAAATAAATAAAAATTTTTAAAAAAAGTTTATTTGTGAGAGAGAGAGATAGTGTGTGCATAAGCAGGGGGAGGGGCAGGGGAAGAGAGAGGGTCACAAGCAGACTCCACACTGAGCCTGGAGCTCCACACGAAGCTCAGTCTCACAACCCTGAGATCATGACCTGAGCCAAAACCAAGAGTCAGTCAGATAGATGCTTAAAATGGGACCACCCAAATACCTCAGTCTGGGTCTTTCAAAAATCTTTCATGTACCATTTTTTTCTTCTAATTTCTTAAGCATATGGAATATTTATAATAACTTTTATTTTAAATTTTTTATTTTAAATATTTTATTTATTCATGAGAGACACAGGGGTGGGGAGAGCAGAGACAGAGGTAGAGGGAGAAGCAGGCTCCATGCAGGGAGCCTGATGTGGAACTCGATCCTGGGACTCCAGGATCACACCCTGGGCCAAAGGCAGGCACTGAACCACTGAGCCACCCAGGCATCCCTATTTTTACTTTTTAAAGGTTTTACTTATTTATTCATGAGACACACACAGAGAGGCAAAGACATAGGCAGAGAGAGAGGCAGGCTCCCTTGGGGAGCCCGATGCAGGACTTGATCCCAGGACCTGCAAATCACGCCCTGAGTGGAAGGCAGATGCTCAACCACTGAGCAACCCAGGCGTTCCTATAATAACTATTTTAATATACTTACTTATGAATTTTATTACTTGAATAATTTCTTTTAAAAAACATTTTATTTATTTATTTGAGAGAAAGAAAAAAAGTGAGAGACAGCATGAGTGGATGGGAGGGGCAGAGTGAGGGAGAAGCAGACTCCCTGCTGAGCAAGGAGCTCAATGTGCACCAGGACTCTATTCCAGCAGGACTCTATCCCAGGACCCCCAGATCATGACCTGAGCTGAAGGAAGACACTTAATCAACTGAGCCACTCAGGCGCCCCTAACTGAATAGTTTCTAGACCACTTGCAACTGATTTTTCTTCTCACTCTGTCATATTTTTCCACTTCTTTCCATACCATAGTTTTTTATTGGATGGCAAATAGTGTGAATGTTACTTTGTTGGGTTTATTTTTGTTTGTATGCAATATTTTTGTATTTTAGGAAATATTCTTAAGCTTTGTTCTATAATGCAACTAATTTACTCAGAAACAGTTTGATCTATTAAGGCTTACTTTGTATGCTTTATTAGACGGGACCTAAGTAGCTTCTAGCCTAGGGATAATTTTCCCCATGACTGAGGCAAAAGGCTTCAGCATATTTTACCTCATGCCCAATGAATTATGAAGTTTTCCACATCGGCTGGAGGAACAGGCACTTTTTCCAATGCTGTGTGAGTTTTGGAGATCATTCACGTTGCTACTTTCATGTTGTTCTTTTCCGGCTTCAGCAAGTTTCCTCACACACATATGCTGACCAGTCCTATGTCGACTGTCACAGAGATCACTATGAAGATTCCAAAGCGCTCTCTCCTATCCTGTGCTCTGTTCCAGACCAGCTGCCTTGGCCTCCATGGACTCCCCCTTCTGCCTCCTCAGCTCCAGGAGACAGCTGGGATCGGCCTGGTTTCCTCCTGCCTGGAGCCCAGAAAACCTGCAGGCAATATGCTGGGGCAAACACAAAGCTCACCTGGTTGTTTTCAGTCTTTGGGGGATCCTGTCCTCCGCTGCCTGACAGCCAGTGTTCAAACATCATTGTTTCACAGATTCTGCCCAGTTTTTTTTTTTTTTTTTTTGCCTGTTAAATACGGGAGGCTATACAGCAAGGGAAACCATCAACAAAATGAAAAAGCAGTTTATGGAATGGGAGAATATGCTTGCAAATCATATATTTGAAAAGGGTTAATATCTGAAATACATATAAAGGACTCATACAATACAATAGGAAAAAACAAAACAAAACAGTCCATTTAAAAAATGGGCAAAGGGGCTACCCCGGGTGGCTCAGCGGTTTAGCGCCGCCTTCAGCCCAGGGCGTGATCCTGGAGACCCAGGATTGAGTCCCACATCAGGCTCCCTCCATGGAGCCTGCTTCTCCCTCTGCCTGTGTCTCTGTCTCTCATGAATAAATAAATAAAATCTTAAAAAAAAAAAAGGAAAATACAAATCAAAACCAAATCAAATGAGATACCACCTTATACCCCTGAATTGCTAGTGTTAAAAAGACAAAAAATAATAAGTGTTGGCTAGGATGTGGAGAAAAGGGAACCCTTGTGCTCTATTGGTAGGAATGCAAATTAGTGCCATCACTGTGGAAAACAGTATGGAGGTTCCTCAAAAAACTAAAGATAGGAACCTGGGTCCCTCAGTCCATAGCATGCAGAATCTTGACCTCAGGGTTGTAAGTTCGAGCCTCTCACTGGGTGTAGAGATTACTTAAAAATAAAATGTTTAAAAAAATAAAATGTTTAAAAAGAATGAAATCTTGCCATTTGCAATAATGTGGATGGAGCTAGAGAGTATTATGCTAAGAGAAATAAGTCAGTCAGAGGTGCCTAGGTGGCTCAGTCAGTTAAGTGTCTGACTCCTTGATTTCAGCTCAGGTCATGATCTCAGGGTTGTGGGATCCATCCCAGTATCTAGCTCCGTGCTCAATGAGGAGCTTGCCTAAGATTTTCTCTCTCCCTCTGCCGCTCCCTACTCTCCCCCACCATCAAAAAAAAACAAAAAACAAAAAAACAAAAAAAAACAAAAAACAGAGAAATGCCATATAATTTCACTCATATGTGGAATTTAAGAAACAAAACAAATAAACAAAGCAAGAAAAAAAAGAGGCAAACCAAGAAACTGATGGTTACCAGAGGGAAGGGAGGTGGAGGGATGGGTGGGATAGGTGATGGGGAGTAAGGAGTGCACTTTGATGAGCATCAGGTGATGCATGGAGGTGCTGAATCACTAAACTGTACACCTGAAACTAATATTGCACTGTATGCTAACTAATTGTAATTTTAATAAAAACTTGGGGAGAAAATCTTTAAAAAAAAAAACAAAAAACCCTAGGGCAGCCCCAGTGGCTTAGCGGTTTAGCGCCGTCTTCAGCCCGGGGCATGATCCTGGAGACCTGGGATCCAGTCCCACATCAGGCTCCCTGCATGGAGCCTGCTTCTCCCTCTGCCTGTGTCTCTGCCTCTCTCTCCTTCTGTGTCTCTCATGAATAAATAAAATCTTAAAAAAAAAAAAAACAACTCTAAAGGGGCGTCTGGGTGGCTCAGTCAGTTAAGTGTCTGACTTGGTTTCAGCTCAGGTTGTGAGCTCTGGGTTGTGAGATAGAGTCCCACATCTGGCTCCTCGT
Source organism: Canis aureus (assembly GCF_053574225.1). Classification (NCBI taxonomy): domain Eukaryota; kingdom Metazoa; phylum Chordata; class Mammalia; order Carnivora; family Canidae; genus Canis; species Canis aureus. The sequence continues at coordinate 60,889,345 of NC_135617.1, forward strand.
TAAGCTTGGAGTCCACTTGAGATTCTTCCCCCCCTCACTCCCATCTCCTCTGCTCCTCCCTCTGCTTGTGCACTTCCTCTCTCTCTCTCTCAAATAAATAAATAAATAAATAAATAAATAAATAAATAAATAAAATCTTAAAAAAACCCACAAACCCTAAAAATAGAAGTACAATATGATTCAGTAGTCGCCTTCTGGATATTTACATGAAGAAAATGAAAACACCATTTTAAAAAGATAGAAGTACCCCTGTAGTTCACTGCAGCATTATTCACAATAGCTATGATACAGAAGCAACCCAAGTGTCCACTGATACATGAATAGATAAAGATGTGGTATATATGGACAGTAAAATATTACTCAGCCATAAAGAATGAGATCTTGCCACTTGTGACAACATGGATGGACCTAGAGGGCATTATGCTAAGTGGAATAAGTCAGACAGAAAAAGACAAATGCTGTATGATTTTGTTCATATGTGGAATCTAAAAGAAATTTAAAAAACAATAAAAGAGAAACACTCCTTAAATATAAAGAACGAACACGGTTGCTGAGGGGAAGATTGTAGGAGGATGAAGATAATGGGTGAGGGGAGTAGGAGATATATAGGCTTCTAGTTATGGAATAAATTGTGGGGATGAAAGGAACAGCACAGGCGATATAGTCAATGGTATTATAATTGCATTGAATGTGGCAGAGGGGAGCTACACTTGTGGTGAATATACATCTTGACTTGTCAAATCACTATGTTGTATGCCTGAAACTAATATAACAATGTGTGTCAGCTATACGTCAATAAAAACATTTTTGAAAAGACAGTCTCTTCAATATATGGTGTTGGGAAAACTGGATATTCACATAAAACTAAACTAAACCCCTGTTTTATACCACTCACAAAAATGAACTCAAATTGGGCTAAACTTTTTAAGATTTATTTATTTGAGAGATAGAGAAAGTGCATGTGTAAGCAGGAGGAAGGAGAGGGAGAGAGAGAACCTCAAACAGATTCTGTGACAAGCATGGAGCCTGACGTGGGCTCAATTCTGCAACCCTGAGATCATGACCTGAGCTGAAACCAAGAGTTGGATGCTTAACCAACTGAGCCACTTAGGCACCCCTTGAATTGGATTAAAGACTTAAATGTCAGACCTGAAACAATGAAACTCCTAGAAGAAAACATAGAGAATAAGTTCCTTTGAATGGTTATTGGCAATGATTTTTTAAATATGACACATAAAGTACAGGCAACAAGAATAAATAAACAAGTGGGACTACATTAAACTAAAAAGCTTCTGCACAGCAAAAAACCCACTCCCAATCAGAAAAATAAAAAGACAACCTATGGAATGGGGAAAAAAAAAAAAACTTGTAAACCATGTATCTGATAAGGGGTTAATATCCAAAATATATAAAGAATTCATATAACTCAATAGCACAAAAAACCCCCAAATAATCCAGTTAAAAATAGGCAAAGGATCTGAATAGATATTTTTCCAAAGAAGGCATACAAATGGCCAACAGGAACATGAAAATGTGCTCAACATCACTAATCATTAGGGAAATGCAAATCAAAACCACAATGATAGGGGTGGCTGGCTGGCTCAGTTGGTGAAGCATGCAACTCTTGATCTCAGGGTTGCAGGTTTGAGCCCTACGTTGGGTGCAGAGATTACTTGAAAAAAAAAAATCTTTGTGGTGCCTGGCTGGCTCAGTCAGTAGAACATGCAACTTTGATATCAGGGTTGTAGGTTCAAGCCCCATGTTGGGTATAGAGATTACTTTTTAAAAAATCTTTTAAAAATCCCACAATGATATGTCACCTTGTACTTATTAGAATGGCTATGATCAATCTTAAAAAAACAACAACAGGGATCCCTGGGTGGTGCAGCGGTTTGGCGCCTGCCTTTGGCCCAGGGCGCGATCCTAGAGACCCGGGATCGAATCTCACATCGGGCTCCCGGTGCATGGAGCCTGCTTCTCCCTCTGCCTGTGTCTCTGCCTCTCTCTCTCTGTGTGACTATCATAAATAAATAAAAATTAAAAACAACAACAACAAAAACAAACTCATAAACACAGAGAACACACTGGGGGTTACCAGAGTCAGGGCAGGGAGGACACTGAGCAAAGTGGAAGAAGGTGGTTAAAAGATACAAACTTCCAGTTATAAGATAAGTCCTGGGATGGAAGGTACAGCATGGTGACTATAGTTAATAATTCTGCATTGTATATTTGAAAGATGTTAAGAGAATAGATCATAAAAGTTCTCATCACAAGGAAAATATATTTGTAACTATGTGGTGATGAATGTTAACTAAACTTATTGTGGTGATCATTTTACAGTACATACTTATATAAAGTCATTATGTTGTACACCTAAAACTAATGCAATGTCAAAAAAAATTTTTAAAGATTTTATTTATTCATGAGAGACACAGAGAGAGAGACAGACAGAGACACAGGCAGAGGGAGAAGCAGGCTTCATGCATGGAGTTCTACACGGGACTCAATCCCAGGTCTCCAGGAACAGGCCCTGGGCTGAAGGTGGCGCTAAACCGCTGAGCCACCAGGGCTGCCCCCGCACCCCCGCCCCCCCCCCCCCGCCCCAATTTTTTTAAATAACAGAAAGGTGTGACAAACAACAAAAAGAGAAAAGAAAAGCATGGTAAATATAAAGCACAAAAGAGGATAATAGACAAAAAAATCCAAAATGTTAGTAATCACAATAAATATAAATGGAAGAAATTCACTGATAAACAGAGCGTCAACTTTGTAAAAACGCAGGTATAAGCTGCTTAATAGAGACACATTAGGAGTGCCTGGGTGGCTCAATGTTTGAGTGTCTGCCTTTGGTTCAGGTCGTGATCCCGGGGTCCTGGGATCGAGTCCCACATCGGGCTCCCCATGGGAGTCTGTTTCTCCCTCTGCCTGTGTCTCTGCCTCTCTCTCTGTGTCTCTCATGAATAAATAAATAAAATCTAAAGAAAAAAAAAGAGAGAAAACGACATATTGGACTACAAAAAGGTTAAGACTGAAGATGTAAAAATATGTAAGTCCAAAAGAATTTCAGGACTAAAAAAGGTCATATCATGAGGACAAAAAATATACCACACTGGGACGCCTGGGTGGCTCAGCCAGGCTCAGCGGTTGAGTGTCTGCCTTCAGCTCAGGGCGTGACCCCGGTGCAGGGGCTGAGTCCCACATCGGGCTCCTTGTGAGCAGCCTGCTTCTCCCTCAGCCTGCATTTCTGCCTCTCTCTCTGTGTCTCTCATGAATAAACAAATAAACTCTTTAAAAAAAAGTATATACCACCAATAACGTATAAAAATTCTAAACTTGAACTCACCTAATAATAGTCCCCCCAAAGAAAAATAGGAAATGTTACAAGGAAAAATGTTAAATCCACTGCCAAAGGGAGATTTAAAAAAATCTAACTTAGTAATTGATAAATCAAATGGGAAAAAAAGTAAAGATACAGAAGATTTGAAAAATACAAACATAACCAACAAGTTTGATCCAGTGTATATGTGTGTATAGATGACTACATATTAAGTAATATCTATTATATCTATCTTAGATGGAATAGATCTGTTGGATATAGATTATCTACTATAGATAGGTTTTATTTATTTATTTATTTTAGATAGGTTTTATATACATACATTTTAGATAGGTTTTATATACATACATACATAATAGACAGGGGCAGCCCCGGTGGCTCAGTGGTTTAGCGCCGCCTTCAGCCCAGGGCCTGATCCTGGAGATCTGGGATCAAGTCCCACGTCAGGCTCCCTGTGTGGAGCCTGCTTCTCCCTCTGCCTCTCTCTCACTCTCTGTGTGTCTCTCATGAATAAATAAATAAATAAAGTCTTAAAAAAATAAACATAATAGACAATATTTATACTAAATATTATATAATATATAGATAGATATGAAATAGATATAAAATTTTAAGATTTGATAATCCTGAATAGTGGGTACAAGGATATACGATATACCATTCCCCAAACTTTACTCATATTTGATACATTTTGTAATAAGTTTTTAAATTAATAATCATTCACAAGAAAATGTTTAAAATTGAGCACGAAGGCTGAACTCCCCATTTTGGCCTCTACAGATGCCTGACATAGAAGAGCATAGAAGAGCAAACTAAGAATCCAGATGCCCCCTCCTTGCACAAAATTCCCATCATAAGTGATATCACTAGCAAGGAAACATCCTAGCCACTGGGATGGTGAGGAAATAAGACTCAGGGGACACCTGGCTGGTACAGTCAGCAGAGCATGTGACTCTTTTAATCTCAGCATCATGAGTTCATATCCCCATTGGGCAGAAAGCTTGTGGAAAGAAAAGAAAAGAAACGAAAGAAAAGAAAAGAAAAAAAGAAAAGAAAAGAAAAGAAAAGAAAAGAAAGAAAAGAAAAGAAAAGAAAAGAAAAGAAAAGAAAAGAAAAGAAAAGAAAAGAAAAAAAGAAAAGAAAAGAAAAAGGAAGGGACAGAGGGAGGGAGGGAGGGGACTCAAAATGTACTGAGGTAAGGTGGATATAGCATATATTAGGGCAGAGAACCTCAGCCCTGCCTTCTCTACAACATATCTGGGAAGCAGTATCACATTTGAAAAGCAAATGAACACAAAACATGGAAAGGTAGGGACACCTGGGTGGCTCAACAGTTGAGCGTCTGCCTTCAGCTCAGGACGTTCTCCTAGAGTTCCAGGATCGAGTCCCGCATCGGGCTCCTGTAGGGAGCCTCTCTCTGCCTCTGTCTCTGCCTCTCTCTGTGTCTCTCATGAATAAATAAACATTAAAAAAAAAAGTGGGAGGGTAAACCTGGTCCCTGCTAGTCCTTTGTGAAGAAGCAGATGTTTGTTTGACCTGGGTGTTAACTCGCAGGACTGTGAGGATAAATTGGAAGGGATCCTCCACATGCTTGATTTCTGCTTTCTTTGAATTGCTCAACACTGTACATCGCTGCTTGGCATTAAATTGACCTCTATTCTTGAGCCAAGGCTGGCCCTTCACCAGACCAGAGACCAAAGTCTCAGACTTTACTCCTTTTTGTAGTTCCTTTAGCATCCATTGAGTGTCTCACACAAAACAAATGCTTCAAAAAAAGAAAAAAAAATGTATCCTTAAAGCTGTAAAAGCTTTAAAAACATAATTAAAAATGAATCAGCTTAAACTATGTGACTAGGAAGGCACATTTGGGTGATAAAACCATAAAGAAACATAAAGAAGTTTATTTATGCCTGTTTTTTGTCCTTACTATAAAAGTAAGGGCAGTGGTTACTTTTGGAAGGAATAAAGAGGTGTGACTGGGATGGAGCACGTGGAAACTTCTGGGTGCCTGAAGATCTATTTCTTGACATGGTAGTGGTTACAAGAGTGTCATATAATAATTAATTTGCTTTGAAGTTGTTTGCTGCAGGTCGATTTTATTTTATTATAAAAACATTTTTATTGGTATGTCCTGTGAATGAATGAATGAGTGAGTGAGTGAGTGGATGAGGGCACTGAGCATCAACGGTTGCTAACATCAAAAAAGAGAGACATCCAGACACCATATGCCCCACAGTGGGAATACATACCACCACCTTGTGAAGCAGTCTTGCCCAAAATAGAATCTGAATTCAAGTCTCTAGCTCCGACTCCAATTTATAGGACAGAAGAACACTTTACATGACACCACAGGGATATAATCAGTAAACTCCAGACTACAGGAAATGCGAGAGAACAAACGAGGGGACTAGGGAGAGACAATATGCAGAGGCAACATATTGATTAAAATATTCTCAAAAGACTTATCAACCAATCACAGCATATGGATTTTATGTGGCTTTTGCTTTTAAGTAAATAAACTGTACACAAACATTAAAACATTTTTTAAAGATTTTATTTATTCATTCATAAGAGACACAGAGAGAGGTGCAGAAACACAGGCAGAGGGAGAAGCAGGCTCCACTCAGGGAGCCCGACGTGGGACTCGATCCTGGGTCTCCAGGATCACACCACAGGCTGCAGGCGGTGCTAAACCGCTGAGCCACAGGGGCTGCCTAATTAAAACATTTCTAAGACAATTGGAGATTTGAACAGTGGGAGAATACTTGATGATGTATTGTTAAATATTTTAGCTGAGATGATGGCATTTTGGTTACATGTGAAAAAAAAAAAAGACTATCTTGGGGTGCCTGCGCTGCTCACTTTTTAAGTGTCCCACTCTTGGTTTCAGCTCAGGTCGTGATATCGGGGTTGTGAGATCAAGCCCCATGTCAGGCTCAGTGGGGAGTTGGCTTTGGATTCTCTCTCCTTCTCCCTCCCTCCCACTCACTCTCTCTCTCTCAAATAAATAAATAAATAAATAAATATTTAAAAAATAATAAAATAAAAATGAGTATCTATTTAAAGGCACATACTAAAATATTGACTAAAAAAATGCAATCTTGAACTTGCATCAAAACAGTAGAGGAAGAAAATTGGACATGGGTACATAGATGAAATCAGATTGGCCATTAATTGCTAATTGTTGAGTCTCATTATATTATATTATTCCCCCTCTCATTATATTATATTATTATTTCCCCTGCTTTCGTTTTGCTTTTTAAAAAACAGCTTTAGGGCAGCCCCGGGTGGCTCAGCGGTTTAGCGCCACCTTCAGCCCAGGGCGTCATCCTGGAGACCCGGGATGGAGTCCCACGTCAGCTCCCTGCAGGGAGCCTGCACCTCCCTCTGCCTGTGACTCTGCCTCTGTGTGTGTGTGTGTGTGTGTGTGTGTCTCATGAATAAATAAATAAAATCTTAAAAAAAAAAACAGCTCTATAAAGTATAATTTACATATCAATACATTAATTTTAAGTGTAAAATTTAATATTTTGTGAAAGTTGACATGTCCAGAAAAACCCTGTTTGGAGAGACAGAAAGCAGATCATTTAAATAAAATTATGGGTGGGGCGTCTGGGTGACTTGGTTAAGCATCAGACTCCTGATTTCCACTGAGGTCAGGATCTCAGGGTTGTGAGATCAAGCCCACGTCAGGCCCTGTGCTGGGCACAAAGCCTGGTTGAGTCTCTCTCTCCCTCTCCATCTGCCCCTCCCACCAAAATAAATAAATAAATCTTAAAAAAAAATAAGTGAAATTACGGGGCACCTGGGCAGCTCAGTCAGTTAAGGGTTGGACTTGACTTTGGCTCAGGTCATGATCTCAGGGTTGTGAGATGGAGCCCCTCATCAGGCCCTGTGCTGGGCTTGGAGCATCCTTAAGAGTCTCTCTCTCCCTCTCCCTCCACCCCAGACTCACAAATGCTCTCTCTCTAAAAAGAAAAAAAAGGGAGCCTGGGTGGCTCAGCGGTTTGTGCCGCCTTCAGCCCAGGCTGTGATCCTGGAGACCTGGGATTGAGTCCCATGTCGGGATCCTTGCATGGAGTCTGCTTCTCCCTCTGCTTCTCTCTCTTTCTCTCTCACTGTGTCTCTCATGAATAAATAGATAAAATCTTAAAAAAAAGAAAAAGAAAAAACTTAAAAGAAAAACTTACATAAAAATTTTTTGATGGAATTATGCACTATGTATATAGGTTTGACATTGTAATGAAAACAATGCTGTGAAACTGAACAACGACTTCCATTTGTAGAGCACTTTGTGTTTTGTAAAGTGCTCTCCCATATTTCATCAGAGCTGCATCATACTCAAACAAAATGCATAAGTCAGGATAACATTTTTTACTTAGAGATGGGGAAACCAGGGCTCAGAAGGTTTAAGGGATCTGCTCAAGGTCCCAGAGCTATCAAGTAGTTACTTGTCTGACAAGTAGTTAATGGAATTAGGATTCCATTCTGGCCTCCTGTCCTGTGGTGAGCCTCTGTCCCCACGAGGCTGCCTCACTACACTGCGCACCTGCCTCGCTCCCCCCATTCCATCACTTAGCACCCCATCCTTCCACCTCGGGCCTCCCTGCAGTGAGCTGGAAGATCTGAGCTGGCTAGCTCAGCATCTTCCCCAACCTGACAGTGGATATAGAACCAATTTCAGGCCTCATGGGCCATTCCTTACACTCTCTTTCAGCCTGAAGTGGAAAGGGGAATGCCAGCCACATCACAGGTGTGAGCCCTGAGATAAAGGCTGGTTTAAGACACAGAGACAGAAATAGGATGCTCTGTGTATAGATGTGGGTACCTCTCCTTGAGAAGAATGGAGGGAAGGTGCAATTAAGGATAAGGAGGGTTGGGGATCCCTGGGTGGCTCAGCGGTTTAGCGCCACCTTCGGCCTGGGGCGAGATCCTGGAGTTCCAGGATCGAGTCCTGAATCGGGCTCCCTGCATGGAGCCTGCTTCTCCCCTGCCTGTGTCTCTGCCTCTCTCTCTCTCTCTCATGAATAAATAAAACCTTTAAAAAATTTAAAAAAGAAAAAAGGATAAGGAGGGGAGAGGAAGTTGCTCATTAAGTCCTCTGGCACAGGTAGCTTCTTTCCTAAATATGTCTCAAGGTACATGTGAATGTGCATGAAAGGGGGCCTGGGGCACTAGTGGGCAGCTTTGCATACATGTTTGCCCCACGGTCTGAGTATCTGTGGCTGGGCCCACTGGAAAGCAGAGGTATCCTAAAATCTCTTTGCCTTCTCTGTGTCTTTGCATTGTTTTTAGGTTTATTTACTAAGTATTCTCTATACCCAACATGGGGCTCAAACTCACAACCCCAAGATCAAGAATCACATGATAAAAAAGAAAAAAAAAAAAAAGTCACATGCTCTTCCAACTGAGCCAGCCAGACACTCGGGTGTCTTTGCTTGCTTGTTTTTTTTATTTAATTTATTTGAGAGAGAGAACAACATGTGAGGAAGCAAGGCCTGATCCCATGACCCTGAGATCATGACCTGAACCAAAATTAAGGGTCAGTCCCTCAACTGGTTGAGCCACCCAGGCACCCTGTGTTTGCGTTTTTAATAATTATTATTTTGGGGCAGCCCGGGTGGCTCAGCGGTTTAGCACCGCCTTCAGCCCAGAGCCTTATCCTGGAGACTGGGATCGAGTCCCACGTCGGGGCTCCCTGCATGGAGCCTGCTTCTCCCTCTGCCTGTGTCTCTGCCTCTCTATGTGTGTCTCTCATGAATAAATAAGTAAAAAAATCTTTAAAAAATTACTATTTTGTCAGCTCTATAACCTCATACTTCAGTATTTTATAGGTATCATTGAGGAAGAATTCGGAAGGAAGCACTAGAGTGCTTTCCTCTAAGGAATGGGATTGGGGTCTGCACTCACTTTCCACTGAGTACTCTCTTGCTCCATTTGATTTTTTTGTCCTCTATCTGTGTTATTTTTCTAACAAAAGGAAGGGAAAATCCTTGTCAGTACCAGTGAACAATGGTGTGTTTGCCAGCCTCCCTGAAGATCCTGCTTCTATCAGCCTACTCTGGGACTGAGCAGATTAGAAAGTGCTGGCAAACGTCACTTCTCATCCGAATCCATTCATACATTCTACAAATGTTTGAGAAGTATGTGCCAGGCACAGTTTTAGAAGCTAGGGCTACAGCAGTGAACAAAACAGACAAAAGTTCCTGCCCTCCTGGGGGCTTACATTCCACCGGGTATAGAAAGACAAACAACAGAATTAATCAATAGGGTAGGGAGGACAAAAGGTGAGGCAGGGGAGGGCAAGAGAGAGTCCTGGCAACGGGAGGCTTGCCGAGCCGTAGAGGAAAGCCGGGGAGGGTGACCCGGGCGGACTCGGAAGAGGCGAGGGAGGGCCGCACGGAGCTACCTGGGAGAAAAGGGCTCCAAGCTACAGCGAACGCTAAGGGCCTGGCCAGCAGGCTTGAGGGCGGCCGGGAAAGCCAGCGTGGCTGCAGGAAGGGGAGAGCAGCCCGAGGTGGGGCGAGGGAGCCAAGTCAGCAGAGGATGCCCTTGCGTCCAGCTGAGGTGCGGGAGGCCCCGGGCCGAGGCGAGCACCAGCGGGTGCGGCGGCGCGGCCAGCGGTAGCGCCCACGTCGCGGAGGAGGTGGGGTCCCGGCCGCGCGGTCGTCGGCGTCCGCTCGCCCCCTCCCGCGGGAGCCGCCCGCCGCCTCCCCGGGGCGGTCCCGGGCCGGCCGGGTCACGTGGCCGCGAGCGGGCGCCTCCAGGCGCGGGGAGGAGGGGCGGCGGCGGCGGGGCTGGCGGGGATGGCGGCGGCGGCGGCCGGAGCGCGGGAGCGCAGGGAGCCGGGCCAGCCGGGCCAGCCGGGCCAGCCGGGCCGCCGAGCGCTGTACTTCTGCGGGAGCATCCGCGGCGGCCGCGAGGACCGGGCGCTGTACGGGAGGATCGTGTCGCGGCTGCGGCGCTTCGGGGCGGTGCTCACGGAGCACGTGGCGGCCGCCGAGCTGGGCGCGCGCGGTGAGGCTGGTGGCGGGGCGCGCGGGGCCGGGGGGGCCGGGGGGGCCGGGGCAGCCCCGCTGCGGGGCCCGGAGCCCGCCTTCCCGCCCGGCCCGGAAGGGGAGCCCGCGCTCGAACCGCAAGGGCCCCAGTGAGCTTGCGGGTGGGAGCCGAGTCTCTGCCTTCAGCTGTTCTCTTAACCTTGATTCTTTCCCGGAGAACTTTCTTCACCTCTTTCCGGGGACGGAGCGGGGAGGAGCAGAACGGGAGCGAATGGGGCTGCTTCAGTTCCCGCCTTGCCCGCAGGCACCTGCTCCCCCACCTAAGGCAGAGCTCATCCTGCCGCTCCTCCCCTCGCGGTCGGGTTGCCGCCCTCTGTTAGACCCGTCGGACCCCAGTTTTCACCACCACCATCTCTCACGCCCTCTCATCAGCCTGTTGCTTTCTGGCTGCTGGGTCTTTCTACAGCATTTGATTGAGGTCAGTTTAAATGATCTTTGTCTTTGACCAAAACTGATCAAAGACCATTAGCTTTGATCAGTTTTGGTCTGGAATCTCCGGGAGTCTTCTGGTTTGAAAGTTGTGCCTAGAATTCCACTTCTGCTCTGGAAACTTTTACGTGCTTTCCCCTAGCCCCAGCAGGAGCAGATCCAGGATTTGTGGGATCTAATGCAATTCTGGGAGACCTTTTGGGGATGCTGGTGAGGCCGGGGTCCAGCACTCTGCCAAAAAAGAATTCTTGAAATGTCTTTGGTGCAAAAAGGTGATTCTATTAAAAGCGCAGGGACAGGACCTTTGGGCAGAAAGAGCTGCTGCACTGGGGTTGATTTCATACTTGGGAGTTGGGGGGAGGTAAGGAAAAAGGAAGGTGTCCAAGAAGACTTTTTTTTTAAATTTTTATTTATTTATGATAGTCACACAGAGAGAGAGAGAGAGGCAGAGACACAGGCAGAGGGAGGAGCAGGCTCCACGCACCGGGAGCCCGACGTGGGATTCGATCCCGGGTCTCCAGGATCGCGCCCTGGGCCAAAGGCAGGCGCTAAACCGCTGCGCCACCCAGGGATCCCTAAAAATTTTAAAAAAATAAAAAAATAAAAAAAAAAGGGATCCCTGGGTGGCGCAGCGGTTTAGCGCCTGCCTTTGGCCCAGGGCGCGATCCTGGAGACCCGGGATCGAATCCCACGTCGGGCTCCCGGTGCGTGGAGCCTGCTCCTCCCTCTGCCTGTGTCTCTGCCTCTCTCTCTTTCTCACTGTGTGTCTATCATAAATAAATAAATATTAAAAAAAAATTAAAAAAAAATAAATTTTTAAAGAAGACTTTGATAATGCTAAAGATTCTCAAAATACTGGAGGTCTTGCCATTGTCTAGCTAAGGTTGTTTCTCTCTAGCAAAGCATTAATTAACATTACGACCGTTGAGAGTTTCCGGAGGAACGTTACACTCTTCCTGTCTCAAGTATTTGTTAATGGGCTGCAGGTTATAAGGACATTTAAATTTTACCTACATTTCCTTCTACCTTTGTTTCCCACGTCACTGTGGAGGGAGGGTGATGTCAGGGCTCCAGAAAATTGAGTTAGGGTTCTCTGGAAGTCAGGTTATTGAGAATGCTTTTTTTCTTGTAAATCATTAAGACATTGGTAAGCCGATGGAGGCTCATGTCCTAGAGCACTGTGATCTATATTAGTTAACTGATTTTCCCCTTCCCTGAGTTTTAGGGTGGCCAGGAGTGCCTGAAGAATGTCCCACATACCCCACCGGGGGGGGGGGGGGGGGGGGCGGGTTGCAAAATGTCAGCTTGTGCTTAGTCCTCAGCTGGCTTTCAGCTCCCTCATCAGGTGACATCACAAAACAAAATTGCTAGGGCGTTGGAAAGGGCCTGTGGGGCTCACAATCCCCTGGAGAGCTCATGGAGTAGTATATCGAGCTCTCCCTGACACTGGCACCCACCAAAGCTTGAGAGCCACCCCGGCTCTGGTTGTTCATCCTTTCTTTGTGCGGGTGGTCTCTTGCTCCTGGTCATTCCCCCCCCCCCCCCCCCCCCGTGCACTGGGAGGCTATCGCTGCTCCTCTTGGTCTCTGATCCTTCACCAACAGACAGGCATAGTTAGTCCTTCTCATAATCTCATCCGTTATCACTCATCTGGCCTTAATCACAGAAGCCTCCTGGATCCTAGAATTTTTCTTGTGGCGATTCCATTTCATCCTTTTCCTGGAACGTTAGCCTTGGGTGGGTCCTTGGAAGTCATCTAGCATGCCTCCCTCCCTCCTTCCCTGAGCAGGGTAAATATGGGGGTGGCGAGGGCAGAGGAGAGGTACTGAGTGCTAAGGCCGAGGCAGGGGCTTGGCCTTGACCAGCTTTTTCTCCTCCGCAGGGGAAGAGGCTGCTGGGGGTGACAGGTTCATCTACGAGCGGGACCTGGCTTGGCTGCAGCAGGCAGATGGTGAGCAGCTCCCCCTCCTACCCACAAACTCCTCTGGGAGTTTGGCACTATACTAGAGTCCCTGGACGAAGTCCATCCCGGGAAGGAAAGTGCCCTCCTCACCACACCCCGCCTCTTGTCATCTCTTCCTTAACAAGCCCCAGATACTGAGCCATGGTCTCTTCCTTCTTCCCAGTGGTGGTGGCAGAAGTGACCCAGCCATCGTTGGGCGTGGGCTATGAGCTGGGCCAGGCCATGGCCCTCAATAAGCGGATCTTGTGCCTCTTCCGTCCGCAGTCTGGCCGAGGTGAGCACTCCAAGCCCTGGATGGCCCCTCCTTCCACCGCAGCTTTCTGCAGACCCAGCCCTCAGCAACTTCCCAGGGCAGGGGTGGGGGCTCTGAGTATTGTGCCCACCTCTAAACAGGACAGGGAAGGAAGTGGAGAGGGGGAGTATGGATGGAAAGCACCTTCGCCTTCCGCCCTTGCAGTGCTTTCAGCCATGATCCGGGGAGCGGCAGACGGCTCAAGGTTCCAGGTGTTGGACTATGAAGAGGGCCAGGTGGAGGCCATGCTGGATCAATACTTTGAGGCTGACCCTCCCTAGCAGGTGGCTGCCTCCCCTGACCCAACTGCTTGCCTTAGCCCCACTTTGTTAATTCTTCTAATCCCAGACTCTTAGTACCCTTCCTACCTCATAGCCCCAGTACCAAATTAAAAGGATGTTTAAAATTCTGACCATGTCTCTACGAGTGGTGGGCGGGAGGGACAGGTCTTCAGGAATATCCTTGCTTTTCCTGCTTCACTTCAAGATGTAGAGAGACCCTTTAGCGTTCTGTAGGCCTCCAAGGCCTTCCTAATGCCCTCAGACTCCTGCCAGGAACATTCAAGAGTTAGGAGGAAGGCTGCCTGGGGGCAGGGGGGTGGCCATTTCTGTCTCCTCTGATGCTGGGCCGGGTCTGGGGCAAGCGGGCAGGACTATGCCTGGCTTGGGCCACATGCACCTGCATTTCCCTTTGTCAGCTTAGGTCAGACGGGTCTGCTCTGGGCCTTCTCTGAGAACACAAGAGTCTAGAGGTCTAAGGAAAAAGTGAGCACCTGGGTGGCTCAGTGGTTGAGCACCTGCCTTTGGCTCAGGTCGTGATCCCAGGATCCTGGGATCCAGTCCCATGTGGGCTCCCTGCGTGGAGCCTGCTTCTCCCTCTACCTGTGTCTCTGCCTCTTTCTCTGTGTCTCTCATGAATGAATAAAAAAATAAATCTTTAAAAAAAAAAAAAAGGGAAAAAGTGAATAATGAGTATTGGGGCTATGCAGAGGGAATGGGAAGTTGATGCTAGCCTTGGGGGATGCAGCTGAGCAGCCTGCTTCCAGTGAAGTATGTGAAAAAAGAAAGTTTATTCAGTAAACAGAAGGTACTGCAGACACTGGGAATTGCCTCCCCCAATGACCCAGTGACCTCACCCCCTTAGCCCCCAGGACTCAGGGTGGCTGGGGTGCTCCCTGTGTCCTGCCCCTCAGTCGTAGGCCTCATCATCATCATCCTCGTCACCAAAGAAGAAAGTGTCTCGGTCCAGGTTCTCAGATTCCTCATCATAGGAAAAGCTGTCATTGTCCAACTCCTCATCAAACTCGTCCTGCTGCCACTCGGGCACATCATCCTCATCGTCTTCCTCCTCCTCATCATCCACCTCCAGCCCAGAGGAGCCCTGGGACCTAGGGAGGGAGGGAGCCCCACTCAGCCTCAGCGAGGCCTGGCGCCTCCCACACCCCGCAGTGGCTCCGCCACCCTACTCACTGGCTGCCGGGCACGTTGGAGCCTTTCGCCTCTCGGGCCTCTAAAGGTGGGCTCTGCAGGCCAACCCGGAAGTCCTGGCAAGGAGATGTGGGAAGGAGGAGAGTAGCTGATAGGGGCAGAGGTGTCCAGCATTCCTTCTCCCAGCCTTCTCTGAGGGCTGACTAGGTGCAGGGCCCCTGGCAGTTATGTTCCCGCCTCCTCCCCTACCTCATCCCAGGACTCCACACACCTGTGCCTTCGTGCACCTTACCTCAGGCAGCCTCCAGGGACACAGGTGTGGCGGTGAGGCATGCCACCCTCCCCTGCCTCCGGAGCTAACTGCGTTCTGCCCGTCTGCCCCAGTTATTTACTCCTCTGTGAGCTTCCTGAGGGCAGGACTCTCCTAGTTTAGGCACACTATCAGTGGCCTAGAGCTGGGAAGAACTCTCAACTTCCCAGTTGAGAAGTATGAAAAAGTTCCCCCAAGTGATTCTGATGAGCAAGGCTCTGGGCAGATACCCTTGATCTGGCAATTTTGTCAGGTGGCCAAGTGGCAGAGCTCCACCCCATCCAGCAGGCTGGCCTAGGAGCTGGGGTGCGCACCCAGGTCTCCAAACACCCATTCCATCCTTGCTGCCTTTCCTTTTGGATCCTCCGCCCAGGGCAGGGGCCATGCCGGGCCCAGGAGGCCCAGGGGCGGGCGGCACACCTGGGTAGAATGCTGCAGGATAGCCAGCAGTCTCTCCTGGATCCTCCGGAGCAGCTCCAGGCCCGTGCTGAGGCAGTCGGCACGCAGGAGGCGCAGGGAGGAGGCCAGGTCTCGGCACCGCAGCAGCGTCTCCTCTGCAGAGGGGGCAGGGCACAGGGGCTTCCTCCCTTCTTTCGTTCTTTCCAACAAACACCTACTGAACATCTACCAAGTTCTACCAACACCTACCAGGCACGGTTCTAGATCTTCATTCTCATGGGGACTACATCCTAACGGAGGAGGGGATGGGGTAAATCAAACAAGTCAGGTGAAGGCCTGTGCCCTTAGGCACCTTCTGGCATATACCATGTTCCTTCATACATGAATGGTTAAAGGCCAGTAGTAACAGAGCTGTGCAGAATGAGGACAGTGCAGGGGGAGCTGGGGTGGGGGTGCTGTCTTGCCCCCTGCTTGCTGGGATGGGATGCTGAGTGGGTGGGTAGGCAAGAGAAAGGACTGACAGACAAGGGGCCGGGCCTCACCCAGGAGGATCTGCAGGGCATTGGTGTGCAGCTCCAGGTTCTCGGTCTGCTGCTCCACCACGTCCATGTGCTCCGTGTCCTGGTTGTAGAAGCTGTACACGCAGGCATAGGCCAGCACCTGTGGGAGCCCAAGTTGCTGGGCCTCTGCGCTCCTCCCTCCTGCTCCCTCATTCGCCCCATGCCTGCAGCTTGGAGGAAAGCAGCACAGGCCCCCAGCCCACTGTCACCTTGCGTGCCTGCTCTAATCCCCGGCAGGCGTCACTGAGAAAGGCGAAGGATTTGGGTGGTGGCACCTCGTGGATGGCAGACACACGGTTCCGGAGGCTCACGGCGAACTCCTGTGTGGAGCCGGTGGGAGTGGGGGATCAGCACCGCATGCAGCCCTTTCCCCCCCCCCCCCCCACTCACAATGGCACAGCACCCACCCAAACTCAGATCTTTCACCCGTGCCCAGCCATCCACCCCAGCCCTCTGACCTCCGCACCCAAGCAACCATTTCCTCCCTGCTCACCCGGGCCTGGTGATGGAAAGTACACCTCTCATTATAGTCCTGAAACCGCTTCTCCTGGCGAGCTGCTTTGCTTACCTGGAAAGGACAAGTCGGGAGGGCTCTTGGGTGCCCTGCATGCAGGCCTTCCAACTCTTTACCCAGACCTTTTCATTTAATCCTGACTGTGAAGTAGGTCACATTATTCTCCCTTTCTACAGGTGAGGCTGCCGAGGCGTAGGCAAGTAAACTGGCCCAAAGCCACATATTAAGCAGTGGTGCCAGGCTAGGATGCACAGCATGTGCTCTGCTCTGGCCTGGTGCCTCCTGAGAATGCAGAGACCTCCCAGGACAGAAGTCCCAGCACCTGTAGGCTCAAGTGGCTTCTGTCTTCACACTGAGCCCCTATCCCAGCAGCTGTTTGGCTGCTCAGGACACAGAGCCCTCTCTGCCCAGGGCCTAGAACAGCATCCCGTCCTGGCTGCCCTTGGGCCTCCCGGACCGTTACCATGGCAGAGCAGTTGTAGTAGTCTTTGTGATTTGGCTTCCAGGACTTGAGGCAGCGCCAGCAAAATCCGTGGTTGCATTTGGCACAGGTCATGCTATGGAAGGAAGGTGGCTGGTCAGAGGGCTCCTGCCTCTGGCTGGGGCCACACGAGGACACCTGGATGAGGCCTGGATGCCCCACTGAACCTGTCCTGGCCCCTCCAGGCCCTGAGAGTCTGTTTAACCTTACCCATCCCTAGTGAGCACCCCCTTGCTTCTGAGCCCCATACAGTACAGATTTAGAAGCAGGGGAAGGAGCATTAAGTTGCAGGAGTCACTGGAGGGTACCACAGCAGGGGTGGTTCAGTAACTGCCCTCCTTTGCTCAGCTCTTTGGTAAGCCCCATGGACCCTCCCTACGGCCAGGCCTTGCACCCTCTCCCATGCCCTCTGACCCCACCAATGCCCGCAGTACCCCCTCTTACTGCAGACACCCCTCGTTCTTCTCAATGGGAGCCTGGCAGCTGGGACAGCGCTTGGAGATGAGTTTGGCTAGGTGCTTGCTCTGGGCCTCCACGCTCATACCGTCGTAGTAGCCACCATCGTCAACCCACTGGGACATGTGGCCACAGCTGGCAGGGTAGTGTGCCTACAGCAGAGGGGGTGGTAAGGACATGGCTGAGCCCTGGGCAAGGGCAGCACTGTGGGTATGCAAGAGAGGGAGGTCACGTGTGGAGGGCTGCAGGAGGAGGAACAGAGCTCAACCAAGTGGCAGAGGCAGAAAGTGTGTATATGTGTGTATGTCCGAGAGTGCATACGTGCGTGTGTGTGTGTGTGTGGGGGGGTGGGTATGTATATGGAGAGAAGGGTGCTGGCAAGGGAGGGGTGTAGCCCTTGCTACAAGGGAGCAGGGCTGGACAGGTACCCACCTCAGGGAAACTACAGTTGAAACAGGAGGCCCAGCCACACTTGGAGCAGGTGGTCCCACAGCCCAGGCCTTGGCGGCACAAGATACGGTCACAGCCCTGGGGGTTGGTGCACCAGGTCAGGTTGGAGCAGCTCTCTACATAGCCACGCAGGAGAGCCTTCTCGTACTGTGGGGACGTAGACAAAGGTGCCATTAGGTGAGGGCATGGCTCTTTGAGATGCCCACCCTCCATAACCACACCCCTTCCTGCCTCCCCCAGCATTGGTGAGTCCACTCCCTGGGGCCTGCCCCTCTGGCTGCACACCATAGATTCCCGCAGGAAGGGGCTACCTTGGAGATGACATCTGGCGAAGAGACAATGGCCCGGATGAAGGCTCCAGTGGGCTGCGCGCGGCAGTCGGCAATGGGGCAGGTGCAGTTCAACACAAGGTTCTGCTCAATCCGAGTTGTCAGATACTCATTCCAGCAAGACTAAAGGGGAAAGGAGGAGCTGCTGAGCAGCAGTGGGGGAGCAGCACAGGACAAGGGTGCCCCGGGGAACTAACTCAGCACCATCCCCGATAACACGGAAAGCCGCAGACAAGCCTGCTCTGGAGCAACCTCAAAACTGATCCTAACCTTTCTGGCTTCATGGGGTTTCCTGGGATTGGCTCAATTCTCACAGGGGCTTTCGGGAATGTGTGGGTCAGGGTAGTGGCTTCATTTTAGTTGTTGCTGGGGTGGACGTGGGAGGAATGCATAAGAGAATCAAAAAGGAGATGATTCAAGTTCTTAGAAAGGTTTAGAGAAAGTGAGATCAGAGAGGAAGGAGGCCTGGGGCAGGGGGTCGCCTTTTCCCTGCTGGGGGGCTGGCCTTGGACACTGTGCACACTGCTGTGGCCTCTTCTTCCAGCATCCATTTGCACAACTGGCTCCTTGATGCTCCCCTCTCCCCAGACTCAGCCTCTTCTCCACAAAACAGCCTCCTTCCCCACCGCATCCCCATAATCCCAGTCACCGGTGCTCGAAGCTTCACATCTGGCAGGTCCTCTTCTAGCACCCACATGCCACCCTACACCAGGCCCTTAGCCCCTCATGCTGTAGGAGCTTGTCCTTGTAAAGGTCTTCCTATGAGGTCTTCCTTTCCCGATCCCTCCTCCATGCAGTCCTCTTGCTTTAGGCATAATCAGCAGCCCAACTGTCCTAAAATACTCCATTAATGACTCCTTTCCTTCACACTGCCAACCGACTGCAGAGCTTGCCAAGATGATGCATCTAGACCCTGGGAGAGTCTGTATCTGTGGTACCAAAGCTCCAGGGTACATGAAAAGTGCCTTACTGTACTATTTTTACTCAAAGGAAAGCACTACACATGACAAAACAAAACCCTCTTTCAGGTAAATTGAGAAGCTTAATGCAGAATTCCTGGATTTTGGAGATAAGACAGGAAAATGCTAATAATTCAGACTGCACACTTGCAAGCACACAGGTGTGACAGGGTCCCTTACAGCCAAGAGGCCAAAGGTGGGCCCCTCAGTTTGGAACCCATCCCACTCCCCTGAGGAACCCCTCTGCTGTGGGCTTGCTGGAGCTTCTGTCCAGCCCACCTGCAATGCTGTCTCCAGCCTGCATTCCCCTCCTGCCTCTGCCAACCTTGCCTATCACTCAAGGCTCACGTGCAAAAGCCTCCTTTGACAGTCTGAAACCCCAGGATTTCCCTTCTCCGAGTTATCTTGCATTTCATTGTGCTACTTGGCTGTGACTCATTCATAGGCTCCTCCTTGGCTGAGACTTGTCCACTGAGCCTGTTTTCCCATCTCCTTGTCTCTACAACACTACAGGGGGATCTGTTACAGCTCTTCCCCTGCAGGATGCTAGCCAGGCCTCTCCACTTAATTCCAAACTCCCCTGTCCAGTCATGCACGGATGTCCAACAAGCAGCTCAAGCTTCACATGGCCAGAACAGACTGAATTTCCCTTCAAAAACTTGCCCTCAGGATGCCTGGGTGGCTCAGCAGTTGAGTGTCTGCCTTTGGTTCAGGGCATGATCCCGGGGTCCCAAGATTGAGTCCCATGTCAGGCTCTCTGCATGGAGCCTGCTTCTCTCTCTGCCTATGTCTCTGAGTCTATGTGTCTCTCATGAATAAAATAAAATCCTAAACAAACAAACAAACACACACACACCTGCCCTCTGCAAGAAGGCTCAGCCCCCAACATCTTGCCCAACTCAACAGAAGATGACACATCTCATCCAGCCAGATCCCCAGGTCCGAAACTCAGGAAGTATCCCTGATTCCCTTGTTCTTTTTTTTTTTAATTTTTTAAATTTTTTAATTTTTTAATTTTTATTTATTTATGATAGTTACAGAGAGAGAGAGAGAGAGGCAGAGACACAGGCAGAGGGAGAAGCAGGCTCCATGCACCGGGAGCCCGATGTGGGATTCGATTCTGGGTCTCCAGGATCGCGCCCTAGGCCAAAGGCAGGCGCCAAACCGCTGCGCCACCTAGGGATCCCTGATTCCCTTGTTCTAAGTCCCCACATTGGCTCTGCCAAGCCCCATCAGCTTGGCCTCCTGATGTACCCCAATCTGTCTACTTCTCTCTTCGCTGCTGACCCTGGGTCAAATTCCCACCACCTCCTCCCTCTTTGTACAACAATGTCCTAAAGGGTGCCCCTGCTTCCATGCTTGACTTGCCCAAGCCTAAGCTTTTCTTCCATAAGCAGTGAATCTTTTCAAAAATATAAATCAGATCCTATCACTCCCCTGCCCCTGCTTAACCTTACTATGGCTTTGCATAAAGTCAAGCCCACTGTCTGCCAATCCCAAACAACCCAACTGAGCCCCTGTCACCCCACAAATCTGTCCCTCTGCTATCCCATCATGTCACTGTGCTTCAGAGCTCAGCATTTTTAAGATTTTACTTATTTATTCATGAGAGTCACACAACGAGAGGCAGAGACATAGGCAGAGGGAGAAGCAGGCTCTCTGAGAGGAGCCTGATGCTAGACTTGATCCCAGGACCCCGGGATCACGCTCTGAGCTGAAGGCAGACGCTCAACCACTGAGCCAACCAGGTGCCCCTAGCTCAGATTCTTTGCACTTGCTGTCCCCTCTGTGTGCTATGCTCTCCCCCCAGAGAATCACCTCCTCAGGATGACCTTCCTGGACCTCCTCAATCTCAAGTCCCTCACAGGCCCCTCACCCCAGGCCCTTCCTAGGACATGACCCTGCTGTGTCTTCTTCCCACACTTGTCATAGGAAGGTGAGGGAGGGCCCTGGAGCAAAATTGCCAAAGGTGACTTCTCTTCCTGGGTGCCTCCATCTGTCTCCAGTAAAATGGGGACAGTAGAAAAATCTACCTCATACAACTACCACGGAAATTAAGCAAGATAATGTGTGTATAATAGCGGAATGGCCCAGGGGCACCTGGTTGGCTCAGGGTGGTGGCCTCATTTTAATTGTTGCTGGGATGGACATGGAAGGAATGGGTAAGAGAATCAAGAAAAAGGAGATGATTCAAGTTCTAAGAAAGGTTTAGAGAAAGTGAGAAGATCAGAGAGGGAGGAGGCCTGGGGCAGGGGGTCGTGTGAGAAGAGTAACTGCAAGCTGAGCAAAAGGGAAGGAGGAAAGGTAGACAGTCACAGACATGCACGCACGCATGCACACCAAAGCTCATGCCCCAGATCACCCACCCCTGCGCAGAGATGGGGTGGGAAGGCGCTTACACCATTTCTTTTCATTTTTATATTCACTGAGAATATATGGTAAGTGATCATGTTCTGAGATAAAGAGACTTGGTGATACGGAAACCATAAACCTACTGTCATCACCAAGTAAATAACAATACTTATTTATGAAGTGCCTTGATGTATATTTTACATGTATGCATTATCTACCTATTGTTCTTGAACTTGGCTGAACCCTGGAATCATCTGAGTTTTTAAAACTCCAGATGCTTAGGGCATCTGGGTTGCATAGTCGGTTAAGCGTCCAACCCTTTGTTTTGGCTCAGGTCATGATCTCAGGGTCATGTGATCAAGCCCCACATTGGGCTCTGCGCTCAGCATGGAGTCTGCTTGTCCCTCCCCACCATTCTCTCTTTCTCTCAAATAAATAAAATCTTAAAAAAATAAAAATTTAGGGATCCTTGGGTGGCTCAGTGGTTTAGAGCCTGCCTTTGGCTCAGGTCATGATCCTGGAGTCCTAGGATTGAGTCCCATGTCAGGCTCCCTACATGGGGCCTGCTTCTCCCTCTGCCTGTGTCTCTGCCCCTCTCTCTCTCTCTCTGTGTAGTCTCTCATGAATAAATAAATAAAATATTTTTAAAAATAAAAAATAAAAATAAAAATAAATCAAAATTTTAAAAATGGAAAAAGAAATAAAATAAAGCTCCACATGCCTGGGTTTCACCTTGAGATTTTGATTTAATCAGTCTGGGTTACAGTTGAGCAGGATGATTCTTTTTTCTTTTTTTTTTTTTTTTAAGGTGGGGGAAGAGGCAGAGAGAGAATCCCAGACTCCATGCCTAGCATGGAGCCCAATGTGGGGCTCTATCTCACAACCCTGAGATCATGACCTGAGCCAAAATCAAGTGCTGGATGCTCAACTGACTGAGCCACCCAGGCAATTGGAACATAAGGATTTTTATTTTTACTTATTTTCATTTTTTAGATTTTAATTATTTATGTGAGAGAGAGAGCATGGGCAAGGGGAAAGGACAGAGGGAAGGGGAAAAGCATATTCCTGGCTGAGCAGGGAGCCCGACATGGGGCTCAATCCTAGGACCCTGAGGTGAAGGTAGATGCTTAACTGACTGAGCCACCCAGGTGCCCTGCATGAGGATTTTTAAAAGCTTCCAGTGATTATAATATGCAGCAAAGTTTTAGAACCACTGATACATATTGCTGGATCCTAACAACCACTCCTTGGAGTGTGTTGAGGCTGGTGGCACCACTTACAGATGACAAAACTGGTTTCAGAGGGACTAAGAGGTTTGTCCGACATTGCCCAGGCTGGGAAATGGCAGTGGTGGAATACAACCCCAGGCCTGCCAAGGAATTGTGTTTAAGGTGGAAAGCCAAGGGCAGGAGAGAAGCAGATGGGCCTCACCTTACAGCAGTAGTGCATGCAGCAGAGAGAGGGCAAGTCTTCGTCGGGCTCCAGTGGGCTGACACAGACAGGGCAATGGTCAGGACGTGCAGGGGCAGCCTGGGCCTGGGGTACACATAGCCCGGCTGCCAGCAACAGTGGCTCGGGGTTATCACTGTAGCTCTGCAGCAGCTGTTCAGCACCCCAGTGGGAGTGAGCCAAAAGGTGCTGAGCCACATCTGGCTCTAGGTTCAGGGTCTCCTGCACCTGCCGTACCGTCTGCTCCATCAACCCTTCTACCTCCTGGGGGCTCATGGTGCGGCCTGCAGGCAGCTGGAGAGATGCCAGGGCAGCTACAGCTTCTGGGCTTGAGGTGAGAGAAGAGGCAGCAATCAGACTCCCTGCACTGCTAATCCACCAAATGAACCCCACCTTGGCCCTCAGCTCCCCACTTGTGCACCCCTGTGTGTGCTTAACCGACCTAATGATAACCACCTAAATCTATGGTCAGAGCACTGCTCTCCACAGAAGCACCTGTAAGTAAGGGGTGAGGCTGCCTGTCATAGAGATTTGGGGCACTCCAGGAATCTGGTGGGCAGGGATCAGGACACTAACTGACCCGCAAGGGATAGGATAATCCCTCTGTAAACCCCACCCCCAACACCAGCCATTCATCTGGTGAGAAACAGGAATCTACAGCCTTACTACTCAAAGTATGGGCCAAGGACCAGCAGCGTAAGTATCACAGGGAAGCTCTACCGCATCAGGATCTGCATTTTAATGAGATCCCCACGTGATGTGTATGCAAGTGATTCCTCTAGAGAACTCACTTTACACCCAGGGCAAGTGGCAGGCATAAAAATGGTGCTATAACAACTTCTGGTGAACTGGATGTGATGTAAACAGTTTTTTTTTTGGGGGGGGGGGCAGCTAATTAGAGGGATCCTATGACATATTCCTCTGTAGAGCAGGCTTCTTGGAAACTAGAGTTAGCACATTCCACTGAGCAGAGTGTGTCATTAGCACTCAATACATATCTGTGTGATATTTCATTTTTGCTTTGAATGAGAGAGATCTATCTATACAGGAGCTTATGTGTCCCGGTCCCTTGCCTAAGAGCTGGCTCGAGGAGGGGAGGGTGGGGACAGCCAGACCTGTGATTAGGAAGGCAGCGAAGGGGGTGACGGTGCTAATTGGGGGGGATGAGGACTAGTGGAGAAACCAGAGAGGCAGGGAAAATGGGGTGAGACAATGAAAGAAATGAAACATTTTTCCATGGAAGGGCCTGACTTTGGCATGAAAACTCCTCCTGTGTCACTGCAGGGCCATCTGTCCTGAGGAACCTGTCCCTCCCGCCTGGCTTGAAGCCCTTGCAGCAGGGGGACAGAACAGAGGATGGCTACCTAGGCTTGGAAGTCTTGGTGGTCTGGTTGCCACAGAAGGGGACTTCGGCCTGACCCCGGCAAGGCCCCGTAGGCTCTGGGGTGGCATACATCAGGATTTGGGGCCGGTCATCGCGCCGTTCCACGTAGCCCTGGCCCAGGAGATGCAGGATACAAGAGAGGACATCTGTGCTGGTACAGGCCACACCTCCCACCACAGTGCGGCCCAGGCTTCCGGGGGGATTTGGACCCTTCTGCCAGGCCTCCAGCACCTGGATGGGAGAAGAGGCAATAGGCTGGCCACTTTTACCTAGAGGAGCTAGCCTGCCTGGATTCAAGGCTCAGCTCCCCCACCTTCTAGCTGTGTGACTATGGGTAAGTTACTGACTCTCATACCTCACTTTTCTTATCTGTCAATGGGAATACGGTAATAACACATAATAATAATAGCACCACCATTACCTATCCCAGAAGATCGCTGTGAGGATTAAATGACTTAATCATGCAAACTCTTGGAATAGGGTCTGGCACATGGTGAACACTCATGTCTTATCTCTACTTTCTGTCTAACTAAGTGCCCTGTCAGGAAGGGAAAACTCAGAACGAAATGTCACTCTATGAGGTCTCATACTGAGAGAGTTTACCTTCCTTTGTGATGATCCCTGGTGCTAAGCCCCAACCCTGAGCCTGACTCTCTCCCTCCCCTAACTTCATGGTCCCCTCTGCCTACCAGACAAACCAGCTGATCAATATGGAGGCCCTTTTCCCCATGGGCTTTGAGAATACGGACAAGAAGACAGCTCAAGAGGTTCCTCTTCTGTTCCAGAGTTCGGCCCTCATCCTTCTCTACATTCAGGTATGTCTGGGGAGGAATCAGCCACAGGGCCTCCCCACGGTGCTGGGGCCCAGGTGTCCGAAGCCGCAGCACACCTGGAACTCACTCCCAGTCAGCACCCAAGGAGGGGGAGGGAAAGGTGAGTGGCGGCAAAGGGGACCCCCTTCATTCCCAACCCTGCACCCACCATGAGGGCCCCACTCTCTAGGAGCATGAGCCCAGCCCAGCCCCCATGGACCTACCCCTATGTGGAAGGTCCTGACCCTCACGCAGGGTCAAAGGGCCATTCTCAGAGGTGAGGGGCAAAAGTGCCTGGAGCAGTAGCTCTGGGGTGAGGTCAGAATTCTTCAGCAGGGTCTCTACAGACACCTCCTGGTGAAGAGGAACAGGGCCAGTTAGGAGTAGATAATAGGGGAAAGGAAAATAAGAGCGGGGGGTGGGAGGATAGAAGAAGGCACAGAGTTTGGGAGAACAGTGACAGGTAGGGGGCAGAGAAGACAGAGGCTAAGGAGCAGAGGCACCTCTGTCTTATTGAAATACAGCAGCAGCCACATCTGCACGGTGGACACGTGCAGAGTCTGGTCCCCAAACCGCAGCTCGGCCCGGCCCAGCCACGTCCACTGCAGCCGCCGATGTGGTCCCATGTCCAGGACTGGATGATTCTGACCTGGGAAAGTGCGAAGGAGAAGAGGAGAGACACAGAGCAGGAGAAACGAGGAGTTAGAGGCTGATACCAGGGTGTACCATCAGTCAAGCTTTGTTCCTGCTAATCTCTGGGGTGGGGGGGGTAGTGACTTGTCAGAAGTGACTTGTCAAGCCCCCAGAGCTTAGCCTCCTCTGTGTCTGCCTCCGTGGTGAGCCACACGTATCTGGAGCCCACCCTCTGCCTCGCCCTGCACAAGGCAGGCTCCATGAAAGAAACACCAGAGAGGAGAGACTCGGGAGCTGGCAGTTTTAAAGACCCCCTAGGCTGCATCTCTTCCTCCTCCGTGTCACAGCTCAGGCAAGGTGAGCCTGGATGTTCACACATACTAGAAAGCAAGGATGCTGTCAAAGGCAGAGACTATAACAAAAGGAGCCTATCTGAGAGGTGCTCTCTGGCCAAAAACAGGACCGTCTGAACATCAAGAAAATAATACCTGTGCTGGACTGAAACACATGAAATGTTTTAAAGTCCATGAGTTCATAATGACATATTTTTTAAAAAAAGACCTCATTCATTATCTTTGGAAGATGCTAGAGAATAAACACATTATTTTGAAAACTCGTTAAAAATAAGGGAGAGGGGATCCCTGGGTGGCGCAGCAGTTTGGCGCCTGCCTTTGGCCCAGGGCGCGATCCTGGAGACCCGGGATCGATTCCCACGTCGGGCTCCTGGTGCATGGAGCCTGCTTCTCCCTCTGCCTGTGTCTCTGCCTCTCTCTCTCTCTCTCTCTCTCTCTATGTGACTATCATAAATAAATAAATAAGAAAATTAAAAAAAAAATAAGGGAGAGGAGGAGAGAATCAAGCCTGTCCTGTATAAAAACAGTACTTCAGGTAACCAAAAAGTTGCCAAGAGGAAGTTTCTCTTTATAGAGAAAACATTCCAGCTAATATATGAAGAAGGTATGACAAAACTAGAAAGGCACTAGTTTGTAGGCCCGGATGAAATGACAGAGCTAAGCAATGATAATGAATGACTGCTTAATGAAAAGCTGATGGGAAACTATATATAATGGAAATATCAGACTTGCAACATCAAAATCCACTGATCCATCTTAAAACAGCACAGAGAGAGAGAGGTGGATGTAATATGCCTCTTGATGGAAGTACACAATACCACCTATGAAGTGCTCTTGCTCAAGAAATCAGACCCAAGTTGGAATAAATTTCTGTATCTAAGTATCTGTTTTCAGGAAATGAAAGAGCCAGAGGAACAGGCTAGAGGATACCATGTGGATATGGTCAGCAAAATCTGGCCTGTGGACAACTCTGCAGCAAACAACCTAGTTTCCTCCATGAACAATGGGGCAAAACGGAAAGCAGAACCTATTAATTAAAGGAGATGAAAGAAATAGCTCAATCAAATGCAGGTGTGGGCTTGGTTGGGCTCCCCATTCAACAAAAAACTAATTTTGAAAACTTGAGAAAATGGGGAGAATACGAACACTTTACTGTTTGATGTTAGGAATTATTATTAATATTTCAAACTTTGGTCACTTTAGTGTCCTTGCTTTTTTTTAAATTAAATTTATTATTATTTTTTTAGTGTCCTTGCTTTTAAAAAGAGAATCCTTATCTTTTAAATTTGAGAGGTAGGGAACGTGGGTGGGGGTACAGGAGAAATGAGATTGGCCATGAATTTACCCACATTGGTACACTGGAGTTAATTTTGCCTACTTTTGTGTACATCAAAAATTCATCATAATAAAAAAAAATTTTAATGAGGTTGAAAGTAAGCCATTCTCAAAAACTGATAAAAATTTCCACCAATACTAGAGACTTCTAAAGGAGATTGGAGATCTCCTTTAGAAAGGAGATTGAGGGGTGGCCCAGCGGTTTAGCGCTACCTTTGGCTGGGGTCGTGATCCTGGAGACCTGGGATCGAGTCCCACACCAGGCTCCCTACATGGAGCCTGCTTCTTCCTCTACCTGTCTCTCTCTCTCTCTCTCTCTCTCTCTGTGTCTCTATGAATAAATAAATGGGAAAGGGAAAGGGAAAGGGAAAGGAGGAAGGAGATTGAGGGGATCCCGGGTGGCTCAGCGGGTTAGCACCGCCTTCAGCCCAGGGCGTGATCCTGGAGTCCCAGGATTGAGTCCCACGTCGGGCTCCCTGAATAGAACCTGCTTCTCCCTCTGCCTGTGTCTCTGCCTCTCTGCTCTCTGTGTTTCTCATGAATAAATAAATAATTTTAAAAAAAAAAGGAGATTGAACTCAGAAAGAAGGATCAAGAGACATCAGGATTAGTGACAGAAGCAACCAGTATGATAGCAAATCTAAACATCAACTGAATAAGACAATAATAATAATAATGACTCTTTGGGAGGTAGAAAAAAAAGATAATCCTAAAATATCAAACAACACTAATAATTAAGATGGGAGTGAGAGCTGGAGTTAAGATTTTCTTTTTTTAATTTTAATTTTTATTTTTTTAAAGATTTTATTTATTTATTCATGAGAGACAGACAGAGAGAGAGGCAGAGACACAGGCAGAGGGAGAAGCAGGCTCCATGCAGGGAGCCTGACGCGGGACTCGATTCCGGGTCTCCAGGATCAGGCCCTGGGCTGAAGGTGGCGCTAAACCACTGAGCCACCGGGGCTGCCGCCTTCTTTATTTTTTTATTTTTTTATTTTTTTTAAAGATTTTATTCATTTACTCGTGAGAGAGACAGAGAGAGAGGCAGAGACATAGGCAGAGGGAGAAGCAGGCTCCCTGCAGGGAACCCAGTGTGGGACTCGATCCCGGATCCCGGGATCATGCTCTGAGCCAAAGGCAGATGCCCAGCCCCTAAGCCACCCAGGCATCCTAGTTAAGATTTTCTATGGTCCTTTTATTGTTCAGGAAGGTGGGAAAGTGATATTAACAAGTCAAACATACAGGTTAAAAACATAAGGGTAACCAACTACAGAATGCGTGGCTTCCAAAACTGGTAGGGACAAAAAAAGGAATTAAAAAAAATCAACTCAGGGGCACCTGGGTGGCTCAGTGGTTGAGTGACTGCCTTTGGCTCAGGTCATGATCCAGGGGCCCTGGGATCAAATCCCACATCAGGATCCCTGCAGGGAGCCTGCTTTTCCCTCTGCCTGTCTCTGCCTCTCTCTGTCTCTCATGAATAAATAAATAAATTCTCAAAAAAAAAAAAATCAATCCAAAAGAAGAGGGAAAAAATGCACAAAAACCCAAGGTAGAAACATATCTATAAAGGTGTTCTATTTATTATTTTTTTAACTGTACATGTTTTATATATTCTTTTTTAATATATATTCTTTTGTATATATGAAATAACTAAAATTTAAAATTATAAGAAGGGTAAACTAAAAGGTAAGAGCGTAGCAATAACAACCAAATATAACATTACTCATAATAATTATAAAGAGGCTAAAATCGACAACTCAAAAGGAGAAATTATTAGGTTGAATAAAAAACACATTCTAAGTATTTACAAGACACATGCCTAAAATAAGAGCATGGTGAAGTTAAAAAGTAAATGATACGGAGGGAAATTCTAATGAGACCAGAATATAGGCATGGTTTCGAAGTATCTCCCCAACAGATTGCTTATTAACAGTGCAAGGGAGAAAATAGTGGGAAATCAAACAAACTCTTGATCAGGTTGTCAAAATTCACATCACAAAAGAGGAGCAGAAGGAAATTGTGTGCTTCTAAATGAAACACACAGAGGACATAATGTTACTTACTTTGGATTCTGACCCAGAATGCATAACCTGACAAATTTTAAAGGAAGAACGTTTAGAAAATTTTAAATGATTATATTCTCCAAAGGTGTCAATGTTGTAAAAGACAAAGAAAGGCTGAGGAATTGTTCCACATTAAGGAGACTAGAGACATAACAACTAAATATAATACATGATTCTAGACTGGATGCTGTCCTAGACTAAAAAATAACAGACATTACGGAATCACTTGACAAAACTGGAATGTGACAAATAGATTAAAGTTATTACACTGGAGTGCCTGGGTGGCTCAGTCAGTACAGTGTCTGCCTTTAGCTCAGGTCATGATCTCAGGGTCCTAGGATGATCCCCACATTGGGCTCCCTGCTCAGCAGGGAGTCTGCTTCTCCCTCTGTCCCTCCCCTGCTCGTGCTTTCTCTCTCTAAAATAAACATCTTTCAAAATAAATAAAGTTATTATACCAAAGTTAAAATTTTGAAACTGATAAATGAACTATTATTATATACAAGAACACTATGATTCTTCAAAAATATATATTCAAATATTTAGAGGCAACGGGCTAGCATATATGCAATTTATTCACACTGGTTCAGGAAAAAAATGTGTGTATGTGTGTGTGTATCCATACATAACATATATACATTTTATTAATGTATATATACACAAAGAGCAAATGATAAAAGCAAATGGGGCAAAGTGTTAACAAAAGGTAAACTTGGATAAAAAGTATATGAGTGTTCTTGGGGTATCTGGGTGGCTCAGTCAGTTAAGTATCTGCCTTTACTCAGATTGCTCAGGGTATGATCTCAGGCTCCCTGTTTAGCGGGGACTTTGCTTCTTCCTCTCCCTCTGCCTCCCTCTGCCCCTCTAGCTCGTGCTCTCTCTCAAATAAATAATATATACTTTTAAAGAGTATGTAAGTGTTCTTTGTATTATTCTTATAATTATTCTGTAAATTTGAAATTATTTCCAAATTAAAAAAAATTTAAATAAAAGGATAACTGAATTGCCCACCTAAAATGGTTAAAATGGAGGGGCACCTGGTTGGTTCAGTTAGTGGAGCACATGACTCTTGATCTCAAGGTTGTAAAGTTCAAGCCTCACATTGGGTGTAGAGATTACTTAAAAATAAAATCTTAAAAAATGGTTAAAATGGCAAATTTTGTTATTCATATTTTAACACAAAAGAAATCTAAAAGAATTATCAGTTTGGGATCCCTGGGTGGCGCAGCGGTTTGGCGCCTGCCTTTGGCCCGGGGCGCGATCCTGGAGACCCGGGATCGAGTCCCACATCAGGCTCCCGGTGCATGGAGCCTGCTTCTCCCTCTGCCTGTGTCTCTGCCTCTCTCTCTCTCTCTCTCTGTGACTATCATAAATAAATTTTAAAAAAATTTTAAAAAATTAAAAAAAAAAAAAAAAAGAATTTCAGTTTCCCCCAACAAAAAGGATAGAAAGAGATACTCTAGAAAAACACTAACAAAGAAAACAGGTATAATATTAACACCAGAAAAAAAAAAAAAAAAAAAAAAGACTTTGAGGGACACCTGGGTGGCTGAGCAGTTAAGCGTCTACCTTTGGCTCAGGGTGTGATCCCGGAATTCGGGGATGAGTCCCACATGGGGCTCCCTGCATGGAGCCTGCTTCTCCCTCTGCCTGTGTCTCTGCCTCTCTCTCTGTGTCTCTCATGAATAAATAAATAAAATCTTTGCAAAAAAAAAAAAAAACAGACTTTGAGAGAATAAGCTTTACTAGAAAGAAAGATCATTTCATAATAATAAAGTTTAAATTAACTATGAAGATTTTAAACCTGCATAGTCCATTATGGTAGCCATATGTGGCTATTTAAACTGGTTAAAGTAAATAAAATTAAATACTCAATTCCTCAATTGAACTAGTCACATTTCAGCCACAAATGGCCATCATGCCGAAGAATACAGAAAATAACTCTTCCATCACTGTAGAAAGTTCTACTGGACAACACTATTAAATGATTTTAAGTTTTTTTTTTAAAGTAACTTTTTTTTTTTTTTTAAGATTTTACTTATTTATTCATGAGAGACACACACAGAGAGAGAGGCAGAGACACAAGCAGAGGGAAAAGCAGGCTCCATGCGGGGAGCCTGACGTGGGACTCAATCCCGGGACTCCAGGATCACACCCTGGGCTGAAGGCGGCGTTAAACCGCTGAGCCACCCGGGCTGCCCGATTTAAATTTTTTTTTTTTATTTTAAATTTTTATCTAAACTTTATTTTATTTTTTAAAAAGATTTTACTTATTTACTAGAGAGAGAGAGAGAGAGCACGCAAGGTGAGGTGGGGGAGCAGAGGGAGAAGGACAAGCAAATTCTCTACTGAGCATGGAGCCCAACATAGGGCTGGCTGAATCTCATGACCCCAAGATCATGACCTGAGCCAAAAACCAAGAGTCAGATACGTAACTGAGTCTCCCAGATGCCCCTATCTAAACATTTTATTTTTTAGAGAGAGAGAGAGAGAGAGATAACGTGTGAGGAGGGAGGGGCAGAGGGGGAGAGAGAATCTTAAGGCTCAACACCCAGCATGG
Source organism: Canis aureus (assembly GCF_053574225.1). NCBI lineage: Eukaryota > Metazoa > Chordata > Mammalia > Carnivora > Canidae > Canis > Canis aureus. The sequence continues at coordinate 60,921,250 of NC_135617.1, forward strand.
AGCCCAATGAGGGGCTCAGTCTCACGACCCTGAGATCATGACCTGAGCCAAAATCAAGAGTCAGACATTTAACTGACTGAGCCATCCAGGTGTCCCTAAACTTTCATCTAATATCATAGTCAAAAATATATAAAGCAAAGATGACCTGATGAAAAGTTTAAAAATTCACTATTACAATGACAGATCTTAATATACCTCTCTCAGTAATAGATCAAGCAGACAAAAATGCGTAAGGTTACAGCAGATTTGAACAGTACAATTAACAAAGTCAATTTAGTGGAATGTGCAGAAGCCCGTAACCAGCAGCTGAAGAATACAACATTTTTAATCACACATGGAACCCTTACAAAATCTGACCAGCTAGTAGGCCATAAAGGAGGTCTCAAGACATTGCAAAGATTCAGAATCACAGAAACCACGTTCTTTAGCCACAATGAACCAAAGGGATTGAAATCTAAAACAAAAAGATAACTAAACGAAGAAAAACTGGTTTGGGAATTTTAAAATATACTCCTAAAAAACTAACAGATCAAAGTAGAAATAATAATGGAAACTGGAAAAAAAAAAGAATGGAAACTGGAAAATTCTTAGAACTAAAAACATACTAAATGCTCACACATTGCATAATAAAAACTTAGGCAACATCCCAAATGTCCATCAACAGCAGAAAGGGTAAATATATTCATACAATGGAAAGGAATCAGCAATACAAGGAACAAAATAATGATAAAACTGACAACCTGGGTAGTCCTCACAGACATTACACCCACTGAAAGAAACCTGACACAGAATATATAACCAATTATCCCATTTATATGATGTTCAAATACAGGCAAGAATCTATGGTGATAAAAGGAAGAATAATGGTTTCTCTTGGAAGAGTTTACTAACTAGAAAGCGACATGAAGGAGGAAGTCTTCTGGGGTGCTGGAAATGCTCTAGATGGTGGTTATGGGAGTCTGTGTGTATATAAAATTCATTAAGTCATAATTAAGACTGTACTTTACCAAAAACTAAGTATAACTCACAAAAAACCAATCTTAAGAAAAATCCCACAAAACTCAAACCAAATGCAGCTAAAGCAATGTTGAGAGGAAAAAGAATAGCCTCAAATATTGACTAGGAAAGAAGTCTGAAAAGAGTAAAAATTAGGTAAGCATAGAATTCAAAGTTAAAAAAAGAAAAACAGAACAAATTCATACAAAAGTGAAGGTAATGATGAAAGAAATTAAAAAAGATCTAACCCACTTCTTCCCCCTTCCCTAGGACACTACTGTCCCTAGAGACTATTTTTCTTTATGTCTATGCATTCCTGTCCACAGGTCCTCTTCCTCTTTTCTCCTGCCACCCCAAATCTCACCCCAATCTCCAATTGCCTGTCCCTATCTCCTCACTCTGGCTGTAGAAATTGGAGAAGCGGTCAAGGGCATCACAGAATTCAGTGGGAAGGCACTTTCTGGGATGGTACAGGTAGCAGAGTGGGGAGACCGGCCAGCAGCGTGGTGACAGGACCAATATGGAAACTGTTGGACTCGAATCTTCGATAAATAGTTCTTTCTCAGCCTCTTCTTCCTCTGCTTCCTCCTGAGAGACAGAAGGATTTCAAGGGCTCTTGGGCTCCCTTCTTTAGTCTAGTCTTTTGCTCTCCTATTCTCCCACTCATTTCCCTTGCCCTTACCTCTTCTTCTTCCAGGCCCTGTTCCTCCTCATTCTCCTGCTCCAAGAGCAGCTTGTCAAGCCGCTGGAGCTGAAAGAGGTGGAACTGGTGCTGTAGCTCCTCAGAGGTGCTCAGGCTCCGCAGCATCTGCTGGGGGAGGCGGTTGGGGAAGCAGAGGCCAATCTGCTCCAGCACAGCCCCCTCCAGCCAGCTCGAGCCCAAGCTCAGGAGACGATCTGCCATGTAGTGCCTGCAGCACACACAGAGCAGGCGAGCCTCAGTGTGGACGCTGGGCCCGGGTCCTGCCTCCCCCTCCAGAACATAGGTTCCTCTGTTGCAGCAGGCCTGAGTCACAGGCCCTGTCTCCCCTCTTCTTCCCTACTCTCTTTCCACCAGCCATGGCCATCTCCGTATCTTAATCTTTCCTCTTCACTGCCTCCACCCCATCTTCCCTCCAAGATTCAAATCTTCACCCTCTCCAGATTCTAGGCCTCCCCTTCCCTACCTCTCAGACCTGTACTCACTGATAGAAGTGTTCAAAAGTAGTGGCCAACTCTAGGCCAGAAAGGACCATGATGGGCTCCAGGTGCTGCTGAAGCCGCCCCAGCATCTCCACTCCAGTGGCTCCACCAACCAAGCCACCCTGGATCTGCTGGTCGATATGCCTGGCAAACTGCTCACTTATCTGGGGGGGCAACAGAAAGGGGACTGGCCAAGCATGAAGAGGGAGTGGAGCAGTGGAAAGTGGGGAGTGAGAAGAGGTGAAAGACAGAGAAAGAGGAGAGCTCACTTCAGGTAACTGGCTGACTAGGAGGCTGGTGGTACTCACGTGGGCAGCAGTGAGGAAGGACTGCTGTAGCAAGGCACCGGAGAAGCCACTGCGCAGAGCCAGTGTGAAGGCTGCCCGAGGCCCAAAGAGCTCTGAACCTGCTCTCTGCAAGTGCTCATAGAGCTTACAGTAACGAGGCACAAAGTCAGGGGCCCTCCAGGCTGCTGCCAGGAACCTGCTGACCTGAGGAAGGAGGAGAAGTAACAATAGCTGCAGTAGCCTAGCAGCCCCGTTCCGCCTCAGACTACAGCTTCCTTGACTCACCTGCTCCTGCACCACACTCAGCCAGCACTGGGTTATGTTCCTCAGGCTGCTGCTTGGAAGAGCTGGTGAGGGCCCAGGGCTCCGATCCCGGACCTTACTGTTCTTACCGACTGCGGAAACAGGGCAAGGGAAGCGGCTTGGTTTCAGCCCCTGAGTGAACCTAAGGGTCTTGGGTACCGACCTCTGGAAAGGCCCAGAGCAGAGCAGTCGGAAAGAGTAAGATCCAAGATGGGGAGGAGCCAGGTACCACCACTGCCCAGGTTTTTAGCTGAACAGGCCATTGCTGGGACTTACTCGGCCGAGTGGATGGCTCAGGAGAAGGCCCGGGGGGAGGTTCTACATGCACCAGCAAATGACAAAGGCGACGAACTCGAGAGGCAAATGATGCTGCTCGATTCACGGGGTTCTGAGAGCTCTCCCTTTGCTCCAAGTACTGATCCAATAGCCATCCCAGGGAGCTCACCCCTTCTGGATCTAAAAGAAGATAGGTCAGAAACAGGTGATGGGAAATAGGGAGACAGGAAGCCCAGGAAGAGGAGAGAGAAGGCCCAATTACACAGAAAGGCCTGGGAGGCAGACAGGCCGAGGCTCACTTTACCTGGAGTCTGGGGGTGTGCTAACAGGGTAGGGGTGGGGTGGAGGAGAAGATTCAAATACTAGAGGCTCAAGGAGCAGTCCCTAGGGCAGGAAGGAGAGAAACACTGAGGCGATAGGCCTTTGGGGATAAAGACAGGGACCAAGAGAATCAACTCAGGTGATCCCTGGGAATAATTATAAGGGGCTGGTTAGTGGGGCCCAGGGTCAGGATGGTTACCGGGGGAGGTGATGTTCTGCACCAGGGGGCTGACCAGGGCCTCCCAGCAGGTCTTGCCCAGTGCTTGGGCAGCCTCGTCATCAGGGAGGAAGCGATCAGCAAAATTCTGCTCATGGCGCAGAACCCTGTTGAGTCTGGGAAGAAGGAGTATGTGGTCAAGACTTTAAGGCACAGGTCTCTCTGAGGCCTCCACTCAAGTGTCATCAGCTCCCACTCTCACTATGGTTGGCTCCCTAACCAGCTTGCTGACATAAGCACACGTGTCACCTCTGTGACACTCCCCTTATGTCCTGGCTGCCGCTTTACCTTTCAGACTCCTGCAGAAGTCTCCCACCACCTACATTTTTAAAAATTTTATTTATTTATTTGAGAGAGAGAGAGAGAGAGAGAGTGGAGAGAGGGAGAAAGAACCTGAAGCAGATGCCGCACAGAACACAGAGCCCAACGTGGGGCTTGATCACCTAATGGTGAGACCATGACCTGAGCCAAAACCAAGAGTCAGATGCTCAACCAATTGAGTCATCCAGGTGCCCCTCCCACTGCCTACTTCTTAACAGTGTTCTCCTACTATATTAACCTCTCCTCCCTCCCATCAACCTGGCCAGCCCACTGCCTGCTCCACCCACCGGGGACAGAGCTGGAGGAGGCGCTTGCGGTCCTCTGCTATGTCCCGGCTCCAGGCTTGTGCCCGAATGGTATAGAAGAGACATGTACGGCGACACAGCTGCTCCCGGAATAGTGGCCAGAAAGTGGGCTTGGGGCCCAGGACCTCCACACCTCGAACCCGGGTGTCGATGCCGCCCTGTAACATGCACAGACTTGTCTATTACCTTAGCCACCCAGCCAACAAGCACTGAAGAAAAAAAAAAAAAAAAGAGCCAGGCCTCATGCCCTGAGTTCCCTGGAGATACTCAAACTCAACAGGCTCCTAGGCCATCCCCAAGAAGATGTGTGGCCTGAGCCTGGCACGCAAATGCTGGGTAATGCAATCACTATGAAGACCCTATGCTACCCCATGATCCCCAGCCCGGCCTCTCCCCTAACCCTACCTGCTGGCAGCGCTTTATGCGGATCTGGATGATGGGCCAGAAACGGTTCAGGTTCTCCAGGAGGATCACCCGGCTGGCGGAGGGCATCACATTGACCTGATGGGGTAGGGGAGGAGAAAGAACTATCACCTCCAGAAGTGGGGCTGGAGGAACTACTGACAGCAACCAAATCCTGTGACAGTGTGTGCTCTTTACTTCTGTCCTAAACCCATGGAACCACGCAAATTTGCATGCTGAGCTCTGCTCTCACTGCTTAGGAGGCAAAGCCTGCCTGGGGAAAGGAACATGGGAATCTCCCAGGGACTGGATCCTTCCCAGGAGGTCCTGGGATAGAAAGATGGGGAGTAAGGTCAAGAGGGGCACCAGGGTCCCCACCGTGTTGAGCTCAGTGCTGATGCAGCTGGCACTGTCACCTCCGAACACCACCACCCTTGCCGGCATGTAACTTGAGTCCTCACTGGCCACGAGCAAAGTCAGCTGCCTGGGAGAGGAAAAACAATCATTTAGACCTGGGGCCTTGGTCTTTGTTCAAAATGACTTCAACCTGGGCAGCCTCGGTGGTGCAGCGGTTTAGTGCTGCCTACAGCCCAGGGTGTGATCCTGGGGAGCCAGGATCGAGTCCCACCTCAGACTCCCTGCATGGAACCTGCTTCTCCCTCTGCCTGTCTCTCCCTCTCTATCGCTCATGAATAGATAAATAAAAAATTTTTTAAAAAATGACTTCAACCCACTACTTCCTCCTCAGACCCCCATCCCGCTGCCTCCTTAAGTGTTAGTCTTCCCCAGAGCCTCTGCTCTATCTTCCATCAAAGTGACTTTATTTAAAATCATAGTTTCAGGATGCCTGGATGGCTCGGTGGTTGAGTGTCTGCCTTCAGGAACAGCGTAATCCTGGGGTCCTGAGATCGAGTCCCACATCAGGCTCCCCACAGAGAGCCTGCTTCTATCTCTGCTTCTTTCTGTGTCTCTCATGAATAAATAAAATCTTTTAAAAAAGAAAAAAAAAAAAACACCATAGTTTCAACCAAAAACCAATTCCCTAATGACTCCAAATCCACATCTCTACCCTAGATGGCTCCTCTCAGCTTTCATGCTGTGTACCCAGCAGACGTTTCCATATCACACTCCATAGGCACCTCAAAGTCAACATGCCCAAAAGGAACCATTATCTATCCACAGAGGTCTGCTCTTCTTCCTACAGTCCTCTAGGGAAGAAAACTGCCATCTCACTAGAGTATTCACATTAAACTATGTGACTTCTCTGGCTCATGGCTTCCCTCATGTCAGTGGCACATCCTGTAGACTTGAGATCTGTCTGCTACTCCTTCCTTATTTCCATTCCCTCTGCCTAACTGAAAACATTCATTTCTTTTTTTTTTTTTTTTTTTTAAGATTTATTTAGTTATTCATGAGAGACACACAGAGAGAGAGAATCCCGAATCCCGGAATCACAACCTGGGCCAAAGGCAGGTGCCCAACCACTGAGCCACCCAGGCATCCTGAAAACATTCATTTCTCAACAAGACCACCGCATAAACCTTCCAACTCTGGCCTTCAACCCAAACTCTCATAATCACCAGGGTGACTTTTCTAGAAAAGAAAAAGAAAAGAAAGAAAAGAAAAAAGAAAAGAATTCAGTTTTGTCTCTTGTATTCTTTTTTTTTTAAATATATATTTTATTTTTTTTAATTTTTAATTTATTTATTTATTTATGAAGTCACACAGAGAGAGAGAGAGAGGCAGAGACATAGGCAGAGGGAGAAGCAGGCTCCATGCACCGGGAGCCTGATGTGGGATTCGATCCCGGGTCTCCAGGATCGTGCCCTGGGCCAAAGGCAGGCGCCAAACCGCTGTGCCACCCAGGGATCCCCTGTCTCTTGTATTCTTAAAATCCTTTAGTGGCTCCCTCAGTTTCAGAATAGTGTTCAAACTACTTAGCTTACAAAACTCTGTGGCTCTACCTAGTTTTCTGGCTTTGTCTCTTGCTATTTTTCATGACACACATCCTTCTTTTTTTTTTTTTTAAGATTTTATTTATTTATTCATGAGAGAGAGAGAGAGAGAGGCAGACACATAGGTAGAGGGAGAAGCAGGCTCCATGTAGGAGCCTGACATGGGACTCAATCCCAGGTCTCTAGGATCAGGCCCTGGGCTGAAGGCAGCACTAAACCACTGAGCCACCCTGGCTGCCCAACACACACCCTTCATTCCAGCCAGTCACTTAAACTTCCCCCAAATACATCACTGTGTTTCTTACTTCCATTTTACACAGATGCTATCCCTCTGCCTGGACTAGCCACTGCCTCTCTTTATATAGCTAATTTCTACTTTGAAAGAACTCATTTAACATCTCCTTCTGGAAGACTTCTCTCACCTCTCACTTGGCCTCAGGGTCCACATCACTTTTTCTTACTCTTACTGATTTTCCAGACTAACTCCCCAACAAGACCACAAGTTCCCTGAGGATGGGTACTATATCTAATTGTCCTTATAGCCCTAGACCCTGGCCCAGTGCCTGGCACAGAGTATACATTAAGCAAGCACCCATGGAAAGAATCAACTTCCCACAACACCATGCACATCTGTCCCTAGTAGGAGGAGCATGTCAACAGGCTCAGGGAGTAAGAATGTCTATACTATACAAGGAATGTAGATCTATGTGTCTATCTATTCACTGCACAGGATGGGTTTGAGTGTGTCTCTAACGCATAGGGTTTATAGAGTCACATATGTGGGTGCTTGGAGAATGTATACTGGGGTGTATCAAAATATTCACGCGTGTGTGTATGCATATGTGCACATGAGCATGTTCATACCTAACAAGAACACCACGGTGCATGTGCAAGGTGATGTAATGGGAGCCAGTGCTGCCGTTGGACTCCCAGTAGGTCTTGGGGTTGCGGTCCGTCAGCTTGCTGGCCCGGTGCGGGTTGGAGGACACCTCCACCTTCTCCCAGCACTTGTCCTCCTTCACTTCCACACTGGAGCCTAGGGGTAAGTGGGAGGGGGTGGCCATCACAGTCTAGTTAGTTGAGAGAGAAGAAAGGAAAGAGACGGGGAAAACAAATACTGGGGTGGAAGCCAGAAGAAAGCAGATTGGGGCACAGACCCTGGCAGAGATGCCTGAGAAACACGTCAAAGAAGGGGATGTTGATGGGTTGGTGGGTTCGTCGGTGGTCTTCGATCTGGCCCAGCACCATCTGCAGTGGGAACAGTGGAGAGAAGGGGTATGGGGAGGAGGGAAGAGTGTGAACATACAGAAACATGTATGGAGAACAAGTCAAGGGGCAACAAAACACTCAACCTCTCTCTTCACACATTTTGGCAGAACAGGACCATGTGGGGTAAAGACTGGGGAAACAAGTGCCCCAGATTTGCTACCATTTGTGCCAAATAGGGTTACCAAAGGAGGACCCACAATGAATCCTCTTCCCCTGCTTCTGGTTTATGTTCTCCCTCAGCTCTGGACCCACACACCTCCTCACCTGAATGCAGCCAGCCAGGATGCTGGACGTGAGGTTACTGTAGAGTTGGGCATGTTTTTCACACTCTGTCACCAGGTCCCGAAGCTCACAGGCCAGCAGCAGCTGAGCCGAGTGCTTGTCTAGGACTTTGGAGAGGGCCTCTTTGGCTCCCAGGCAGCAGAGAACCACAGCATAGTCCTTATGCATTGAGGCCAGGCGATGCAGAAAGTAGAGCAGCTCCTGAACAATCTGAGCCCAGAGCCACAGAGATTAACATATGGGAAACAAAAGGCAGGCCACATAAGGGATGAGGGGTGGGTTTAGAAAAAAGAATGTGGCAGATGAGTTTTCGGAGAAGCCTGAAAGCCCAGGAAAAGGAGAGTACCAAAGGTTGGGATAGAGCAGTAGGGTGTTGGGACTCCAGAGCCGGCAGAGCCTAGGCACAGCTCCCAATGCTTCTTCCTGCCAGGGCGAAGCTCTCAAGAGCCTGCCTTGGTGCCTGAGCCTTGGTCTAAAACACATAAACCCGAAAAGGTAGAGAGTGAGGAATGTTTAGATCGGTGAATGTGGGCTTCTCCCAAACTCAGAATCTAAAATGCAGCTGCAGCCAACAAATTTATACTTCCAAGGCCCCAGTTCTCAGGACTCTGATATGTCATTCCTTCCTAATTACCCCTCTGCCTTCAGACCCACCCAAAAAGGTTGCGCTTTGCCTTCCAGAGCCTCACAAGGTAGCTGATGCCCCCAGAAGCTGCCATTCCCTCCCCTGCACTTGCCAGGGCTCTGGTACCTCAGAGTCACTGCTAGGGCCACTGAGACAGTTGAGGCAGGGCTCCAAGACCTCGTGCCAGGGGAGGACCATCGCCTCGGGGTGATCCAGCAGCCGGGTCATGACCCTGGTTGGGGGATGGAGACAAGCAAAATCCCTGCAGTCTGCCAGCTCCCCTGGCCTCTGATACATGGGTGCCCCAACAGGCCCCTCACCTCAGTGCAGTCAGCAGCAGAGTTTTGTTGGGCCCTGGGGCGTCCAGAGTCCTCAGCAGCAGGAGGAAGGGCTGGGTCTCCTGCTGGAGGCGCTTGAGGAGGGGCCTCATGGCACCGCTGGGGCCGCCCTCATGGCACAGCACTCGTTCCAAGCCCAGGAGGAGCTCTGCAGACGGGCCCCCCGCCAGGGATCGGATCAGGCGCTCAGGGGACCCATCCTGGCCTGGGGCACCAGGGGTTTCCAGTGCTGCTGCCCGGACACATGGGAGGAAAAAAATGAGTATGAAGAGGAGTCATGCAAGTTGGTCAAACTGAAAACTGGGCAGGTCCAGAAAATCACCCCCCAATTTTCCTCCTGTTGGGAGGATGTCTGTAGTTTGCACCAAACTGTGGGGGATTTTCTTCTCTGGCCCCAAATGCATAGTTAGCTGCGTCTGGAAATAAAGTTTAGTATGGCAAACACTATTAGGTTAAACACACACATTTTTAATCTCATATAGTCATACAATTACCTGTTATTATTAAGTGGTAGTTCTGCTGTTACATAAGCCAATAAATATAAGCTATTATAATTATACCTCCCTACTACCTAGCATGGTGGCTTTAAAGATTTTATTTTATTTTATTTTTTTTTTTTTTTAATTATTTATGATAGTCACAGAGAGAGAGAGAGAGAGGCAGAGACACAGGCAGAGGGAGAAGCAGGCTCCATGCACCGGGAGCCTGACGCGGGATTCGATCCTGGGTCTCCAGGATCACGCCCTGGGCCAAAGGCAGGCGCTAAACCACTGCGCCACCCAGAGATCCCTAAAGATTTTATTTTAAAGTAATCTCTACATCCACCATGGGGCTGGAACTTACAACCCCAAAATCAAGAGTCATAGGCTCTACTGATTGCACTAACCAGATACCCCATATACTGGCCTTAGATACATAATTTTCCTTACCTATCCTAGAGTCTCCTTCTCCTCTTCGTCAGAAAGTTCTACTTAAGACCTAACTTGAGTGCCAAAACCCTTACTCCTTTCCTAGAGGTTCATTGTATCTTTCCAGTAAGGTACTAGTATATAAGCCTTAGCCCTCCTGGCCACAGGCTGGCACTACCTGATTCCTCAGAAGAACCACGCCATCCACAATGGTACCTGTGTGCTCAGGACTGCCTGGTGGTTCTGAGTAGCGATTGAGAAGCATCATGAGTATGGAGCGTGTGGTAGGCATGGGTTCTGTCCCCGGTGCTATCCCAGAGTGCCTGAATAAGGTATCTCTCAGCTCTCGGGTTATAATCTGGTCCCCCAGAGTGTGGTGGTTGCACAGAAGCAGATTGAGCAGGAGCAGACCATTTCTCACGGCGGAGGAGCACCTGTGAGGAAGGTGGTAACCCGGGAAGAAACTGAAAGAGAGTGAATGCAATGGAAGCAGAGAGCAAGTCTAGAAAGGAGGAGGGCTGCAGCTAGGGAGGAAAGGGCTCCAGGGCTCCTTCTGAGGCCAGGACACCCAGCTCCCTGACCTCAGGTCACTTCCCCCAACCCCAGGAAGGAAGGTCAGGGTGTCCCTGCTCTCCCTGGGGAACTCCCTACCCCCAGTCACTCAGCCTCTCTACTAACAACAGTCAGAGAGGGCCACCAATTTTTCATCCAAAGATAACAACATAAGGGAAATTTCTGTGAAGCAGATGAGATGTGGGCAGAGCAGTAGTGGGGCTTGGGGCTTAGCGGGAGTTTGGAGGGTGATGCGCTAACCCCTCTGTGTTCAGCATCAGGATCACGGCCGCAGGGACAGTAAGGAGCAGGCTCTCAGAGCCTGGGCGGGTGGCTGAGTCAATGCTGGCGAAGATCTCTCTGGTCATCTGGGCATCAAACAAAGGGTGGATAGGATCTCGGCCAGTAACAAAAGTGGGGATCTCCGAGGAGCTGGCAATGGCCAGCATCTTCAGTGCCTGCAATGGGGATGTGGAAGCAGAGTTAGTGGTGGGCAGAGCCACCCTGCAGAAAAAGAGGAGAGCCAGGTCCTCACTCTCAACTCCAAACTTTGGGGCAGCTGAGCTGTTTGCAAGTAGGTCAAGTAGGAGATGAAAATGAAGGAGGTCATGATGGGATATCAAATGCTACAAACAAAAAGAGAGAGAAGCAAAGAAAGCATAGAAAAAAATGAGGCTCAATGATAAAATCAGCCTGCCACTTCGCTCTGCCAGCAACGAGGCTGAGTGGCTGAGTGGTGTGACTGTCCCCTCCCGCAGCTTCCTCTCAGGATTAGGACCTTTCCACAGCATCTAGTTGTCTTCCAAGGCTTTCCTTAACACTGTCTTCCATCTCACTTGACCACCCCCGCTTTGCAAAACCTCTCTTCTCTTGAGTTCCAGGACTTCATATTGTCCTGGTCGGCCTGCCTCTCTGGAATTCCTCTGCCTAATCCTTGAACATGGAAGTTCCTGCCCCCTTTTCACTCTGCACTCCCTGCTTAGGCAACCTCACCTACTCCCACGGCTTCAATCACCACTGATATGCCGACACTGCAAACCTATGTCCCTGAGCCTCCAAAGCCAGTAGCCAACCTTCCTCAATAAGACTACTTGGGTTGTCTCACAGAAAGAGGGGCTGGAATTACAGGAAAAAATTCTTGGAATTTCTGAACTTGTTCGCTGGTACTATATAGAAAATTAAATGAAGATAAACGCTATACCATTAGAGTGGAGGCTCTCTTCCCTGGGGAAAGGGTTAACACTTGAGAAGAAACCTGCTAGGGATAGAGATTAGAACTAATTCTCAGGACACTCTCCCTTATAAGGCCTGAATCCTCCATGCATATGCTACCTTTATAATGAGGCTTTATCCCTTCGGTTACCCTCCTCTCCCCAATTAGCTGGATTCTGTAAGCCTGAGGTTATAAACAAGATGATGCAATTCTGCTACGGGGCAAGTGTTTGAATTTAGGGGCCAGTGCTGTATTTTGATCATGTGATCTGGAAGGGTCAGTACGGAATTCTCTGAGCAAACATGGCCTAGACACAAATGCTTGGCTGCTCTTCAGAGGAGCAGCACCTAGCTGGCCCTGCACAGGAAAGAGCCTCCCAACCTCGCTCTGGAACAGCCTGCTCTAAGAGGACCTGTGCTCCTGTCCATGCTGTTGCCATTATACTCCTGGAATCCATTCTCAGAACTAATTCAGATGAAGCCTACCTGTTCCCCTCAGGGACCCTAGGCTAGACAGAACACACCCTGCCCACACCTCCTACCAGCCAGCACTTGTATCTGGAGTAGTCAGGAAGCCAATTCTGTGAGCTCCCTTGAACGAGGGCCCCCCTTCTCCATCCTCTAGGCCCAGGGTGGCAAGGCACCCACATCTGGCAAGGGAGTATTTTCTATGTAAGGGTATCACTCAGATCAAAGGGTAAAAAATTACTTTGTCACATGCAGAAAATTAGTCTCTAGCCAAACACTTACAGGTACCTAAAAAGACATGGGAAATTCGACAAAACTAAAAGCACAACTCCAGATCTTCTCCCCATAGCTTTCCTCCCGCTACATTCCCCCACTAAGTAAATGGCCTATGCATCCCCTCTGTTGCTCCATTTTAAATCTGGGAGTCGTTCTTAAAAATATCCTAGTCCCTTTGTCCAAACACGCACTCAATCTCCAAGACTGTCCAGCTGACACCCTTAACCCACCTGTATCTTTCCATCCCAAGCCTCCTCCCTGGTCTAAGTCACCACAGCACCTCCCCAAGGTCAGCAGTGCCCAGCCTGCCCTCTTGCCCATCGTTCTCTCCCGCCAGGCCCAGTCCACTCACCGCCAGCCCCGCCTGCTGCACCAAGACGGAGGTTTTATATTCTTGCATGCAAACCAGTACGGCGTAGATGCCACCCTCTCTGGCAAAGAGTGGGCGCCACTCGTGCTTGGTCATCAGCAGGTAGAGGAGGCGCAGAGCCAGTACCACCAGCATCTTCTCTCCCACCTGGTTGGTCAGCAGCTCCACCAGTGTCTTCACTAGCTTCTCTCTTAGAGAGAAGAGACATGGCCGTTTCCCATCCCCAAAGTCACACCTGACTCCCTGCCCAACCCCTTCCACCAAGATCACCCCACGCTCCCCAACCTGCACTCCTCACCTTAGGCTCACCCCTCATCCCCTTTCCTTTGCCAGCTAACTGCCTCTGGCTCCTCACTGTACCAAGGAGACCGTAGGGCAAAAACGGTCACAGACTCTGGCTCACCCTTTCAAATAAGTCTATTTGTAATTCTTATCACAATGCCTAAAAGGTCTTTTTTACAAAACACAGGACAGGCAGCTTCAGTCAGAGGATGAGAAAACACGCAAGAATGGCTAAGAAATGTTTAGAAAGAAACAAGGGTAGAAAAAAAAAAAAGAAACAAGGGTAGACTCGTATGCTAGCTATCAAAATATAAACTCGAGAAAATTAAAACTCTACTAAAGACACAGGGTAGATACAGATCGCTAGATAAGGGTAACATCCCAGCCAGTAAGAACAGCAAGGGCCATGCGACCCGTGAGGTGGAGACAGCAGAAACAGTTACAGCTGCAGCAATGCCTCAGGCCCATCAGCATAAGGAAACTGCAAACAGATTTTAAAATATTTACAAAATACAGGGAAATTTTTTTATAATCTTGGAAAAGGACAGAGCCACCCAAAACCTAGAAGCCATTAAAAGTTTTAAAATAGGGACGCCTGGGTGGCTCAGTGGTTTAGCTCCTGCCTTTGGCCCAGGGTGTGTCCCTGGAGTCCTGGGATCGAGTCCCACATCGGGCTCCCTGCATGGAGCCTGCTTCTCCCTCTGCCTGTGTCTCTGCCTCTCTCTCTGTGTCTCTCATGAGTAAATAAATAAATAAAATCTTTTTTTAAAAAAGTTTTAAAATATTCTAATTTAAAATTCTAAAACTTTAGCAGAGTGAAAGACACTGTCCATAAAGTTAAGAGATAAGCAATTGTGAGGAAGGGAAAGAGTCCTATGAACTGCTGATCTGGAGAGAAGAAAGAAGTGCTCCAGAGTCCCTAGATCACCCTGAACATCACAAGAAGGAAAACAGTGAAATTATCTTTCTCCATAGTGAGAGATACATATTGAGGAGGTAGCCTGGGAAAATTCTGTCTGTCTTTTCTCATGAGCTTTATGATGACAACAACATGAATCAAATGTGCCTCAAATATAAATCCCCTTCTGTAGCCAGGATTTATTATAAACAAGTTAATACCACATGAGCCATATATATGAATGGATATAGAAATATAAGTAAGAAAGTTTACCAAAATGTGAACAGTGACTCTTTCTCCAAAGGTTTTTCAGATAATTTTTATCTTCATAATTTTCTAACTTTTTTTACAGGACGCATATATTATTTTATGTTCAGAAAAGTTAATACGATTTTGAAAAAAAAAAAGCAAAATATATGAAACACTAGCAACAGATTAATATCCAGATTGCCTACAAATCAGTAAGAAAAAAAACAAAGACCCAGTAGGAAAATGGGCAAAGGATAAGAACAGATTATTTGTACAAGAAGAAACACAACAAATGCATGCAAATATGCTTCACTAGAAAAGAAATTAAAACAAAGATATCAATCATTTAAAATTCTGCCAATCTGATAGATTTTTTTAAAAAATGGTAATATCCAGTGTTGGCAGACGTGAGGAAAACAGATCCAATAGAACACTGTACTTGAACTTGGAGATAATCCTATTGCAGAGTCCTACGCAGTGGTGAAAGTAATGAGGCAGCTCTATGTGGATGGGCGTGGAGAGCCCTCTCAGACATACTGAGTGTGGGGGGAAAATTGTAGAAACATGTAGCGTGATTACACAGATGTAAACACAAACTCAGAAGATATTCCATTTCCAAACACACTAACAAATGTACATCTACGGAAGGTCTGAAAAATCCACAGCAGACTGGCAACAGGCAAAAAAAGGGATTCTGTACTATGTTCTTTTACATTCTTCAGATCTTTTAAAATGGAGTGCATTTGTGTATTATTTGTAAAATTAAGAAGCAGTTTTAAAAATCTTTGAAAATAGAAAATAGGAAGGGAGAAAAAGTAAAATAATTCAGAGGTACCAGCTGGCTCAGTTGGAAGAGCATGTGACTCTTGATCTCGGGGTCGTGAGTTCAAGCCCCACGTTCGGTGTAGAGATATTTAAATAAATAAAACTTTAAAAAGGAAGGAAGGAAGGGAAGGAAGGAACAAATGAAGGAAGGAAAAAGAAAATAAAAGAACTCATGGAGCAGGGTCAGAACTCAAGCTGTAGAGCCAAAAGGAGCTCGGTTTGAATCCTGGCTCTGCTGTCAAACTCCATGAGTTAAATTTTCTAAAGTTCAGTTTCCTCACCCAAACAATGGCATAAGCATAGCATCAACTCTTCCTCAGGAAGGAAGACAGAGAGAAGAATGTGTGTAGAACCTGAAGCACAGAGCCTGGCACAGAGTAAGTCCTCCGAGTATATTAGAATAGTCCATTATCCTGCTTGGTTGCTCCTCAGGTTGACCTTTCTTTCACCCCCAGCCTTTCAACTTCCTGCTATAGTTCCTTCCCTCCTTCCCACCATCCTCCCCCAATGGCAGCTTAAGCCCAAACCCCTTTCCCTTCCCACCATGCTAACTAACCTCAGGGATCTGTCAGGACGGACCAGAGGGTGGTCCCGTTCAGTGACTTCTTCCACAGCCTGAGAGAGGGCATAGAGCCCCAAAAGCTGCACATTTGTGTCCAAGCTGGATATCTGCACGGTGGCCACAACTGCTGCCACATGCTGATCCAGGGAGCTGCGTGGACCAGGGCCCCGCAAGCCTCTAGCCATTTCTGAAATTGGTGAGGGAAAGGTAATGGCTTAGGAAAAATTGAGGCTCCTCCAACTCGGAAGTCTTTAAAGGTCAAGCCCAGTTATCCAACTGATATTTTAATACATTATTCATTACTGAAGTTTGCATTCCGAGCTTTTCTAATTCTGTGTGAGGGATCTAATAGCCAAACACTGAAGATGAAGATATTCTGGAAAACAGACCCTCCTTTTCCTGGGATACTGAAGGGAGCAGTGATTGGTTGGATACACCCAAGGTCAAAGGAAGGAAGATGGATGCATGCTTCCAGAGTATTTTCCCATGCAACAGCAACCTTAGTCCACAGCTCTGCTCTACCCTAACTACTTCTGTGGGGACTGGCCAGGACTTGTTCCAACTTCTTTGCCCTCTCCTCCCAGCACGTGACTCACCACTGGCCGCCTCCTTCATCTCAGGGGGGAGAGCCATTCCCTCAGTCACCAGAAGCTGGTTAAATAGCTGTGAATCACTCTGTGCCATGGGGGGCTCAATTTTTCCCTTGGCAGGTTCTGCATCTGCCTTCAGGGGCTCAGCTTTTGCTTTGGGAGACTCAGTCTCTTCTTCTGAGAAGTTGGCCTCTGATTTGGACTGCTCCTCTGGATCTGGAGTACAGGAGTGACTTCGTGAAGAAGATGAGATGCTTAGTTCATCAGGCAGCAGCCCATACTTGGTGTAGATTTGGGAGTTGAGCAGGTCACTGAGGGTGCTACCCTCAAACCGACTGCTGAGCACCTGCAGCAGACCCTCAGCCATCTCTATGGGCACGGAGAGATCACCCAGGGCCTTGTCACCCAGGGTCTGTCAACAGAAAAGGGTATGCATTTCAGGGACAAGTAGACTTGAAGGTCCTGGGGACAAAAATAGGGAGGGTTGCTGCCTCCTGCCATGCCTTGCAAACTTCTACATACCAGACCTCACAGCATTTATCTCCTTTCCGAGCAGGCCCCCTCATACTCTCTAACTTCTAGCTCCAGCCTCCCCCTAAGCACCTCCTTATCTTGAACTCCTTTAGAGAATCCTGCCTCCAAACCCACTATAAACCCAAATATCTCAGGCCTATGATACCTCATCTAGGTTCTCTCGAAGATTCTGGAAAATTGGCTGCTGCTCACATATGTCCAGCTTCTTGATGAAAAAGAGCAACTCCCACCACTCAGCCTGGGTCAGGTATCCCAACTGCTCATTCTTCTGAGGTTCAGGCTGGAGGTACGGCAAAGAGTAGAGCCCATCCACAGGTTTCCAGTCCCAGGAGGGAAGGGCTGAGGACACAGGAACAGCGGTGTTATCATTTCACAGGAACAGAGTGCATTTCTGAATCTCTAGGGCAGCTCTTGATCAGGAGTGGCTTTGCCCCAGGCCTACTCCTCTGTTCAGAGACATGCTGTGTCCATGTGCCCTTCAAGGCTCACCTGTGTCCAGCAGGGGAGCCCCTGCCCCCTTCTCCACAGCCACTGAAGCCGCATCCTCAGCAGCTTCCTCTGGGCCCAGGATCTCCAGCATGTGCCAGTGTACCCAGTAGGTGCGGCCCGTTGACTGCCAGAAGACCTAGTGTGGAGGGAGGAAGAAAATGAGAATAGGGTTCTGAGCCCTGGGTGGTGTGGCTTGAGAGGACAAGGCTGGGCCTGGAGCTGGGCCCCATAGCCCTCAGATGCACACCCGGCTAAGTTGGGGAAAGCCTCTGTATAGCAAAAGGCTACCTTTCCCTATGGGGTTGGCCTTGCCACTCATCTCCTCCTAACCCTGATGGTCTCTGCTCTGACACTTCCTCCTAGCCAACTAAATGGGTGGGGGTGCAGAGTGTCTCCATGTATCAGCTCTGCTTCCTGGACGTGAGTCTCTGCTTGGCCTCACAGCCCATCCAATTTTCTCAGCCTTCCCAATTTTCCCAAGCCCTTCTCAACTGCTGACCCCCTTTCACCATTCCAATCCCCACGGGTCTTTTTTTCCATGGGTGGCCTACCAGAGCCCCTGGCATGGAAGCCCCAGTTATGCTCCCCCAGCTAGAGCCCCGACAGCATCTCACACGTGCCCTGGCTCACCTGCACGGGGGGCACGCCATTGTTGCTCTGACGGAACTCGCCCTCATCCCCAGCGCTGACCTCCTCGTAGTCATCCAGCATGCGCACTCGCATCCCAGCCTGCAGCGTCTCTCGCACGTACTCACCATAGCCACAGCGACTGGAGAATTCAGAGCGTTGGCGGAAGGCCCGCTCTTGCCTTCTGGGGGTGGCAACCATAGTGGGGAGCAAAAGGCTAGGGCCTGAAATGCAGGGCTGAAAGATGGACCGGGTTGGCCGTGGTGGCGACGTGCCTTGTTCGCCGAGGTTCCGGGCCCAGCCCATGCTCCGCACCAGCTCTGAGATGAGGTTGCCCACAGCCATACTGAACTCCAGCTCTCGCTGCCCCCGGCTTTTCTCCCAGCTAAACTCCCTCGGGGACAGGGAGCCTCGGTCTCCAGCCCCTGGCTCTGGACTGTTATTCAGCTGATCCAGCAGGGAAGTGACACATAGGTAGCGTTTCACCAGGGAAAAGAGCAGCTTTCCTGGGATCTGTAAGACATAGTCTGTGGTGTAGGTTTATCTTCTGCTAGTTTCATCCTCTCTCCTTTCCCCATAATATCATCCTCTACAGAAAAACATAAACGCCTATCCCCACACTTTGAGTAGGTCTCAAACTGTGACTTATATAACACACAAGGAGTGTCTTTTTTTTTTTAATTTATTTATTTATGATAGTCACAGAGAGAGAGAGAGAGAGGCAGAGACATAGGCAGAGGGAGAAGCAGGCTCCATGCACCGGGAGCCCAATGTGGGATTCAATCCCGGGTCTCCAGGATCACGCCCCGGGCCAAAGGCAGGCGCGCCAAACCGCTGCGCCACCCAGGGATCCCAAGGAGTGTCTTAAAAGAAAGATTCCTGGGTTCTAATCTCAGAAATTCTAAGTGGGGCAGCAGGCATGAATCTTCATTTTAACAAACTCCCCAAGTAGCTCTGGTGTTAATGCACAATCCTGAACCACATTTTCAGTAGTGATGTCCTTGGCCTTGTATATGGCATTTCCCCCACAGCTGCCAGAGTACCTGCGGCAGATGAATGCCCTCAAAGGCCATGCAGTGTTCCTCAGAGGATGTGGTCTCTGCAAACAGCTCCAGCAAAGTATAGCGGCTGTCAAAATCCATGTGCTGCTCGATGCCATCTTGCTGGCTCAGTGACAGAAGGACGTGAGCCCGACTCCCTGTAATCCACACCCAATCTGTATCTTCTCCTCAATCTCAATACTTTACCCTGCCTATTCTAGACCATCTATCCCCTACCCTAGAGGCTTTCAAACTTCTTTGTGACTGAGACTCACAAGAAGGTATACATTTTACATGGTAACCAGATACAAACATACACACATACAACTGAAACATATGTTGAATGCTACAAAACTTACCCTACCAAGTGTTACCTGCTAGTTATTTTACATTTAAAAATATGTTGGTTGTAACCCACCAAACTGATTTCATAATCAACGAATAAATCTCAACCCACCATTTAAAAATACAAACCTATCCTAGTCTCTTCTCTGCCACTGTACTGAGAATGGACAGATAAACTGAGTGCTATTATTTCATTCTATTCACATACCTGTAACAGTTTATTATTCTATATTCTTTTTTTTTCTTGCACTGAATTGGTATCCACCAAATACTAGGTGTTCTTTCCAAGCTGGGAAATCCCTGCTCTTTTTGTCCTTACTCTTTATGGCCCCCTTCTCTCCAGTGTTTTCCTTCTTCCCCTGGCTGTCTCTTACCAGCATCGTGGGCTGCCAGAGCCTGTAGCATCTTGCCGGCACTCCGACGGATCTGAGGCTCAGGGTTGCATAACATGTGCATGAGCAGGTCCAGAGCTCCTGTCTCCCTGAAGACCCCAGTGAGGGGCCCGATGCTGGCATAGGCGCTGAGCACATGGATGGTGTGGAGTACAGCAGCTGTGAGGCTGGAGGTCCCACCTTCTGCCAGCTGCCTGGCAGCCCTGCGCACCAGCGCCCGCACATCAGCCTCCATCTCTCCCATTGCTGTGTCATCCAGACCTCCTGGATCTCGGGGGAAGCTTCCTGAACCCCCAGCTGGTTCGTGCTGAGGTCCCTTAGATAGTGCCCGCTCACCTAACAGCATGGGGCAGTTGGCATAGACTTCGGGGGCTGACAGCCACATGAGGATGTGCTCTGTCTTGCCCTCTCCCACACCCACTCTCCCCACTTCCCCACACTTCAGAACACTCCATCGGATCAGGTATTCAGGATGCCCATCATGCCCAGGCCGCTGTCGAATAAGCTCTTCAGGATATGCCTGCAGCCGGGGCCCCAAGGGCACCATGAGGTCCCCGGCACGCCGTTCCCCAACCATCCTGACCTGGGACACACAAGGAGAAAGGTAAAGGCAATGAGGGCTAAGAAAAAGACTACATGGAGGGGATGGAACCTTGAGACACAGATCCGGTGCAGGGTGACTGGTAGGCTGCACAGTGGAATTTACGGACCAAATAGAAAAAGCCAAGAATGGGACAGAATATATAACATGAACATACTTTGGGATTTGTAAGGAAGGAGAATGCAGCGGAAATGGCAAGCGGATGAAACGAAGGGCTTTAAGAAATGGAAGAGGTGACGGAAGAGGGTAAGAACAAAAAGGTCTCAAAAGAGGTGACAGCTAAGCAGGACAGTCTGGGCAGAAGAGCAAGACAACTGAGGGATACAGATCAAGACTTAGAAGGATAACAGGGATGAGCAGGCTGGACGGCAGCATGGGAGACAGTGGGGCCAGAACAAATGGGGAAAGTCAGGGTGGAGGGAAGGCAGGACAGGGCGTAAAAATGACAGTGTAAAGCTGGAATGTGAATATAAAGGAGTGGGCCATGACAGATAGAATAGAGACGAAAGGAGGTTGGGCGGTGGGCCTCCACATCCGGATGGCTGGATGGGGAAAGCGTATCAGGGTATTGTGAGCAGGGTGAGCAGGAGAGGCGCTGAGGGGGCCAGGTGAGATTCTAGGAAAAGTGACCAAGTACCGCCTGGCATGTAAGTTGTATGCACAGTGAGGGTCTAAGTCAGAGGGATACATATGGAGGTGGTAATCATGGAACTGAAGGGTAGGAAACGAGATCAGGAGATGGTGAAAATGTGAGAGAAGAAATATAGCACAGATAAGACTCAGGTGTGACCCTGAATTCTGGCTCTTTCACTTACTCTGTGGGTATTTTCGTACAAGTTACTTCATCCCTGAACCTAAGCTCCCTCCTCTGCAACATGGTGATAGTATTCAAAATCACCTCATGAAGTTGTAAAAATTGAATAAGACCATGTATGTAAACCGCCTAGAACAGCCACCAGTACATAGTGAGAGCTCAGTAAACACAATCTAATGTTATTCTTAGCTGGAGAAGGGAGGAGCAGTCCTCAGATAAACTGAGTTATTAAGCCAGGAGATGATAAATGAGCAGGAAGACGGCTATGCTGATGATCAGGAAAAGGTACGTAGGATATGAAGCAGTATAGGGACAACGGGGAGTGGTGAGAATAGGAATGGGGGCAGATGAGAGATGACAGACGAAAGGCTTGAAGAAGACAGGAAACATGGGATGTGGACCTCGACGGGGACCGGGGTCCGGGTAGTATGGGAAGGGGAGAGACTGGAAGGTAATCAGGGATGCGGCGATGGGCAACGGATGAGCAGGGTGAAGTAAAACAACGAACAGGCCGAAATGGGGTTGGGGGGAGGGGGGAACTACTAAGGGCCTAGAACCAGAGCAGTAAATTGAGGTGTGGAGGTGAGGTCGGGACCCGGGGATGAGACAGCAGGTGGACGGAGGTGGCAAGGTCAGGCCCAAGCTTGCCGACCATCAGGGGTCTGGCGGAGGAGGGGTGCGGGAGGAGGCCACCAGGGCAGCGGAACGGCTTTGGGGGGCGGGGTGAAGATGGGGGGGCGCGGTCCGAGGAGGCTGACAGGACCGGGCGAATCTCGGAGGGCAAGCCGTGGCTCCCGTCGTCAGCCCCACGGAGAGCGGGTCAGGGAGCGGGTAGGGGACGCGGCAGGGAGCGGGTAGCCGCAGGACTCTCCTCTCACCTCCCACTGCCCGGCTCCCTCGCTGGGAGCCAGCGGCCGGTCCCGCCGTCCTGGCCCCGCCTCCTCAGCAGCTCCCTTCCGGGTCACACGGCACGGGCGGGCGCGGCCCGGCTCCTACGGGGGCCCCCGCGGCCCACAGCCGAGCGAGGCGGAAGGGCGCGCGGGTGGAGCATGCGCAGTGGCCGCGGCGCTGCGCGCGGGGCGCGCGGCAGGCGGAGCCCGCGCTCACGGTCACGTCGCTCCTTGCCGCAGAAGTACGCAGCCCTTTCCCTCCATCACCTGGAAGGCCCGCTCGCGTTTCCTGGGTCGGCCTGCCCGGTCCCCCTGAAACCTACACTTCCAACCCCGAAGCTGTCCTGAGTTCTCACCGGGTCACGTGGCCATGAGTTTCCCAAACCCTACAGCCGTGCTTTGGATTGGTGGAATCACTTTTCCTATTGATTAAAATTGCTCCTCTCTGTGTTGGCCTAGAAAGCTAACAAAGTCCTGCGCAAAGACAAAGGCCCCAGCTCCCAGAAATGTTCCTTCAATTAAGTTGCAGAGTTCCACAGCCCAGAGTGCCCCTTGGCCTTGCCATTGTTCTCATCAGGCGGCCAGGTTTGCTTCTCAGAGCAGCGGCTGGAGGTTGGTTCGCGTTCATACTTCCCTCCCTCCCTCCCTCCCTCCCTCTCTATGCGGAAAAACGGAGGCAAAGACTCCACAGTCTGTGCACAAAAATGATACATTTATTGAAAGAGTATTTTTTTTTAATACAAAAGAAAGCTCTGTACATAGGACTGTGACCATGTCCACTATTCCTGGGTCAGCATCCCAGGGGAAGTAGAAACCACTGACATACTCCATTCACACACACACACTCAGGCACACGCACGCGCGCGCACACACACACGCACACACACACTCCAGAGCCACCAAGAAAGGGAAATACCAAGGGTTGCTGCACATATAAATGCCACCTCATCCCTGACGCACACATGTTCTCCCAAGGCCACGCTCACACAACACACATTATAAGCACTTTGCCTGATTCACTCACTGGGTCTGTCTTTTGTGGGAAAGAGAGGAGGAATTCATCAGTCTCCTCCCCTGGGTGGGGGAGTGGAGAGTGAGTGAGTGATGGTGGAGTGAAACAAGAGCAGAGAAAGGGGGCTGGGCAGTTACAGACCTGAGTCCCAAGCTCCCCACTCTCTGGCCCCTGATTTGCCATGCCCCAGCCTTGTAAGCCACCCATAACCCCCAGCTATCTCCAGGAGAAAGCCCAGAACGGTGACTTCCATCTCGGCACCCCAAATCGGGGCAAGACAGCAATGGGGGTTAGAGGTTATGGGGGTTCTCAGACACATCGGCAAATCATCCCCTTGATAACTAGGCTGTGCGCACAAACTTCCCCCACCCCTTCACCTAATCACAGAAGCAGGATTGTTCCTCCTGAAGGCAGTCACAGGGGTTAATAAAACTCTACCCCAACTGCTGCCCTGTTCTGAAAAAGCTCCCTTTCTGGATAAAGGGGGTGAAGGTAGGCTCTGACACGGGGTAAAAGACCCTCCCCCTATGCTGGCCCATCCTCAAGGTCTACCCCAAAGGGGGCAGAGTGGGGTAGGGCACGGCCCCTGTACAAATTACATAAATACTGAGGTTACACTTAGAAAAATAAAGTCATTTTCTTCAAGGCTTTTTGTCTTAATTTAAAAAAGTTACAGTAGCTGCTCACTCCCTGGGAGAGCTGCCCATTTCTGGCTCCCCTATCTTTATATTCAGCCCAAGAGCTGCTCCCGTTTCTTCTGACCCCCATTCCTGCCTCTCAACCCCTCCCAGACCCCACCCTGCTCACTGCAACTTGGGCCCCAGGCGGCTGCAGGCCTGGGGGAGCACAAGGCTGCAATGCCCATGCGTGTGGCACAAATGAAGTCAGTTGCCTCTACCTGACACCCTCCCACCCCCACCCCCACATTTGGTCTCCCTCTTCCCTCTCCCTTGCGACAGCCCTAGAGGGCAAAAAGAGACCCAGGGCTGCAGGTCACCCTGCCCACCCCGTTGGGGCATGGCCTGAGGGCCCCTCCCCCGGTTTTCTCCTGGCAACAACCCAGGACCGGGCAGTCCCAGAATCTCCCCTACACACTGGCGGGGCCCCGAGCTCATGGGGTGGTTCCGTCCCCAGAGGCCCAGTCAGTTCCGGGGAGCCCCAGGGCTCCCCAGGGAAGGGGAGCTTGGGCAGGGAGGGGGACGAGAAACACGCCATAAAAAAAAGTTTAAATATTTTAAAAATATATATTTATAGATTTGTTTTCACTTCGTCTCCTCAAATAAAAAGTTCAAAATCAACTTTTAAGTAAAGCAGCTGGGGGGAGAGGGGGAAGACAGGGTGAGAGGGAACACTGGCAGTTCCCTCCGACCCAGGAGTTCCTGGAGTCCCAAGGGGACCGGCAGGGCAGGGCAGGTGGCCCCAGGAACCTGCTCTGTGCACAGGCCCAGCTCTCAGGAGCTACAGGGACAATAGGGCATCGTGTGAGGGAAGAAGCCCCATCTCCCCAGGTGGCTCCCTGAGGGGCACGGATAGGGCTCTTGTCACCCAGCCTGTGACAGACACGGTGCTGACAGCAGGTCAGCAAGGAGGCTGGGAGAGGACCCCCACTGCTTCCTCGGGGGAACACGGTGCCTAGTCCCACAGAGGCCTGTGTGTGGGAAGGTGGGGCACGGTCCCATTGGATAAGCTAATACTCATGGCAAACATGGAGCCAAGCTGGCTAGTGGAGTCTGAGGAGGGAGGACAGCCCCACCATCAACAGAAAATGGGAGGTGGAGCCAGAAGGAGGGGAGGGGGAGGGAGGATGGGGTGGAGGGCAGGCTGGCCCATTTCTTTGGCTGGAGTGAGAGGGCTCAGTCCTGTGGCTGCCCACTCCTCCTCCCTGCCTCCCTCCTGCGGCCCGTCAACGTGTGTGTAAAGAAAACGTGAAAAGGCAACAATAAATAAGTGGTGCCATCCCTTGGGCCATCTGTCCAGGGTGGCAGGGCGGATCAGTCACTCTTGGTGCTGTGGGCGGCGTCCAGGTTCACCACCTGTAACTCGGTGAGGTTGCTGCTGCTCCCAGCCTGCTGCCCTATCACAGCCATCTGGAGGGAAGGGGGTGTGTAAGGAAAAGGAGGGCAGGAACTGACCAGCCAGCTCAAGCTTCCCCCTGCTGGCCTGCCTGTCCACCACGAGCCTGACTGGGAAAACAGATGGGCCTCCTGGCTTAGGGAATCTTGGCTTAGACCAATGGGTAAATGAAATCCCCAAAGTCAAGAGAAGGAAATGGCTGGGTTGGCTGAGGTGAGGTGAAGGGTGCCCCCACACCTACCTGGTGAAGCTGAACTGCAGAAACAGGGATCTGCACTGTCCCAGATGGTGCTGTCAGGAACACCTGGGGAACACCACCTGCATTGGGAAACCACAGGAGATACTCAAACTGCTTGCTCAAGAGAAACTTCCAGATACTAGTTGGAATGGAATGCATGAGTATCCTAGTGGACAGCAATGGGTGTGGGAATGTGTGTGCAAGCATCCGTGTGTGTGTGTGTGTGTGTGTGTGTGTAGTTTTATGTGTGGGCATCCTTGTTTGGGTATGGGTATATGAGTGTGTATATCTATGTGTGTATGTGGGGGGCCATTTGGATATGTGGGTATGTGAGGGAGGAGGACATGGTCCCCCTTAGCCCCAGCCCACCACTCACCTTGCTCCTGGACCTGGCTGTGGGACACCTGCATGGTGGACGGCGCCTGGGGGAAGGCATTGAGCACGGTGAGGCTGCCGTCAGCCAAGCCCGAGGTGGGTGCATACATCACCGCATGGGGACTAGGGTACATCATGTGGCCACCCACAGTTGTGGGCACAGATGACGTCATGATGGTGGCAGGCAATGTCACTGGCAAACACAGACACACATTAGGGAGGTTGACACCGGTCCCTACTGATCTCCCCCATCCCACCTCCAGGAGCTCCAGGGCTCCGGAGTCCTCCTGCCATTGCCCAGGTCAGAAGCTTGATAAGACTTGTTCCTCTGATCCCTGTCATCGGCTAAGAAAAGCCTTATTTTTGTTTAAATACCAACCTTCTGTTTGAGCACCAACCTTTAATTGTATCCTATCACACTGTACTATTCAACTGTCTATCTCTCCAATTCTTCGTTCCAAGACCATAAGGTCCTGGGAGAAACAAGAATTGCAATGACTGACCCACTCCAAGGAAACTCAGATACTCCCCTTTGAGGAGGTTCCATTATCCCATTTTTTATTTCTCACCGCTCCTCTCTCTTCCTTTTTTCTTTTTTCTCCCTCTTCCTAAACGTGTGGCTAACAAATTCATCTTTTCAACATCAAAGGTTAATATGCATAAGATCACCTGGGATCTT
Organism: Canis aureus; assembly: GCF_053574225.1. Taxonomy (NCBI): domain Eukaryota; kingdom Metazoa; phylum Chordata; class Mammalia; order Carnivora; family Canidae; genus Canis; species Canis aureus. The sequence continues at coordinate 60,947,630 of NC_135617.1, forward strand.
ATTAAAATGCAGATTCTGATTCAGTAGGTTTGGGGATAAAGCTTATGAGTCTACGTTTCTATCAAGCTCCCAGGTGATGCTACTTCTCTGTCCATAGACCATATCTTGTGTAACAAGGTTGTCAATAACAAGAACTTAAAAATAATTTAATTTTGAAAGTGTTTCATCATTTCTGAAATGACTAGAGACACTGAGCAGAATTATAGCTACTCAAAACCTAGAATACCCTCCCACAAGGAGACAAATGCTCTATAAATCTTTCCTGATAATTAAGCAAACATGTGTCCTTGGGAAGTAACTTCTCCTTTCTGGGCCTCCAGCTTTTTATCTGAATGAGAAGAAGGGTGGCTCCGATGGTCCCTAATTTCTTCCTGAAATCCAAAGCCCTACTGCAGGGCAGGATCCCAAACCCAGCCATCCTCACTTGACTTTCCCATAAGGATTAAGATAAAGGTTAAGCCAAAAGCCTCCATCTCCACATTAAGAAATTCTCTGACCTTAGTTATGGGAGGGGTATTGCTGGGCACCTGCTCCTAGGCCTCATGAAGGACGAAGGGCAGGGAGAAGAGAGCTTCAAGCTATACCTGTCCCGCTGGAGGAGGTCTGCGTGAGGTCTGTGCTGCTGTCGCGAGAGGGAGACGCTTGCTGTGGGGCCTGGTGCACCTGAATGGCCTGCACTGGGACCTGCTGGGCCACTGCCCCTCCTATAAGACACAGAGACTTACTCATGCTGTCCCACCCGGCCACCATTGGCACCCACAAACACCCCAGGCCCAAGGTCTGGCATGCTGCTCCCTAACTCCCATAGTTTCCTGGGGGCTAAAGAGGCTTTTCATGTCCTGAATCTTGTCTTCTTGGGTTTCTGCACTCTGCACTGGCCCCTCCCACCTCCTTCCACCCCTAGGCCTTGCCTCTGCCTCCTTGGTTGATATAGGAGCCGGCACCGAACCATCAAGAACATGACCTGTCCTCCAATCAAGGTAGGGAAGTGGTAGAATGTCTACTGTCCCTGTGGCAGGGGGACACAGGGCTAGGCTGGCTAGACAAGGCCAGAGGGTATGGTTGAAACTTATTGACAAGGACAGTAGGGGTCCCAGTGGGGAAGGGCATGCCTCCCAGTGGGACCCAAGTGGCTTCTCTCAGGTTCTGGCTGGCCCCTGTCCACCCTCCTTCTGAGCAAGGAAAGAGGTTCCCCTTGTGCCAGCCCTAAACCCACTCTTGGCATGCTCATTCTGCCCCTTGTGACTCACCAGGCATGAGGGTAAAGCTGGTAGGCAGCTGCATGAGGCCCCCAGAGGAGACAGGGCCACTGCCTGTACTCTTCAGCACAGTCCCGTTGGCACTGCTGACAGCGCTGGGGCTGACGCTAGCAGACACTGGTGCCAGGTAGTTCGTGATGGGGAAGGAGGGGCCGCTGCTGACTTGCATGGTGGTAGAGGTGCTGGGTGCTGTTTGGATGGTGGAGGTGGTACCCGGCAGGTTGGTGACCGTGAACGCCTGTTTCAGTGTGTCCTACACCCAGAGTAAAGACACAGCAGTGAGCCTCTACCAGACTCTGCCCCTGCAGCTTTGTGTGACTGACAGCCCAGACTGGAACCAGTGTGCTTGGGTTCAAACCCCAGCTCTGCCATTTACCTGCTGTCTGACCCCGGGCAAGTTACTGAGCTGCAGAGCTTCAATTTTCTGTCCATAAAAGAAGACTTACCGCATAGGTGTTTTGAAGATAAATAGGTGAATATAAATAAAGTGCCTGACACCTAAAAAAAAGTAATATGTATTTGCTGCTCTTATGATGATGATGATGTCATCATCATAATTTCCTGAATTCTGTGTCCCAATGGACTATGAAAATCACATTGGCTGCGGAATCAGGACATAGGGGTCTATTCCCAGCTCTGGTACTGACCATCTATGTGATCCTGGGGAAATCACTTCCTCTTTCTGAGCCTCAGTTTTCCTGGGGGGGAAATGAAGGGGACTAGGCTACTATGTCCTCTTTAAAAACATCCTTCTAGCTCTGACTTGCTAGGTTTCTGAGATACGGACGGACGAGAGTTTTTCAGGGAACTTAGGGTTTCAGAGAGATCTTGGGTGTTTGGCAATTAAGCACTCATGTCAAATTCTTAAGATTTAAACTACCAAAGGAATTAATTCCTCCAGCAAAATTCCCTGAGAATAAACGAGCCCTACTGTTTAAAGAGTTTGCAACTACAGATGATATGCCGGAAAGAGGGGGAAAACCTGGAGCACTGACTCTTCCCTCGGTGAGCCTTTGTTCTTAGAAGGGGAAGGAGGAAGCCACGAGCTGAGAACCAAGCCCAGAGAACTGAGGGGGTTCAAATCCTGGGGGTGGGTCAGCGCGGGATGTTTGCTAGGCAGCCGAGTTCGAAGGCCCTGATTGGTGAAGGCGTTGCTAAGGCAAACAGTGCCGCTTCTTCCGATTGGCCAGTTAGTGAAGGGGCACCCGGAAGGTGGAGCTCCCTAGAGAAGCAACGGAGGAAGCCCCGCCCCCTCTCCTTACCGGGAAAAGGAAGGGGAAGGCGTAACTAGGGCCGGCATCCCTAGCAGCCGCGAATACACTCCCTAAACGTGCCCAGGCCCGGACATCCTGAAGAGGTAGGCGGCTGGCTAGTTAGGTAGTCTCCAGCCCAGTCAACCAGCCCGCCTCCCGACAGTGCTGGGTTCCCAGGACCCTGGGGCCCACGAGTGCTTCCTTCCTACTCCCTGGCAACCCAGCCTGCTGCGAGGGCAGGGCTAAGCTACGCCCCCGCCCCCAGCAGGGAGACAGCTGGCGGGAGGAATGCAAGGGCCCTGCCAGGCGGGCGGGCTGCAGGCGGGAGGCCGGCCTGGAGCCGGAGCCGGCCTTATAAGGGCACGGAGGCCGCCCGCTTATCTAGGGGGCCGGCCTCCTGTCAGGATGGCGAGGATGGACACCTGTCCCCTAGGATGAGGGGCACTAACCCGGCTCCGTTCCACATTAGTGGGCACCTAACCTGAGTGAGGGAGAGAGGTACCCCCTCCCCTCTCTGCCGGTGAAGCCCCTCCCCTTCCTTCCCCTCAGATAGGCGACCCAAACACACCTTGGTCTCCCCACTGCTGTCGGACTCCGACACCTGGTAGGTGAGGTCTGTCTCTTCAAAGCCCGTGGCACTCATTCTCTGGTCTGTGGTGGGGTCTGAGCGGGGTGGAGAGTCTGGCGAGTTGAGGCAGGTCTGAATCAGTGCCTTGCCAGTCTCACTGGTGATCATGGGCTGCAGTTTGCGGGTGGCAAAGGTATACACATGGCCTGTTTCACTGGCCACCAGCAACAGCACCTGTGTCCCTGTCAGCGTGGACAGCTCATAGGCCTGGGGAGTAGGGGGAAGGAGATGGGTAGATCAGCCAAACTTTTTCTACCTTCCTTGGGAAGTAGGGAAGAGAGGAAATACATAGTGATCTCAAGCCTCTGCTCCCCACCCAGAGACCTTCCTCTCCAGTGACTGGGGCAGGGGGAGGTATCTATCAAGATATCTGAAAGAGAGTTGGAGAGCAGAGAAACTACCCCATGCTACTCCTTTGAGAAGCAGCCACTGACCTGCAGATACCCCAAGCAAACACAGACCCCTAGTGACAGAATGTATAATCTCAGAGGACACGGAAGGGCCCAGGTAGCTGCTCCTGAATACAGCTTGGTGCCAGGAGTCTCACAGAGAGGGCTCCCACCCACCCACTCTTCACTGTCATAGGAACCAGACAGAATGAAGTTGCTATATCACTGGAAGTCCCGTAAGACATTAGGGATAAGGGGTCACATTAGTGCTAAACTGTCCTCATGTTTCTTCCCAGAAACTGCACAGGTCCTAACCTGTTGCCATTTTGTCCTCATGCCCTATCATACTGTGCTACCAGCTTTTTTCTTTCCTTGTCCTGATGCAACAGTGTCTGGAGTGATGGGAGATGGGAGCTAGGTTAGCAGCTACTACCCTGCCATGAACCCAGGGAAGGGACCTACAAAGGTGGCCCCACAGATGGCATCCTTACTCCCAGAAAAGTTCCACAACCCACCTTGGAAGCAGCTCTGGTTTCTATATGGGACAAAAATAAACACCAGCCAATGTCCCCAGGGTTCTAGCTTCTTGTTTCCCAGTTCATCTGCTTCCATCCCTCCCCCTCCCTTTCCTCTCTCCCCTTTTCACTAGATAGCTGGCTAGAAGAGGAAGAATTCCCAGGTACCTCTGCAAACCTCCCTGCCTTCCCCAAAACTCCATGCACAGACACTCCCTAAGGCTGGAAATCCCACTTGTCCCAAAGGCAGATGGTCCTGAAGGCTGTCCTGCAGAGTGCACCGGTTTCCAGTGGATGTGAAGGAAGACACATGGCCATCGTGGGACTCAGTGCCTGCTGGTCAGAGCAGCATCAGTTCTCCTGCACCCTGCTCCCTTACCTGGGGCTCCTGAGCCCCATTTGGTCATCAGCCCTGCCTCTCCTTCCAGCCAGCAATACTTGTGGTGCCCACCTTCCTCCTACACAAGCTGGCTCATTGTTGTTATAGAGCTCCAGCCTCTTCACCTCCATACCTTCCCGTAGGCTCCCTGCTTTTCCGGCACCCACCCCCGAACACCAGAAAGCACTGGGTCTAGGGACCCCCGCGTCTCATCACCACCCACCACCCATCACCACTCTCCACCCCTTCACTCCGCAAGGGCCCTCTTCCTCTCTAGCGCCCGTCACTCCCACCTCGGCGCCTTTCCCTCTTCTCTGGACGTTCCGGGCATCTCCCCTCTCCCCACATTTCCCCGGCGGCCCCTCCCCTTTCGCCCTCCCGGGGTAACAGCCATCCCCTCCCACACACCTCCTGCGGACTCGCCGCCTCTCACCTCCGCCTCGGCTCTGCCTTCCTCCCGGGCTCCCCCGGCGTGTCCCCACCCTCCCGGTCCCCCGTGGCCGGGCAGCCTCCGGGCCCTGTACCTTCTTCATGATGCCCGTCTTCCTCTTGCTGAAGGTCGTGTAGCGCCGCAGTTTGTTGTCGATGAACTCCATCTTGATCTTCACGCGGCCCCGAGTCTTCTTACCCGGCTTGGCCCCGCTCACCGCGCCACTCACCGGCCCATAGCCTCCGGTGGCCGCCGCCGCCGCCTCGGGCCCACCGACGAGCTCCATCTCGCTCAGGCTCCGCTTCAGGCCGCGCCGCTCCGCGCCCAGCTCCTCCTCCTCGCCCGACTCCGAGTCGCCCTCGCTGCCGCTGTAGAGGGCCCCCGCGGTGGGCGCCGGGGTGGTTGTCGCTGCTGCTGCAGCCTCCCGCTCGAGGCGGCCCGGCCCGAGCCCCGCGCCGTTCCCGGGAACCCGGCCCCCGTTAGCCCCGCGAGTCCCGCCGCCGCCGCCGCCACCTCCCGGCCGCCCCGTCGGGGTCCGGTTCAGGCTGCCCCCCAGGGCCGAGCCCCGGCCCAGCGCCGCCGCGGCCCCAGCTTGGCTCGGTAACATGGCGCTCAATGCAGGAGGGCGGACGGGCAGTCAGCGAGGAATCGGAGCCGCCGCCGCCGCCGCCATCGGCTTCCCGGCTCAACCCGGCACTCCCGCTGCTGCTAGAGCCGCTATCGCTGCCGCCGCCGCCGCTGCGAACCCGGGGCCCCTGCACGCCCGGGCCGACCTGGGCCCTCACTTTCTTGCCCCTGTGGCCCGGGTTGCCCCAGGCCGCGCGGAGCGCCCCCTGTCCGTCTGCTAGGGCGGCGCGCCCGGCGGCCGTCAGCGTCCCCCGGGGGGCAGGGGCTGCTGGCCGCGGCCGAGACGGCGGGTGGAGGGGGCCGGGACCACGCGCTGGCGGCGGAGGGATCCCCCAACCCTTCCCCCCATATAAAGAGATACAATGTTTCCTTTTATGGCGAGGCCGCTCCTTATATGGTGAGCCCCTGCGCCCCCGCCGCATTGGTCCGCGGTTCCGGCACCTCCGCTCCCCATTGGCCCACAGGGAGCGCTTATTTGCATAGACATACCGAACTCGCTGCTGTCATTCCGCGTCAGACGGCGACTCCGAAAGGGGAGGAGCCGAAGCCTCTTAAAGGAACAGGAGAGGAGTTACCGACTCCGCCCCCCGACCAGAGAATGGTAGAATTGGGAGGGACCGGAGGAGAGGAAGCCTGGGAGTGGACCCAGGCGCAGTCCTGCCGCGGAACGCTAGCAGCCCAGGGAACGCCGCACTGGAAGGGCTGGAAGCAAACACCGGGGTAAAACCTGAGAGGACTGTGCGGGTTGCAGTAAATGATATAATACAGCCCCAATTCCAAGGGAGTACAGGGATTGGAGCACTTCCCCACGCCTTCCTGAGGGAGACAAATTTACTGGCTAAGCAAAGGAGGCTTGGGTCCCCGGAGTCCAGACTCGTCGCTTCCCCTCCCCCCGACTTCCTTTCCCTTTCCCTCTCTTTTCAAGGCGACGACACTTTCCCACCAGGCTGGCTCCCCGGTCCTCATTCATCATCCTCTATACTGGAGGGATCTTTGGCAGACGGACATCTGGAAAAGACCGAAGGAGACAGTCGGCCTCCCGGTCCCCGAAGGGGGCAGGGAGACGAGATGAAGATCAGTGAAGACTTCCAGCTGCGGGCTGGACTGGGGGAGGAGGTGGTCCCAAGGATAAAACCCACCCCACCGCCTGTGCAAAAGCCTGGGAAAATGTAGAGCCAGGCAGAAAGTTACAGCAAGTAAGCAAGCCAGTCAGCCAGCCAGCCAGCGCGCGCGCACACACACACACACACACACACACCCTTCTATGGATAGCCCATTGGGGGTGGGGAAGGAGGTAGTTTAGTTGGAAGAGGAGCGGGACAAAGCCCAGGTTCAGGGTGTGGGTCGACGTCCCAGCTCCAAAGCCTTGAACATAGCTTGGGCTTTGCTGTTACAGAAATTCAAATCTGAGATCAGCCTCTTCTCTAGCCCTGTGCCTGGAAACAAGTATTGGACCTCTCCAAATTCCATCATATTCCTCATCGTTGGTACCCACCCCACGTTGGGATCTTAATGCAAATTAAATGAGATGGAGACTAAAGCATAAAATGGTCAGTGAATAGTTAATAGAAACTATTAGGGTTAATAACTCCTGGGATAAACATTGGGCTGTCTTTAAGGAGATGAGAGAATGATGATTCCTGCCTTCAAAGTTTTTTTGTGAAGATTAAGCAGTTGGTCATGACCCTTTGGTGGTGGTGGTAATGAAATGAACTTAGTGTACTGCAGTGAGCATTTAAAATAATAAATTAGTGTGGGTATCCCTGGGTGGCTCAGCGGTTTAGCGCCTGCCTTCAGCTCAGGGCGTGATCCTGGAGTCCTGGGATGGAGTCCCACGTCAGGCTCCATGCATGGAGCCTGCTTCTCCCTCTGCCTTGTCTCTGCCTCTCTCTGTGTGTCTCTCATGAATAAATAAGTAAAATCTTTTAAAAATAAAATCGGGGCAGCCCGAGTGGCTCAGCAGTTTGGCGCCACCTTCAGCCCAGGGCGGGATCCTGGAGACCCAGGATTGAGTCCCACGTCAGGCTCCAAGCATGGGGCCTGCTTCTCCCTCTGCCTGTCTCTGCCTGTCTCTCTCAAGAATAAATAAATAAAATCTTTAAAAATAATAATAAAATAATAAATTATTGAGGGATCCCTGGGTGGCGCAGCGGTTTAGCGCCTGCCTTTGGCCCAGGGCACGATCCTGGAAACCCAGGATCGAATCCCACGTCGGACTCCCGGTGCATGGAGCCTGCTTCTCCCTCTGCCTATGTCTCTGCCTCTCTCTCTCTCTCTCTCTCTCTCTATCATAAATAATAAATAAAAAATTAAAAAAAATAAATTATTGAGATTACAAAATACAAGGGCAAATATTTTTGCATAAAACTTTTGTTTGCATTATTTTTAGGTTGAATTACATACAATGGCCATTTTATAGATCAAGAGGGTAGCATATTGCCGATTTCATATAGTTCAGCGTGGGTGTGTACCAGATAAAAATGTCGATTGCATTTCCTACTGTGAGCCAAAGTCCAAGGAATTTGATAAACAGTGAAACAAGGTATGTTCAAGTGATTTGTGAGAACTAACGTGTGTATATATATGCTCATCAACCTCTAACTACGGGAGTTAAGAGCCCTACTCTTCCCCATTTCCCAACAGTTCCAAAGATTTTTTTTTCCTTTTCCTAATTTACTCTACATAACAGGTAGTTTAACATATGGAATGTGTTAGCTTAAGAGGAAGAACAGGTCAAATACATACATGGGTTCCAAATGGTGCTTGGGACTGTGATTTATCTTGAGTAGTAGTCATAACCACAGCCCTGGGCTGATTCCTGCCTGCCTTTGAAAGACTTTTTTGAGACCACTAGTTTAGACATGTGCAGGGTTGACAACCCTTAGCAGTGCACCCCAGAGGACAGCTACTGACTGCTGCATGCACTGGGTATGGTGTGTGGAATGAGCACAGCTCTCAGTTACCCTTTGTCACATAGACTGACCGCTTCCATTTCACCCAATCCCTGGACCATTGCACACCAGCCTTAGTGCCCTACACCAGACTGAATTACTGCATGTTCCAAAGCCAATATTGTTGATATAAATAAAGCCAAGATTGAAAACTGGCTCACAGGGCACCTGGGTGGCTCAGTCAGTTAAGCATCTGATCCCAGGATCCTGGGATGGGGTCCCTCATAGGGGTCCCTGCTCAGCAGAGAGTCTGCTTCTCCCTCTGTTCCTCTCCCTATTTGTTTGCTCTCGCTTTCTCTCAAATAAAATCTTTTAAAAAAGAAAAAAACTGGGGCTCACAGATGTGTTTTGTTTGAACCATGTAGTGTTTTTGAAATCAGGAGATTTACATAAAAATCTGGATTCTCTCAACAAATTCCAGTTTAAAAAAAAAAATTCCAGTTTTTAGCAACTCCAGATCTTGCACCCACAAAAGCACTGTAGTGTGGAGCTGAACTGAGTGGTGGCCATAGCAGAGGCTTCTGCTCTCAGGTTCTATAGTCTCCACATGGCTCACTGAGCTCAGATAAGTGCCCTGCCTGGCCTCTCTGGAATGTGAGTTTGGTGCTTCTCTGATAAGGCCTATATCAAAGTGGCCCCTATGAAAGATGGGAGCTCATGTCCACCCCAGACCATGAAGGACCTCCAGAGGAGCATCAGAATCATAGCCGGATGCCCCAGATACCATACCATTCCCACCTTGACCTCTCTTTCTCCTGATTTTTTTTTAAAATATTTTATTTATTTATTCATGAGAGACACAGAGAGGGAGAGGGAGAGGGAGAGGGAGAAGCAGAGACATAGGCAGAGGGAAAAGCAGGCTCCATGCAGGAAGCCCGATGTGGGACTCAATCCTGGGACTCCAGGATCATGCCCTGAGCTGAAGGCAGGCGCTCAACCACTGAGCCACCCAGGCATCCCTTTCTCCTGATTTTTATCACCCAAGTAATACCAGAACAAAATTAAGAATTGCTTTTAAAAATTGCTATTACACACACACACACACACACACACACACAAAAAAAAAAAAAAAGGAGAGAGAGAGCAAGAAAGAAAGAGAAAACCAAAAACTACCTCTCTAAAAGTGTTTGCGTTTGGAATTAACCTTTACACAAGGATGCTTCATGGAGTAGAAAAAAAGATCTCAATTGTGATGGGAGCATTAGAGAGAATAGAAAGGAAAAGAGGTCTTGAGTCAGTGTGCCCAGGAAAAGTCTGGAAAGCCACACTCCAGAGGCTAGTAGTGCTTGCCACTGGAGAGTAGAGTTGGAGAGAGAGGAGTGTGTTTTTTGCTTTATACAAGTGTATACCATTTGACTTCTTCCATGATCATTGTAACTTTTTTCTCTTAAAATTAAGCAAAGAGGGCACCTGGGTCATTCAGTGGTGAGTGTCTGCCTTTGGCTTAGGTCATGATCCCAGGGTCTTGGGATCAAGTCCTGCATCAGGCTCCCCCAGGGAGCCTGCTTCTCCCTCTGCCTATGTCTCTGCCTCTCTCTCTTTGTGTCTGACATGAATAAACAAAGTCTTTTAAGAAAATTAAGCAGAAAAAAAAAAAGAAAATTAAGCAGATAGAAACAGGATAGAGGTAGAATAAATGGATCTTGGTGATGGGCTGCATAGGGGAGAGGATACACAGGGAGGAGGGCTTATGATGGATGGAGTAAGGGTGACTATCACCCCAAAATCGGTACCATTGATGGAAAAAGAGAATTTGGCTGGAGAAGCAGGATTTTGAGGGAGTTTTCAATTAGGGCCCAAAGAAGCAGGCAGTGAGAAAAGCCCTGGAGGAAATGGGAAGTGTGGTCTGCAGCTTGAGGCAGAAGCTAGAATTGAAGCTAATGCTCTGGGAACTATCCACACTGAAGGATTGATTAAAGCCACACAAGGTGAGATGAGATTCCAGAGGGTGAGCACACAGAGAGAGCAAAGCCAAGAACAGAATCCAGAACAGCTAGCTCTGGGGCAGGCAGGCAGAAGGAAGCCTCAGCCAGAGCTGGAGAAAGCTGGTCAGAGAAGGCGGAGATGGCTTACCATCACCAACATCAAAAGAGGAGAGTCTGAAAAGGCACATGTGACCAGCAGTGTAGCCATGGCCCATTGGTTAAGAAAGACCAGGAACAAGAGGAGGATTAGCCATTGATCTTCTAGAGTAGCACCTTCCTAATACTTCCGAGCACAACCCACAGTTAAGAAATCATTTTACATCACAACTTATGGTGAATTAGATTGCTGTCCCCAACTCTTCACACTCTGTGGGTGGAATAGACATCCAATATCTTTTTTTAAAAAAGATTTTTTAAATTTATTTGACAGAGAGAGAGAGAAAGCACAAACAGTGGGAGCGGCAGGCAGAGGGAGAGGGAGAAATAGGCTCCTCGCATGCGAGGCTCCATTCTAGGACCCCAGGATCAAGACCTGAGCTGAAGGCAGACGCTCAACTGAACCACCCATGTGCCCCAACATCTGGTATCTTTTGTCACATGACTTTACAGTACCTCCTACTGGTGTTGATGTTGGGTTGCAACGTGTGATTTGTTTGGCCGATAAAACATTAACAGACTCATGATTATATATATATATATGTGTGTGTGTGTGTGTGTGACTGGCTTGACCCCTTATGCCACTGTCACTGCAGGAGAGAATGCTCTGGAGCGAGCAGAGTAGACCCAAACCAGACCTACAGCCTGGAGCCAAGCCCAGCTTAACTCAGCCAGGTCCAGGCAAGATCAGCTGAACCTCACCAATCTGCAGATCCATGAGTGACAAAAATAAATTGTTGTAAACAGCTGAGATTTGGGGCTTATTATACAGCATCACCAACCCAACTGCTGACATAAGCCAGGACACACAAACATGTATCAAATCTTACAAACAAAATTTTGTAAAAGAATTTTTACCCTTAAGGTATACAATGTACTCTGATAATTTCTATTGTTTCATTCTTTATTTTTTATGTTTTTAAAGATTTTACTTATTTACTTGACAAAGAGAGAAAGCAAGCACAGTGGAAGAGAGAGAAGCAGACGCCCCGCTGAGTAGAGAGCCTGACACAGGGCTCGATCTCAGGATCCTGGGATCATGACCTGAGCCAAAAGCTGATGCTTAACCAACAGAGCCACCCAGGAGCCCTTGTTTCATTCGTTTTTATTTTTATTTTTATTTTTATTTTTCATTCATTTTTAAATGCTGGCTGCAACACATACTTTGAAAAACAATGTTCTAGAAAAACTGTTCTTGGGGTTTTTTTCCTCCAATACATCTGAGGAATAGAACACACTGTATAGCAACAAGTGAGTGGCTTACTTACTAGCTGTGCAACCTTGGCGAAACTACCAGACCACTTAAACCTTCAGTTTCCTTTTTTTTTTAAAGATTTTATTTATTTATTCATGAGAGACAGAGAGAGAGGCAGAGACACAGGCAGAGGGAGAAGCAGGCTCCATGAAGGGAGCCCAATGTGGGACTCGATCCCAGGACTCCAAGATCACGCCCTGGGCTGAAGGCAGGCGCTAAACCGCTGAGCCACCCAGGGATCATTGTCCAACCTTCAGTTTCCTAATCTGAGACATGGGCACAATAATATCTGGCTACAGAGTAGTTGCAGAGATTAAATGAGATAATGCATGTTGAGTGCTTATCAAAGTCATCGGTATAAAGCAGGTCTCCAATAAATATTAGCTGCCATTTCCATTCCTGAGAACTACAGTGAGGAACAGAAGGAACCCAAGCAATTTCAGAGTTAAGAATGAGTTATGGGTGGTGCCTGGGTGGCTCAGTGGGTTAAGTATCTGCCTTCGGCTCAGATCAGGTCCTGGGATCCTGGGATCAAGCTCTCTGTTGGGCTCCCTGCTCAGTGGGGAGCCTGCTTCTCTCTATCCCTCTGCCCCTCCCCCCACTCATGTTCTCTCTCCTTGTCAAATAAATAAAATCTTAAAAACAAAAAGAATGAGTTATGGACTACTTTCTTTTGGATGGGGCATCAGGCTGAAGTTACTGGAATAAGGCAGCTGATGACTGATAACAGCAGCTCTAACTAACAAACGGGCAAGAATCAAACCAGTTGAGTGCCCGCAACAATGGCATCAATGAGGCATCAAGCACCACCTCTCTGCTCCGTTCTACCCATACTCTCTCCCTCCTAGGGCCCTAAAGGGATTCAGAGACCTGATCCATCATTAATGCTTTCTCCAATCTTTAACATACCCCCTCTTTCCTCCTTCTACCCTCCCCACCTGAGCATGAGGATTAAGCCCACCAGCAAAGAATAAGTAGCTGGCATTCAAAGAGCAACACGGGGTCACACAGACAAGTGGTGTCTTGCATCCTTCGAGCCCATATTCTCAATTGTTCCATGAACTACAGAGAAAGACCAGAGTCTACTCGTTATTCCTGTCCAAACCCCACCAGACTTCATGATGGGACACGGATGCTTCTGGTAAATGAGGGATAAAGGGAGGCCATCCACGGGCTAGGG